>NC_083114.1:19919539-20288506 GCF_949774975.1 Lagenorhynchus albirostris | reverse complement strand
TGTGAGGGGTTGGGGAGAACAGATCCTTCCAGCTGAGAAGGCAGTGACAAAGACTAGAGTGAACCAAGGGTCAGAAGGTTCCTCAGGGCAGGACTGTGGCCCCTTCTCCCTGACCGTCTCCACGACCCCCCCCCCAGCTTGAACCTGTCTCTACAGAAACCACAGTCGGGCTGAGCATCTGGACGAAAAGCAAAATCAGCCAGCCCGTCACCCAGATGTTTCTAAATACCTAGAGCTTTGTACAGAGAAAAAACACCCTGACAATGAGGATTTTTCACTTTTCATCCAGATGTTGGATGTCAGGTAAATACAGCCTTGGGGGCTCTTCATTGCTCTTTCCTAGAACTTCCTTACTGACTCAGGTACCACAGCCCCTGTGGGGAATTTACTAGAAGGGAAAAGGCAGTTGTTCTTGCTGGCACATACCCTTTGGGTGCCGTTGGTCTGTGGCTGCCTGTTGACTATGAATATGTTTTTCTAAAAACTTCTCTCTCATCTCTCTCTCTCTCTCTCTCTCTCTCTCTCTCACACACACACACACACACACACACACACACACACACACACACACACACACACACACACACACACACACACACACACACCCCTTAGTGTTGGTCTAGACCCTCCTGGTTGAATAGAAGCAGATGCTGCAGTGGAGAGAAACGTGAGGCTGTAATTACATGATAATTGGGACCACACGGTGGAAATTTCCTCCCTGCCCTGGCTGGCCTCCCACTGCCCTCACTCACACACTCATTCACAGTTGGGTGGTCTTACAGGTGCCTGGATGTGACCAGCGGTTGGTGTTTGCCAATTCCAAACATCCACCCAGACTGTGGCCCAGGTGATGCCCGTTTCTGCCTTTGGAAAGTTTAAGACCTCATTCAAGGATGATGCATGTACGCGCAAGGCGCTGTTGGAAACTCCAGGAAGAGAGCAAAACAGACAAAATCCCTGCCCTCACAAAGCTTATGTGGGACAGACAGACAAATACATGCATCCATCAGGACAAAATATATTATACTAGACAGCCAGAGGTATTAAGTAGAAAAGGTAAGAACGTGGGGTTAGGCAACGGTGAGCTGACTTGCAATTCTAGGGAAGAGATGAGTCAACCATGTGAGGTCTGGAGGAGGTGCAGGCAGAGGGACCTGCAATTGCAAAGGCTCCGGGGCAGGACTGTGCCTGGGGTATTTCAGGAATAGTGAGGTGGCAGATGTGGCTGGGGAAGAGCAAGGACCGAGGACAGAATAGGGCATGAGGTCACTGAGGTCACAGGTCATACAGGGCCCTGACGGTCATCTCAAGACCGTGGGCTTTTACTTGGGTGAGCACCAATCCCACGGAGAGTCCTCCTAAGACCCAAGCTCTAAGGAGAGAGCAGCTTCATTTTTCTACTGCCGGAGCCTTCTCCTTCTCCCCCTCCTCCATCAGTGCAGGACTTTCTGGAATGGGGGCGGGTCCTTCCACGGCCCTGGCACAACTCGCTTCCATCTAAGTCTACTTTGATGCCACCCACCCCCATGGTCCAGGGCCACACCCCTGTTCAGGTACAGGTGTACAGGTATCTTAGCCTTGGAATGGCCTTGGAATGGCTGGCCTGTCCATACAGGCAGGGTCAGCCTCCAGGGGAAGAAAAGAAAGGCCTGATCCCAGGTGAGTGTCTGATCCACTGATGCTGCCGGCTGGGGTCCACCCTGGTTGGCAACAAGGTCAGCCGTCTGCTGATTTGCATGGCCCCAGGCACTCATGACAGACAGCATTTTTTTTTTTTAATTAGTGGATGGAATGGTCCCTCAGTACTACTCTGATCCTCTGCACCTGGCTCCTTCCAGCCTGTAGGACTTCAAAAAATCTAATCTGAGGGGCGTAATGGGAAGAGTGTGGGCTCTGGAGCCAGACAGCTTCTGATCCCAGATCTACCTTCTATCTGCTGTGTGACCTTGAACAAGTTGCTGGGTTCCTCTGAGCCTCAGTTTCCTCATCTGTAGAGTGGGCGTAGTGGAATGGTGGCGGCCTCGTGGGATTGTTGGGAAGGCTGGATGTGACCGTGTGGGTGCAAAGGGCCTGGCACCTAGCAAGCCCGCAGTGAACCTTGAGCTCTATGATGACAGCAGCCAGAACAAAGGGTAGATCCTAGGATCCCAGCCTCACCTGGAGTGTCAGGGAAGCAATACTGGGATCCCAGCCTCACCTGGAGTGTCAGGGAAGCAGAGGCACCAGGGCCACTATTCCTTAGTGCCCGATGCCCTGCTTGGGGGCCAGGGGCCTCTGGAGGCAGCTGTGTTCTAGCGCTGCCCACCAGGCCCAGCCGCCAGCTCTGTGGTCACACAGCGATTGTCCTCATAATTGTTCTGGGCTGTGCTGGAGCTGGTTTGGCTTCTGCCTTCTCTCAGGTGATGCTCGTTGATCTAATTCCCTCCTGTTTTTCTCTTTAAGCACATAGTTGCTGCAAGTTAGAAAAAATGACCATCTGCAGCAGAGTGAAAATAGAGCAGTCCAGAGGAGGGGCATCAGGAGACCTGGGTCCTCAGCCCACCTGTGCCCTGTGACCTTGGGCGGGTTGCCTCTCCTCCTGGGTCTGAGCAATCATTTCTGTAAAAGCAAGAGCTCTGCCCAGAGGATCAGGGGGTCCCTCTGGCTGGGAAAAAAAAATCTATTCTGAGGATCAAAAAATAAATAAATCAAACCCCAGTTCTAGTGTCAAAGTTGAAAGCCTCTCATCTGTGAAAAGAGGATTTAAATTACCCTGTGTTTAAAAAAGGAGAGGGGAAAAATTTAATGGGGCTTAGAATGGAAAGTCCAAGTCAGACCCTGCTCTACAGACAAAGGGGGTGAAGGAGGGTGGGATTATTATCTTCAGCAACTGAGCATTTTGACTGTGAGCTCTACTTTAAAAGGTTTTGCAGGTGTGGGAGGGGGTGGAAGAGTAACCCGCACCTGAGAGTTTCAGATTAGGTGTTCAGAAGGCGGGGGACGTGGGCCCCAGAATGGGAAACTTGGGAAGATGGGGGCCTCAGGGGGAGTCTGGCCGAATAGGTCAGGTCTGAAGGTGTGGGGTTAGCTTGGAGGCTGGGCTGGCAAGGAGACATTTTCTCAGGCTGGAGGGGGAGTCAGCTTGGCTGCGGAAAAGCCAGGCAGATGGTTTTTTTCAGTGAGTTAGCCTCACTGTCCTGATTGGGTCTCCAGAATATGCAATTGCTTTTCCCCTATTCAGTTTGTTTGAACATCAGTGCAGGGTAAGGGGTAAGCACGTGTGCCTGGGCAAACTGCGGCTGGGCAGGACCAAATCCGTGTGCGCTGGGGAAGGGCCCAGATAAACCAGGAATGAATCATTGGAAGAGGCCATAGGGGGAGAGGTGGGGTAGGGGCCCATCCCAAGATGTTGCGGGTAGGGGCTTTACTCAGCTGGAGGACTGGAGAAATCAAATAACTTGCTCTGGACCACAAAGGACAGAGATCTGTGGGCAGGGTGTTCAGGAGGAGGGACAGCAAGAGCAAAGGCTGGCAGGTATAGGTCTGTTTGAGGATCAAGAAGTGGCCCAATGTCAACTGTTGTTCTAAGCTCACTGCCGGCTCTTAGAGACCCTGAGCCCTTAGACAGGACAGTCCTATGTCCAAAGAACTCTATCCCTTGTCGGCACAGCTGATTGGACCAGACGTAGAGCCCTGACCTATGCTGAGTCAATCAGAGCCCTGCTCCTGGGAATTTGAACCCTGAGAACTAGTCAGATGGATGGTGGTGAACAGGTGAGTGGACAGGAAGCTCATCCCGGAAGCGGGAATTTGTGCCAGCCCACATTATGGGGCTATGGGTAGGCGGAGGAAGCCGGCGTGCTTGAGGAGCAGAAGGGAGCAGAGAGAAGCCTGGGGCCCCAGGAGGTGTCCTGTGTGCTTCCCTTAAACTCCCTTGAGTGAGTATGGTTGCTTTATGTTCGTGGCCATCAACAATCCCTGCATGGAGACCCCTGGCTTGCTGTAGGATGAGGTGTGTATGCTGGGAGGTGCCAGGTGTCAGAAAATGAGCCTGAAGAGTTTGGGGCCAGGCTGGGCAGGGTTTAGAATGCTGGGCTGTGAGACCACAGATTACGTGTGTGTGTGTGTGTGTATGTGTGTGTATGAGAGAGAGAGAGAGAGAGAGAGAGCGCAAGAGAGAGAGAGCGAGAGAGAGAGAGCGAGAGAGAGAGAGAGAGAGAGAGAGAGAGAGAGAGACTGAAGTTTCTGAGCAGCCCTGGCAGCCCCAGTGTAGTGGAAGGGAAGTCCCTGAAGTTTAGGCCCTGAGTGTCCCCAGACAGAGAGCCTCAAGGGCCAGGGGGCAGCTCAGACAGCCTTGCTGAGTGCTCCCTGCAGGGCCCGAGCCCAGATCACATGCATGAAGGGGGCACTTTCGGTCTGATTCCCTAGCAAACCACCTGCTTCCAGTATGGTCAGTCTCAGGTAATTGACCGCCCCCCCGCCAAGCACACACCCAGTGGTCACCAGCCATCCACAGGTTCATCCCTGCCCAGCCCACAAAAAATAAGACCCTTCTCCAGTCTCCAGCATGGTGGCCTCAAAGGAGCTCAGGATTTGGATTCTGACAAATCTGAGTTCAAATTGCGGCTCACACTTACAGTGGTGTGACTTTGAGCAAGCCCCTTAACCTCTCTTAGCCTCCCAGGGCCCTCATCTATAAATCATGTTCGATGTACTTCTTCCTAGAGTTGCCATGAGGATTAAACGATATGGTGAATGTAAGAGGTCAGCGTACGCCTGGCACCTTGTACATATTCAGAGAACTTCCTTCCCTCCCTCCCCCTTCCTCCTCCAAGGGGGTAGGTCTGGTCAGGCGGACGCAGCTCTCATTGCTGCGTTGTGAGGTCCAAGAGCGTAGGACCCTAGTCCATCACGTTCACTCTCCCATCCCACGGAAACAGGAGGGCCTGCCTTTTGCATCTGGCAGAGCTGGCTTTCGTCCTGGTCAGTGCTGGCTCTGTGGCCCCAGGCAAGTTCACTAGGAGCCTCTGTTGCCTCAGCCCGGATATTAGGCTTCCACTTTCCAGCTGCTGAGAATGAGTGATGCTGTGTATTCAAGGCCAAGCCCAGTGGCTTGGATCTGTGCTCCACAGAAGGGGTTTAACTGGAATCGCAGTAGCAGCCCCTGGCTGCAAGCACCCAGGTGGCTCTGGTCTGCAGCTTAGAGCTGCGGCAGCCTCTGGCCTCCCTCCTCTGTCCTCCGTAGGGTGACAGGTGGGAGGGGGACCTGATAGCCCAAGTGGGAGAAGAGCCTGCCCCGGAGAAGATCAGATGGCCCTGAGCAGCCTGCCCGGCCCACTCTCCAGCACCTGCCCCTCTTCTGGGAAAGAAAAGATCCAAAACAAACCTTGCTGTCATTAAGCAATTAAGTGGAAATCAAATAAGCCCAAGAAAAGCCAATTAATAAAGGAGCAACAAAAACTAACAGAATCATGGGGGCTGCGGGAAATACTGAGAAAACACAAACAGGGCCAGATGCTGGAGGCTGTTGGGAGAGGGCTGGGCTCTGGGCTGTGGCATCTGAATGCAGAGGAAGCCCTGCAGACCCCTGAAGATGCTCTGACAGGGAGGATGCTCTAGTCTGATGCGGGAGACAGAGGCTAGCCCGCGGGAGCTCCCGGACTTATGGAGGAGACATGGCCTCTGCCCTGGAAGTTGGGGATTTCAGTTTATTAAGCTGCTGTTATATTTCAGCGCTTGTGCTATGTATTCTTACACAATATTAATTCTTGAAAAGTTCTTACTCTCAACTTGACCATCTCATTTGATGTAAAATCCAAAGTGCCCCCTATGGCCCACCAGGCCCTAATTACTGTGACCCCCATTGCCTCTCCAAAGTCCTCACAACTTGCTTCCTTTCACTACCCTGGTGTCCTTGCCACTCCTCACTCTCCAGGCACACTCCTGCCTCAGGACCTTTGCATGTACTGTTCACATCTGCCTGGAATGTCCTTCTCTTGATATGCATTCACAGGCCTTGATCCATCCACTCACTTCATTCAGATCAACTGTCACCTCTTCAGAGAGGCTTTTCTTGACCATTTTTCCTAAAATAAACTCTCACCCCACCCTTCAGTCCTTTTACCCTTCCCCTGCTTATTTTCCTCCATAACAATTATTCCTGCCACCTGACATTTAATATATTGATTTGGTTCTTTTCTATCTCTCTCCCACTAGGAAGTAAGTTCCATGAGAGGAAGTCCTTGCTTTATCCCCTGAACTTAGACTCATTGTATAGTAGGTGGTCCATGCATAGTTGTTGAATGAATGAGATAGCTGAATCACAGAGAGGTTAAGTCACTTACTTAGGGTCATCCCAGCATTGAGGGGCGGAACAATTTGTGAGCTGAGACCTCCTTACTCTCCAGCCCATGCCCTTTCGCCCTCAGTACGCTGCTTCCCTGGCTTCCATGGCTGTTGGCATAATGTGGTAGGCAGACAATGGCCTCTCAGAGACGTCCTAATCCCTGGAACCTGTGAATATGTTAGGTTACATGGCAAAGGAGAATTAAGGTTGCAGGTGGAATTAAGATTGTTAATCAGCTGACCTTAAGGTAAGCAGAGTGTTGTATTGGGTTGGCCAAAAAGATCATTTGGGTTTTCCCATAAGATGTTACAGAAAACCCAAATCAACTTTTTGGCCAACCCAATATTATCCAGGCGGGCCCAAAATAATCACAAGGGTCCTTAAATATGGAAGAAGGCAGAAGAGGCAGAGAGGATGTGATGGCAAAAGCAAGGTTGGAACAATGCAGTGTGAGGGGCCACTAGCCAAGGAATAGTGGGCCACCTCTAGAAGCTGGAAAAGGCGAGGGAACAGAGTCTCCTCTAGAGCCTTCAGAAGGAACACAGCCCTGCTGACACCTTGATCTTAGCCCAGCAAGACTCAATTCACACTTCTGGCCTCCAGAACTGTAGAGTAATAAATATGTTTAAGCCACCAAGCTTGTGGTGCTGTGTTATTGCAGCAGTAGGAAAAAAAAAACATACAATGATCTCAGGGTGGGAGCCCAGCCATAGGACAGAGACAGAAATGTTGGTTGAACCTGGGACAGCACAGTACACAGACCTTCAGTAAACCTGACACCCTTTGGGTTTGGGGAAGGCAGCTGGGAGAAGGGGCTGCCTGTGGACTGGGGTAGAGGGGAGGCCCAGCAGGAGGACATCTCAAGCCTACATTCTTGACGATGTTCCCCCTGCCAGGACTTGGGTGGGGTAGGACCTGGCTGGATGGAGAGGTTTTTTCCAGAGCACCATGAAGACACGCCACTGACCCACAGTCCCTGTGTTAGGGCAGGGCACTTTGTCCTCGTCCCATCCCCTCCATGCCTGCCTTTGGCTCACAAGTAAGCACACACATGCCCCCAGGGGTACCAAGCTGTAATGGACCTTTGACTCTGGCCTGAGTGAGGCCTGGGGGATGGGCACTGTGTAAGGAAAGGGCCTGGGCTGCAGAGAGAGGCCAGCAAGGAAGGCAGGTGAGGGCAGCAAGGACAAACCCTTGGATCACTGCGAAAGTCACTCCCCAGTCTGGGACTCAATGCCTTGTTCACAGACATTAAACCTCCCCAGTTTGCCCCTCGGAGATTACCGGGCTGGAAGGGGGGACCTGACATGAAGGCACTGGGTAGGAAGCAAGAGGCAAAATCACGTACTGATCCCTCCAAAAGGTGAGGTGACCACACAAGGACTCAGGTCCTGGACGCAGCAGACAGACCTCAGCCCTGCTCCCACTGGCTGGGCATCCTGGGGCAATGCAGCCTGAGCCCAGCTTCCTTTGCCTCACCTAAGAAATGGGGATGGTAATTCAGGTCCACCTGCAATTCAGGAAGCCAACAGTGTCGGAAAACTGAGTTTTGTTTCAAAACTCATTTGGTGAAAAATTTGACCTGATGTGAGGCTGTAACCAGAGAGTTACCACGCGATTAGCCGCAGATGCATGTCTCTGATTATGGGGTGCATGCCTGGAGGCATCATGAAATAAACAGAACATGCACTGAAGTACTTTTCAAAAATCTGGTTCCACGGATTCTGGAAAATGGATTTGAACCTGCAGCAACTACTCTGTGGGGCAGAAATGAAGCAGTCCTTTCGTGGCTCCTGGGACTCAGTGGGCCCTCAATAAATGCCCAGATGACCCCTGTAAGGAGGCGGTAGTATTCTCATTTTACACATCAGAAAATAGAGGCTCAGAAAGGTTAAGTAACTTTCTCAGGGTCACCCAGCAGCTAAATGGCAGAGCTGCAGTCCTACAAAATTTACGATCTTAGACACTATGTAAGACACTCAATTATGTTGCCTATTGTCAGGTGACTTGTTTTTCCCAGAGTCAACCCAGAATGAGTTCTAGCCAGTGACTTGTGCACTGCCCACCCCCATTGTCCCTTGCCTCTGCTGGATACAGGACTCAGGGAAAGTCTGGATGGAGTCCTGGGCTCCTCTTCCTTGTCAATTTGATGCAGGTGGAGTTTGGGAAACCACAGCTACCGCATCCCTGGGTGACTGTGGCCTTGTGCCGAGAGCTGTTAAGTACCAGCACTGGGAAAGGAGCTGCCATCCAGTAGCTTCTCCTCCTGTGGCCATGCTTACCAAGGCCTCCAGACATCAGAAGGGCAGGCTCCTGCTTCGTCACAGCTAGTGGGAGGGTGCAGCCTCCCTCTTTGTTATCTGGAACTTGTGTGGGCTCTACGTTTATGGAGTCAGGGAACTGTGGGGTCAGAGAGGGCTGAATGGAGGTGCCTCAGCACCAACAGACCACCTTGGGCCATGTGAGCCCCATCCCGTGACGCCAGGGTCCCGGCTCTCCGGCACAGCTAGGCCACTATGTGTAGCATGAATGGGGAGCTTGATGGCAGTGGGCAGTTCAAAGAGCCAGAGCAGCCCACACATGGATCACCACTGAGGAGCAAGGGGAGAGAAGGGTGTCTTGTACCCAGCAACACCCAGAGTGCCCCCAGAGTGCCCCTGGGTCCAGCCCCGGAGACTGAATTGGGACCAGAAGGGATTGCAAATAAGCTGGGTGATGCAATCAGGATCTAGGAGCATCTCTGTTGATTGGAGCTTCATCTGACAAGATGAAGCTTAACAGGGACAAAGAGGACATCATGTTGTGGGGTCCCAAGAGCCGAGGCTGGGCCAGCGGAAGTGACAAAGACCTGGGGGTTTAGCAAGTAGTCAGCTGATGCCAGGCAGCAGTGATTCTTTTTTTTTTAATTGACGTATAGTTGATTTACACTGTTGTGCTAATTTCTGCTGTACAGCAAAGTGACTCAGTTATACACATATATACATTCTTTTTTAATATTCTTTTCCATCATGGTTTGTCTTAGGAGACTGGATATAGTTCCCTATGCTATACAGTAGAACCTTGTTGTTTATCCATTCTATATGTAATAGTTTGCATCTGCTCATCCCAAACTCCCAGTCCATCCTTCTCCCTCTCCACCTCCCCCTTGGCAACCACAAGTCTGTTCTCTACGTCTGTGAGTCTGTTTCTGTTTTGTAGATAGGTTCATTTGTGCCATATTTTAGATTCCACATATAAGTGATATCATACAGCACTTGTCTTTCTCTTTCTGACTTACTTCACTTAGTATGATAATCTCTAGTTGCATCCATGTTGCTGCAAATGACATTATTTTGTTCTTTTTTTTTTTTTTTTTTGCGGTTTGCGGGCCTCTCACTGTTGTGGCCTCTCCTTTTGCGAAGCACAGGCTCCGGACGCGCAGTCTCAGTGACCATGGCTCACAGGCCCGGCCGCTCCGCGGCATATGGGATCCTCCCGGACCGGGGCATGAACCCGTATCCTCTGCATCGGCAGACGGACTCTAAACCACTGTGCCACCAGGGAAGCCCTATTTTGTTCTTTTTGATGGCAAGTTGTATTCCATTGTGTGTGTGTGTGTGTGTGTGTGTGTGTGTGTGTCTGTATCACATCTTCTTTATCCATTCACCTGTCAATGACATTAGGTTGTTTCCATGTCTTGGCTATTGTGAATAGTGTTACTATTCATAGGGGTGCATGTTATCTTTTTGAATTATAATTTGGCCAGGTATATGCCCAGGATTGGGATTGCTGGATCATATGGCAGTTTTATTTTTATGAGGAACCTCCATACTGTTCTCCATAGTGGCTCAGGCAGCAGTAATCCTTTTTTAGGGGCTGGCAGGGAGAGGTACATATACCCAAGCAGCTAACTTCTCCTGGGCTCTGTTCATACACAACAGCAGCCAAAATAAGGGGCAAGCTTGTTTTTCTCTGGGCAAGTCCAGTTCCGAGTGAAGATTTAGGAAGGATATTGACAAGGTGGGCCAGTCCAGAGGTAGGCACAGGTGGGGCCTTGGAACCTATTTGAAAGGAGGGCCTGGGACTGACACTAGACATTGAGATTTAGAGTCAGGGATAGGAACTCCCTCTCTGAGACGTCACCCAGTCTGTTTTTAGGCAGGGGGGAAACCTCAGGTCTAAAGGCTGGAGGGCATGGAAAACCATGAGGGACTCAGGCTAGAAACAAAGAAGAACTTTCTAAATCCATAGGAATACCAGTGCTAAGGTTTCACCTCCCTCTTGGGCTTCCCTGGTGGCTCAGTGGTTGAGAGTCCGTCTGCCGATGCAGGGGACACGGGTTCGTGCCCCGGTCTGGGAAGATCCCACATGCCATGGAGCGCCTAGGCCTGTGAGCCATGGGTGCTGAGCCTGTGCGTCCGGAGCCTGTGCTCTGCAACGGGAGAGGCCACAACAGTGAGAGGCCCACGTACTGCTAAAAAAAAAAAAAGAATAAGATGCTTTCCATGTGTAGGTGGGCTGACTCAGCGTGGGTCATTGGCCGAGATGTGGCTCTCCCGTGCCCAGGGTGTGGCTATGAGCTGGCACTAAGCCAGGAAGAGAGGAACATAGTGGGGAAGGGGGTGAAGAGCCAGGGACCTGCTCCAGACCGGCAGCCTCAGCTGGCTCCCAGGCCCGGAGGGGAGGAGGCGGGCAGGGGACTAGCAGGCACACACTCCCTATTAATTACCCCTCAGCCTAATTAGTCTTCCAGCCTCCCCTCCCACTGCTAGGAAAAGGCCTTTGTTTGCTGTCTGCATGTTTACCAAGCAAATGGCTTTTAAAAGTTTTCATAGACACAGAGAACCCATTTAGGAGGCTGGGTGGATAAAATTATTTATAGAGTTTAATGGTTATTGTTCTCATGCCTTTAGGAAATCAGGAGCCATGTGGGTGGTGGGTCTGGGGGGGCCAGGATGTCTCTGCCGGCTGCACCTCCTCCTGCTGCCATCCCTCCTCCTCTACCTCTCTTCCGGACAGTCCTCTTGCTTCTGTCCTTTCTCTGCTTCTGTCTCTTCTGCACCTTTTCTGTTTTCCTTTTGAAATTACCCTTTAGCTCACTCTGTGTCTCCCCTCCTCCCTTCCCTTCTTCCTCTCTCTCTCTCTAGCTGTTAGATTCCCTGTTTTCTCACTGCCTGTCTTCCTCAAGGTCTATATTTGGATTTGTAGGTGTATCTCTGTCTTTCTCTCTGTGTGTTCTCTGTCTTGGTGAATCTCTCTGGCTCTCTGTCTTTTTCTCCGTTTCTGTCTGTGTAAGTCTCTATCTCTGTCTCTCACTGTCTCTTCTCCATCTCTCTCTTTCTGTCATTTATCTCCCCCATCTCTTGGTCTCTGTCCCTGGCTTTTTCCCTCTCTCTTCATCTCTCCACCTACATCCTGTGTACTTTGTCCAGACAACCGCATGGGCCCCAGGCATTGGTGGGCAGTTCCTTTCCATAAGAGCCTTTCACACGTGTCTCCGAGTGGCTGGTGGGTTGGGTTCCTGAGTGTCCTGGGCCCACTGCCTCCGCTGGGGCGGGTCCTCTCATGGGTCAATTTGTGTGGGGTCCTGAGGGTGGGACCCTCTTCTTCTCCCACAAGGACAAGGCCCAGAGTGAAAGTGCCTGCCGCCCAAGGTCACGCAGGGGTGGAGGAGAGCAGAGAGGTGAGACTGGGAGCCAGTGCACCCTTCAGGCTGAGACCATGGGACAGAGGGTAGGTCATAAGGGGGGTGTAAGGGACTCCCAAGGGTCAAGGATTCCAGAGGAAGGCCTTGGGAACTGGGTAGAACTTTGAAGTTCCTCTGAGATCAGGTCCACTGAGGCCCACCCCAAGCAGGTCTCTAGCGACATTCCCTCCAGCCTCTGGTACAGACCTTCGGGGATAGGAAACTCCCTACCTGTTAGACAGTTGTGCCCAAGGAAGCATCTTCTCTACGGGGAGTCCCTCCTGGCTGCGTCTGTGTGAGGAAGGTCTGGAAGTGGAGAGGTGACAGGCCCCTAACTCTGGCAGCACCTAGTCTGATGGGGAAAATGTGGACTCCACCTGTGCAGTGTGTGTGGAGTCCTGGAAAGCTGTCTTTGGAGCGTGGAGACAGACATGCTGGCACTGGTCCTGATTAATGTACTACTGTGTGCCCTGGGCTAGTCACTTTGCCCTGAGGGCCCTGGTTTCTTCTTCTGGAAAATGGGATTGGCGATAACACACCTACATCTCAGGGTTGACAGCAATATGACATGGTGATGGAGAGCCCAAGCTTAGGGTACGGGTGGCTAATATGAATTAGCCCTGTGTCCTAATTCACATTCTCCCTAATTCTTAGCTGTGTGGTCTTGTGCAAGTTACTTGACCTCTCTGAGCCAGTTTCTTTCTCTATAAAATGGTGATAAAAAACAGTCCCTTATACCACTGATTTGTTGTGATAACAATTCAATGAGGTGCTGCATGACTAATGCTTTGCTTGCACAAGTGACTGAACCTCTCTGTGCCTCAGTTTTCTCATCTGTAAAATGGGGATGATAATACTACTCACCTCCAATGGTGGTTGTGAGGACTAAATGAAATAGCACATGTTAAGCATTCAGACCAGTGTCTGGTACAGAGCAAGCACCACATGAGAATCACCTATTGTAATTAGCACAGTGCTTAGCCCATAACAGGGTATGATCTCATCCCTATGGACTCCGACAACCTCCTCCTACTCCCCTCCTTGAGCCCCAACATGTCCACCACGGGTGGCGGGGAGAGAGTGGGGCGGGGAAGTGGGACTGTCCTCTCCTGGGAAGATCTGGCTCCACTCTCCTGTTCATCCATCCAACCATCTTGCAGTCGAGCCTCCAAGAGCTCTTTAACGAGCCTCCAAGGGGACTTTCAGATCATCTGCTTCCCAGGAGAGACCCGCTTGCATCTCGCAGCAGGGTGGTGCCCATAGCAGGAGGTGGAGGCCGTGTGGGAAAGCATCCTGAGCAGAGTGGCAGGTGGAGGGGTCTCCGCCTCCACACTCCCTGGCGGGGTTGCCTGGAGCTCTCAGCCTCGGTGCCAGGAGCAGCCTGCTGCCTACATGGCCCCGTTAACTACACCAAGGTAGGCACAGCAAACTGGGCGCAGGACTCCTGGGATTTTGGTGGCTGGGCCTTTGCGACCAGTATGATCCTTCGGCCCCATTGACTCATTAAATGGCCCTGTCCTTTTTCCTTCTGGGGAATTGATGAGGTGAATCCAAATTGCGGTGTGTGGGATCCCCAGTCCTTGCTTTCTGGCTTCGTACTTGAACTTAGATTTAGAGACATTTTGAACCTCCTTAACATCTGGATTTCAATTTGCCAGTTTATAGGATGGAATTAACAATGCTGACCCCACTTAGCCTTTTAAGGGGGTATTAATAATTAATAAAGACAATGATCGCAGCCGGCATTTATTCAGAACTTACTGTGCACTCGGCCCTGTGCTGAGACTTCTCAGCGTGGTCCTAGTTCACGTTCACAGCCTCATGAAGTAGGGGCTCTTATGGTCGTATCCTTGGTGTGGGAAAACTGACAGGGGACACCTCAGCATAAGGCCACTCAGAGAGTAACAGGTGTATGATGCGCTGCCCGCTGCTCTTTTCACTGACCCACACTGGGGCTTTAAAGACCCAGAGGTTTTGGTGAGGAAAAGGTGCCCATTTCCTCCCTGGGGAAGGAGGCCCCAGTGTAAGGAAGTCTCCCTTGGGGGAGGGAGTGGCCGTTGAGGCAGATCAGCTGCCCAGGAGTCTGGGAGCCTTGCATCCCATGGGAGGATTTTTGGGCCAGGCTTGCTGGGCGGCTGGGGGTGGAAACATAGGGCTTCTCTGGTTCCTTAGGGCCCCATCTGAAGGCAGGGTCAGTTGGGAGATGAGTGACAGCAGGGCCGAGGCCTAGGGAAGGTGAGAGAGACCAGAAGGGGGAACCCTCCTGGTTGACTCTATTCTCAGAGCACCTGGCACATAGTAGGTGCTCATTTAATGCTGCTTGAATGAAGGTCTGACCGAGGAGCCCAGCAAAAGATCTTGTACCCCCTCTTTCCAGAGCCCTCCTCTGTGAGCCCCATGGTCTGGGCATGACTGGGAAGAAGGCCCCTTTCTGCTCGGGTGGGAGCACTGAAGCCTTTCCAGGCTTCTGTTAGCAAAAAGTTAGTTAGTGAAAAGAATCACTAGGACCCCTCCCTCCTCCCCCCTCCCCCCCATGCCCGACGACAAGGGAACAAGTAGCTGGGAGCAGCAGTACTGGGGCCAGTCAGACATTTGGGGTCACACTCTCGCCACCAGGGGCACACTGTCCCTAAACCCCCACCATCCTAGTTTCCAGATACCAAGCTGGCCGCAGGAGTATTAAAGGATAATTTATTTTGAAAAAGTACCAACATGACTCTCATACCGAAACAAAATGAACATGTGTCAAAGATTGTATTTAACTCATTAATTAGCTAGGGACCCCATGAGATGTTACAACCTGTTCAAAGGAGAATTCAAATTATCTCATGTATAGAGTCAAAGAAGGCGTCCTGAAATGAATTCACACATAGTTGTGAAAACTGGCAAATCTAGTCTGTATCCACAGAACAACAATCAACGGCATTCCTCTGAACACAATTTGCATTTCTATGGGCAAGAATTATTTGCATTATTATCAGTTGGGATGTGAATGACAGCAAGGCAAGGGTTTAGGGAAAGAGCTGAGAAAAGGGGCCCAGCATTTGCATGTCTGCATGGGCAGCCTCCGGGCTCCGGCTCGGCTGGTCCAGGGTATCACCTGCAGGGACTGTGAACTGCACACCTGTGCCCAACCCAGAAGCGGGCTGAATCGAGCGGGCTATCTGACACCTGCCTTTTTTTTTTTTTACTTTTTATTTTCTAATTTCTTTTTTTTTTACATCTTTATTGGAGTATAATTGCTCTACAATGGTGTGTTACTTTCTGCTTTATAACAAAGTAAATCAGTTATACATATACATATGTCCCCATATCTCTTCCCTCTTGCATCTCTCTCCCTCCCACCCTCCCTATCCCACCCCTCTAGGTGGTCACATAGCACCGAGCTGATCTCCCTGTGCTATGCGATTGCTTCCCACTAGCTATCTATTTTACGTATGGTAGTGTATATATGTCCATGCCACTCTCTCACTTTGTCACAGCTTACCCTTCCCCCTCCCCATATCCTCAAGTCCATGCTCTATCTAGTAGGTCTGTGTCTTTATTCCCATTTTACCCCTAGGTTCTTCATGATCTTTTTTTTTTTTTCTTAGATTCCATATATATGTGTTTACCTGTTGGTGAGCAGTTCGTGACCTGAGCACTCTACGTGGAATAGTAAAATGATTTGTGCAACGGCACCCCTGGCTGAGGAAGGTGCCCTCTGCATCACAGACAAAGCACACTAGAGGTGATGCAGGCAGCGAATGGAAGGCTGGATGTAGGAGAAGATGGAGAGAGGAGGAGCCCTGGGTGACAGGAGGTTGGGAGCCTCCTCATCAGGCGGGTGGGGGTGGGGAAGGAAGGAAGGAAGGGAAGGCTTTCAGGGGCTGAGGGAGAAGAGGAGGGAAAGGGAGAGAAGAGGGGAGAATCAGAGAGGTAGCTTGACATGGGAGCAAAGTCCCAGCCTGGAGACCCGGGGCTGGGGTCCCACCCTCAGCTCTGGCTGCCTGGCCTTGGGGGTGGAGCCCTTCCGGGCCTCAGCTTCTTTCTGGTTAAGGGGGGAGGATGACACAAGAGAACCTGCATGGCACCATTAATTCTGACTTCTCTTGGGTCTGGCCACACTCAAGAGCTTGGTGCAGACCTGTCATGCACCTCTGGGCCTCTGTGCCTTTGAACATGTTGTTCCCTTTGCTTGGAAAGCCTTTCCTTCCTTGCCTGCCTAGCGAAGTCCTATCCATCCACCAAGGCCCGTTGCTGTTGGAACATCACCTCCCTTTAGCATTCAAGACTGTCCCAGGCGCTATGGAATGCTCCTTATCCCTCAGCTGCGGTGTTATAAGTAGCTTATCTTCACAAGCAAGGGACTTAAAGTCAGACAGACTGGGTCTAAACTCTGGCTCTGCCACCTCTTAGATAGCCTCTAAGTGTTCAAATCTCTAAAATGACGTTGGGACCATTTCACTCAAGTAATGGCACCCACCTTCACAGTGCTGTGATGTTCCCAGGGGACATACTTGTAAATCTCTCAGCCCTGTCCCTGGAACCTGGGATGTGCTCAAAAAATGTTGGCTGTTACTATACACCTGTGAGATAGCACATCGTTCTCGGATCACTGGGGTCAGTTCTGTCCAGATGCCTCATCGAGCAGGGCTGTGTCTTACTTCCCTGTGTGTCACCCCTGCCTAGCGCAGCACCTGGACCTTAGCAGGCTGGCAGTGAATCCCCACTGGATGTAATGACTTTGGATGACATAAGTGGAGGGACAGGGAAGGACTGATAGAAGGAGAGAGACTTAACCGGGCCAGGTGTGGAGGTCTGAGCTGCCAGGGATGGCGATAATTAGCTTAGGAGGGAGGGGAAGGGCCCAGCTAAGGCTGGCTGCTGGTAGGAGAGCTGGCATCTGGTTGGGAGCCTATCTCTCAGGACAAGAACCCCCCGGACTTCCTCCAGGACACAGAAACTCTCCCGGGATGTCTCCGAGGATGGCTGGAGATTGGAGTTATGTGAGATTCAAGCCTCGGCTTTCTCTAAGGGCCAAGAAAAGACACTTACCGGTTATCCCAGGCTGCTGCTGCTAGGAGATGCTCTCTCCCTTCTCCTGGAGATGGGGATGTGGGCCAGGAGGGGAAAGAGCACTATATTCATCCTGTCCTAGTGCTGCCTCAGAGAACTGAGGCACAGAGAAGGGCAGCAACTTGGTTAAGGTCACACAGCAAGTGGACCCACAGGTAAAATGCATCCTCTTGCGTGGTCTCATTTCACAATCACAGAGTCGTGGCAGGTAGGGAGGCCAGAGCTTATTCTTTCCATGTTACAGATGAGAAACTGGACCTGGAGAAGGGATACACAAGCCCAGGTTAAAGAATGAATCAGCGTTGGAGCAGTGAACTCAAGATCAAGACCCTCGCCCTGCCTTCTCTGTCTGGGCTGGGGGCTGCCCTCTCACACCCACAGTGGGGTGAGGAGCCCGGGCAGGGGCTTTGTTCCAGGATAGCTTGTAGTCAAGTTTGGGAGCCTGGAGCCTGGTGATGGGATGGACAGGGACCTTACCCTCGGGGCTCAGGAAGGGTCACCTCAGCTTGCGGCGGCTGGCTTGGCAAGGTCCTGGACCCCCAGCCTGCTCTGGAAACGGAGGGACCAGGGGCTGCCAGGCTAGTTGGCAGCATGGCGGCCACTCCGGGAATGGAGAGAAGGTGGGATTTGGGAAGCGGCGTTGGTTGGTGCTCCAGCAGCCTGGACCTGCCCCTGGCAGTGCCCTCCTTGATGCCAGCTGCTCTGGGCCTGTCCTACCACTACACAGGGTCCACCCTGGTGGCTGACTCCAAGCCCGGATGCTGCCAAGAGAAGCCGCCTCTTCGCTACCCTTAGCCACATGCAGATCGGAACCAATCCAACGAATCACTCTGTGGGCCTCATCACAGTGAGGGGCCAGTGTGCCCCTCACTCCCCGTTCTAGCTGCCTATCTGATCTGTCTGGCCTGGATGCAGAGGCTATAAGGCCAGGTGAGGGTGGTCAACTCCAATTTTAAGAGGGTCCTGGACCTCTAAGCAAAGGGGGGAGGCATGGGGGGTGTGCAGGGACTAATATTTACTCAGCATCTATCTGTGCCATAGACTTAATTAATCCTCAGAAAAACTCTGCAAAGTAATTATCATTATTCCCATTGTACAGACCAGGAAACTGAGGCTCAGAGACAATAATTCACCTGGGCAACATTATAGAGCTTCTGGGTGGTGGAACCAGGTCTCAAATGCAGCCATGAAGCACATCACTCTCTCCACTCCCCCACCCCTCAGTGGTGGGAGGTGCAGAGGTAGAGACAAATGACCCCCAAAACATGACACGTGCAATTAGAGAAGTGTGAGGAAGGTGCCCTGGGAACTCAGGGGAAGGGGTTGAAAATTCACATAGGAGAAACCAGGGAAGTTTTTGCAGAGAGGAAGCATTTGGAGCCGGGCTTCGGTGAATGAGCAGGGCCTTCTGTAGGTGGAAGAAAGAGCCAGAAGGGCTTCTCGGGCAGAGGGGGCAGCCGGAACAAAGACTTGAGTGTCTGTCTAGAAAGTTTGGGCTAGATTCTGTAGGTTTTATCCCTCGTGGATGTGACTATTTGATTATCTCCTACCAATTTGTAAGCTCCATGAGGGCAGAGGGGACATCTGTTATTTACATTTTCTCCATTATCACCCTAAATCTTAGCACACTGAGGGCGTACAACAGATGTTCAAGAAGTATTTGTCGGTCGAATGAGCAGTGCCTGTTTTAGCTCGGCACCTCAGGACCCCTTGCTTTGCCCCTCCCTTCATGGGTCTCCAGCACACCCTGAACTTGCCACCTTTGAACTTGCCTCCTCTGTAAGGGATTTCTCCGCTGGCCCTCAGACAGCTGGAGCATCCTTTCCGAGGAAGCCCTGAGGCTGAGTCCCACCTGCCAGGCCAGGCTCCTGAAATATAGGAGGTGGAGGCTCCCCTGCAGCCCTGGCCTCCGTTCTCACTCCCTCCTCGGCCAGCCCATGCCTACCAGCTGCAAGGCCCAGGGCAAGAGTGCAAAGGAAGCCCACATACCACACGTTTAAATACCAAAACATCATTGATTCAGCTATTAGACTGGCAAATAAAATACGTTTTAGCCCCCTCCCCAGGCAAATACACCTTTATAATGACAAAACTGAAAAGAATATATAGAGCTATGGTGGGAAATCCCAGAATGTTTATTTATTACCGTGCATGTATGTCCTGGTGTCCCATTGGTGGGGGCCGATGTCTGGATGAGAAATAAAATAAAGACACATAACAGAAGCCAGATGGAAAAGCGATAATGTGTGATTCTGATGATGTGAAGTTCAAGAACAGGCAAAATGAACCTATGATGATAGAAATCAGAAAATCAGTTGCCCCTGGGATTGAAAGGATTGTGAAGGACCTGAGTGGGCTGATGAAGTTGTTTTATGTCTAGATTAGGGGGCTGGTAGTACAGGTGTTTACACTGATCCAAACTCATCCAACTGTATTCTTAAAATGAGGGCATTTCACTGTATGTAAATTATACCTCAAATACAGCCATAAAAGACTTGATAACATCAGAACCATGAGAAAATTACAACAAATCAGTGTTAAAATCACGTAAAAAAAGATGTGCATCATGCTTAAATTATCACATATTTACTCCCTAAAATTTATCTTTTTTGCCATTATGTCAGCAAAATCACCAGTTTTGTTGTTATAATCAGGATTTTCATATAATTTGCATTCTCTTGACAGTAGTGATCTCAAGCAGCCCTATCTGATAGAAATACATGAGTCACATATAGAATCTAGTCCACGTTTTAAAATGCAAAAATAAGCAGGTGAAATTCATTTAAATAATATATTTATTCAATCCAAGATGTCCAAACTGTTATTTAAACAGGTAAACAATATAAAGTGTTATTAATGACATACTTTATGTTCCTTTTTTTCATATAAAGTCTCCAGAATTTTGTGTGCATTTTACACTTACAGCACATTTCTATTCAAACTGGCCACATTTCAAGTGCTCAATTGTCATATGTAGAGAATGGATACTCTATTGGACAGCTCAGCTAAAGAATTAAAAAATAAAATGCAATTTTATTCAAAGTGTACAAAATTTGAAAATATTTTCATTAAGCATTTAAGTTCAAATGATAGTAAAATATTTAAAAACTAACCCTTTTTCATATATCTTTCATCAAAGTATTAAAAATGATCTATTAAAATTAAAAGGTGCAATTCCTATTGTAATTAAGGAATATAAAAATTAATAAAAATTATTTAACTAACCTGAAATGTTTAAAATATTTTGAAAAGTTATTTAAGTATTATTAAATATTTTTATTAAAAAAATTGTTCACAACTCTAGTGTTAAAAGTACAAGTTTTTGTTGATGTAATGAATCAGTGTCATGCATTTTACATCTAGACCTACATTTATACCATATGATTAATATGAATTGTTGAATGTAGCAAAATGTTCCTTAGCTGCTCTGTCAACTAGAGCCAACACTACAAATAATAACTTGAGAATTGTGAGTACTTCCAGAACCGTTAATTGGAACAGTCAGACAGCTAGAAAAGGACACTTGGCATTGCTTGGAAATGATACTTTGTTTTTTAAGAATCTTTTGCATTCATGCTATCTGAGAGCAAGGATTTGAAAAGCTAATTAACTCATCTTACCCAAGTGCTTCTGCGGCTCTTATGTGCCCCGTGTTCTCCATTCCATCCAGTGGAGCCATTTGTCAGCAGCAGGAGGTCCCAGAAACATTCTCAGCATTCTGACTCTGTTGTCTTTTTATTCAGCAAACCCAGAGCAAAAGATGTGGAGACCCATTTCCCTGGAGCCTGAACAGTGTTAATCGTGAGAGCAGGGGTTTAGGATTAGGGGCTATACGTGCCAGCGCTGAACATAACAATCCTGAGTGACAAGAGGTGCCCACGTGTTCTTTAAGGGTGTGTGTGTGTGTGTGTGTGTGTGTGTGTGATACTTGAGTTCCAGCAGACAGCTGCCTGGTTTTGTAAATAAAGTTGTATTGCTGCACAGCTGTGCCCACTTGTTCAGGTATTGTCTATGGCTGCTCTTGGGCTAAAAGATCAGAGTTGTTTTAACAGAGATCAGATCATACAGCCTGAAAGCCTGAAATATTTGCTACCTGCTGCTTTAAGACATTTGCCAACTGAGGGCAGGATCTTGCCTGGGTCTGAGTGGTGCCCCTCCTTGGGGCCTGTTGAGCTGAGACCTTGGGTGCCATGGGGATTCCATCTAGACTGCAGCAGAGCTGCAGTTGCAAGCTCCTCAAAGGAGGAGATCTAGGGGCGTAGGAAGGTCCCCCAAAGCAGGTCCTCTAAGTTAAATTCTGAGGGCTTCAGTTGTTTCTTGTAGTGTTTGCTGTTCCCATAGTGTTTGAGATAATTTGGGATAATATTCTCTCAACAGTGAGTCCGGAGTAAGCAAGTGGTTGGAGCAGACTGAGAGAATGGTCCTCTTCCCTTCCTCCCTTCTGCCAGCCCCTCCTCATCCTTTGTAAGAATAGCCATGAGGGAATTTCCCACAATCCTCTCAAGGAGCAGAGCTGGCACTAAGCTCTCTTTTCTGGCCCCAGTGTCCTGGACAGAGGTGGTAACTGCCAAGAGATCTTGGTGAGCTGGGGACCTTGTCTGCCTGGGCGAGCCTGAGTGTATGCCAGTGTGGCCGGAGATGGAGGGTAAGTAGATAGAGGGCAGAGTGTGGGCATGGCGGTGCCCACCCTTATTGCCTCACTGGTCACAGTGGCATTTTGTTGGATTCTGCACCTGTCACTTCTACTAGGTGCATCATTCTTGGTCAGCCCCTTTGTGGCTACACAGTGCTGGGCACTTGGTGGACCCACCATCAGGAGATGCGGTCTGCCAGGTTGGCATGTGCTCTTTGCCAGGCACAGGTCGGAGTTGCACACATGAATGCAAACGGTCCATGCCCTCAAGTAGCTCACCCCCACGCCCAGGAGAGGCAGAGAGGCTGGCAGCTGGAGCCCTCACTCTGAGGAACAAGTGTATGATGCCTCAAGCAAGCGCTCACTCTGATGGTTCCAAGCAGGGCACCATAATTCAGCTTGGAGGGATCCGGACGCTTCAGCAAAGAGGTGACAAATTGAGCTACTTGTTGAACAAAAGCGTGAACAGATGAGAACGAGAGCCTAATGCTGGGGCTGTGAACTTTAAAAATGTGAGAAGGGATTGCTTCTGAAGTTTTAAATGGAATTCATTTAAAATGTCCCTTGGCTGAAAGGGGGACAGGAGGAGAGGGCTGGAGGGAGATGGCTGCTGAGAACAGGAGGACCAAGGCCAAGGGGATGGAGCCTCCTGTCCAGGCTCTCACCCAGCATCCCTGCCCTCAACTGCTGGCCCAGGAACTCCTTGCTGCTGATGAGCTGTCGCAGTTCGAGGACAAATCTCTTTTAATTTTGTTCTTCGGAGGAGGGGAGGGCCAGCGTTGGAGCGAGGGACTGGCTCCGTGAGTAATGGTCCTGCCAGCTCCACTAACACCCCAGGTGAGGGATGAGCGAGAAACGCTCCCTCCCCTAACCTTTCCTGGGGCTTGCAGCCAGGGGACAGGGACTGCTCTGCCTGGGCGCACGGAAGCGGTGCACCTCAAAGGGCTGAAGCTGGGGTCCTTAGGAACCATCTTACAAGGGCTTCTGAAGTAGTCTCCTTGGAGTTTTAAGGGGGAGTCCATGGGAGGGTCCTTAGGGGTTCACCACCCCCACTGAGTAGTGTGTGAAATTTTGTATAAGTAGAAAAGTAGTGGGGGGAGGGTGCGTGGTTTTCATCAGCTTCTCTAAATTGTCCGCACCCCCAACCCGGAGCTAAGATCTCCTGGATTCTTCCCTCTTGCTTAACAGATGGGGAGGGGAGGGACTCATCCAATGCCACATGGCAGACCTGTGGATCCTGGGGGCTCGGTTGGGCTGTCACCTCCCTACTGTCTCTATGGTCCAAGGCCCGGCTAAGAGGGGCACTGAATGAGAGAACCCAGGTCTCCCGGCCCTCCCTTGCACGCTTTTTCTCCTGGTGAAAGTCTGGGAGATAAGAGATGGGGGCAAGACCAGGAGGTTTAAGCAAAGTCTGGTGTATGTAGCTGCGTGGATGAGCTGCCCTCCCCGCTTCCCCAGGGGATCCTCGCGGTGGGGAGGGGGCGTGCACATACAAGGAGGCAGGTCAGAAGCATCTGCAAGGACCTCTCACCTGGGGCAGCCTAAGCCTTAACTCTGCAACACCCCCTCCACCTGCAGCAAAGGACACCTACATAGGGCAGGGAGAGGGGAGGAGGGCAGCATCCCTGAGGGGCAGCACGATGATCAGATACAGATTAGAGGTGATTCTGAAGCCAAAGGCTGCAGTGGGGAGAGCTGGGCAGAGAGGCTGGGTAGGAGGGTGTCGTAGTGGTCCTGGTAGAAACAAGGGAGTGGGAAAATAGAAAGAGCACTGGAGTTGGCCCTGTCCCTGCTGGTGACAAAGGAGCCAGCAGGGCCTCCCGATGGGGCTGAGAACTTTAAAAATGTAGAAAGGGATTGCTTCTGAAGGTTCAGAATCAATCTAGCCCCAGTCCCTGCTTTGACTTCGTGTCACCGTGGGCAAGACTTGTGTTTGTGTTGGTCTCAGTTTTCCCATCTATTAAATGGAATAGAACATTTGGAACCCATCTGTTAAATGAAATAATTATAGTTGCAGCCCGTCTTAGCAAGTGAGGCCTAGAGACAGGAGAGTGGGCATGAAAGCACTTTGGTGCCGAGAACAGATGTAGGGATCGTTGACGAGGACTTGAGAAAAGGTGGTACAGGAAGAAATGATGAGTTCTGGGGAGAGGAGGAAGGGGTGGGGCAGGCCAGGAGAAGGAAGGGTCAACCCCACTCGAAGTGTCTAGGTGTTTTCCTGGAAGCACAATATACTTGACAAGAGCATTTGATAGAACCTGCCAAGGGGTGGCCTCTGACCTGGGAGGGAAATGGTGAACTTTGGTTTTACGAGTGTTCTAGCTGAGTCCTTGATTACCCTGGAATGCAGGTAACTCACTACAGGGAAAGCTGGGAGGATTAAGGCTCAGAAATGATATGGCTGTGCGTGGCAGAGGTAGATACAAGTTATTTGGAGACCTAAAGCCTACCTAAGATAACTACTGAGCACTGAGAGATAAAGCTGGGAGGATCTGGGAAGCCTCCCTGGAGTGGGTGACTTGTGAGCTGGTCATGGGTAGGATCCCGAGAGTAACACGGGGAAAGGAGCAGCCCAACACCGGAAGGCAGGGCTTCAGGAACGTGGGGGACCCCAGCCATTTCCCCTTGGGTTATGAAATGGAATCATGGTCCATCTAACTTTTGGTTCTTGAAGGCGTGTGTGACTCCACCAAGGGTCCCACCCCGTAGGGCCACGCTCAGGAGTCCTCCCAGCCTTGGGCACCCAAGGAAATGAATCCCGGCACTTCCTCCCGGCCTTGAGCCCCCGCGGGAGGCCTGCTGAGCTAGGCTCGGCTCCAGGCAGCTCTCCGTGAGGCTCGCCTGTTTACCACTTCGCTGCAGAGCAGATGGATGACACAGAGGCTGCATTTTTCTCCCCTCGCTGCAGGAAAATGAATCTCACCAAGTGTTGCCGACACCATCCTACCAGGTTCCGCATCCATCGTGGACCGGGGCTGCTGACAGAGCACAGGCCCATCCCTCAGCCCGGCTCCGAGCCCAGGAGAGAGCGTGGAGACGAGATGAACATTTCACATCCTTCTTTCCTCGGTGCCTCACCTCCTCTCCCCCAGATCCAACCACTCCGCCGAGCGGCCCCTGCAACACCCCCGGCCTAGGTCTTAACGGCACTTGGAAGCAGATGCTCCCTGACAGAGAGAAGATGGGGTTGTGATCAGGGGAGAGGTGGCGAGAAGGCATTGGATTTAGACCTGACAACCGACACAGTCTGAAAGCATGATGAGGGGCAGTCATTTCACCAAAATACCTGAAGGTCAAGTCTGCCTGAGAGTGAGGCAGCTGGGAAGATGGGACGGTGGTCGGGAGAATTAGATTCGAATCCCAGCTCCTTTATCAATGTACTCTAGGAATCTGGGCAAATCATTCCATTGCTCTGGGTCTTGTTTTCTTCCAAAATTGGAATGGATTCCTTCCAGTGCTGGTAATGGGTCATGTGCTGGGAATTTAAAGACATGCTGGTAATATTCCAACATCTGTTGAGCACTTACTATTGCCTTAAGACTGTGTGGAAAAGATCATCGATCTTCACATGAACCTTGGGAAGAGGCCCACTTCAGCCCCATTTTACAGATTGAGTAACTGAGATACTGATTTGAAATAACTTGCAAGAAGTAAATGGCCGAACCAAGATTCAAGCCCACCCTGTTAATTCCAAAGTCCTTTCTTCTTACTAAATGATATGACTATCCCAGGGCAAAGAGACTTGGGGGTCCGGACCTTAGGGAATCTAGAGGAATAAATAATTGAAAGGAGGGATTTGAGAACCTCAAGAGAGCTGTTTGGGAAAGCATTTCCATTCCTGGCCTCAGTTGACACCTAGCGTAGCTCCATCGCTCATCGGGCCCCAGTCCTTCCTCATCCCTCTGCATCATAGCCGTCTTTCCAAAACCCAGTCTCCCTGGACCACTCTGTAGAAGTCTCCAGTGATGCACGTTGACCTTGGGATACAGTCCAAAGTCTTATTGGGCCATGTCTGCCTTCCCAGTCTGCTCACGAGCTCAGGGGGAGAACACTGGTGTATTTCCAAAATCCCCAGGCCCTTCTCTTGTTTCTGAGTCTTTGCTAGATTCTGAGTTTTCTCCCTTTACCAGCACAAGTTCTCCTTCTGTTGTTTCCAGAAGAAAGTTTTGAGCTTCCTAATACCTTTTCTATCTATTTGGCCAGTTGGACTTTGTTCCTTCCCATTCTTCCATCCTACCCCCCGGGGAAACAATCCAGGTGAGACAGTAGAACCTCTTTTCACAGGAGACTGAGTCACAGGTAGGGGTGAGCCTGAACAGTCGAAGGTAGGGTTCTTCCAATCTGGTCTTTGAAGATTGCTCCTGTCATGCCTGCCTAGTGGCTGTGGGTTTGGGTGGGCCAGGAAATGTGGGAGTTGCCCACTGTGTAGGTTGGGGACCAGCTGGGGCTGCCTTCCAGCCTCCGTGGGTCCCCAGTGGAGAAGAATCAAAGTTGTTGCCCTTTCCTCCCCGTCTAGCAGACGGCCCCAGAGTATAGAGCATCCCAAAGAGAATCACGTGCCAATTCGTTTCCATTTAATCTGGGAATCCTTTGTAGGCCAGTTGGGGCTGGAGATTTGGTCCCATTTTATTTTGGTTGTGACCTCTACTCCCTGTTGAGATGAGTGGCTTCATTGACTGTAGAAATGCCCCCTTTAGGTGTGACCTGGGGAGAGTTTTCTGCTGGGACCCTACAGGGAGAAGGAGGGGTTGCGTAGGGCCTGGAGTGATGACTTACACTCTTCCCCATACCTACCTCAAGTTCATGTACCATTTCAACAGGTCGTGGACTCCCTGAGCCCATCCACAAACCCCCAGCTAACAAGCCTGCTCTCAGGCTTGAATTCAGACCCCAGACCTGGTCCACCTCCCCTGAGCCGGGCCCTCCCTTCTCAGCGCCCCTTCTCCCCTGTGAGTTCCCCACCCTGCTCGCCCCACCCTTGCTGGGATCCTTGCTCCTTGTTGTTGCTGGTGGGCCCTCCGTACCTGGGAGTACCCTCAGCTGCCTCCTACACCCAGGGCCACCCCAGGGTCAAGCTGCCCCTGGATGAAGCTGGGATGCTGGATTGGAGGCTGGGAGGACGCCCGGAGCTTGTTACATTGGGTTACATTTCCACACTGGGAAGGAGACTTTCCTGGTGGCGGACCCTGGTCTGAGACAGAGCCTCATTAGACCACCTTGCTCCCTCTATCTGGGTGTCACGTGCAATAATTTATTTAATCCTCACGAGAACCCTCTGAAGTACGAGCTGTTGAATCCCCATTTCATAGGCAGGGAACTGAATCAGGGTGGAGTCAGTTCCACTGCCTTCCATGCTAGGCCAGCTTGGCTAGGGTGACCCCCAAGTCACCCGGGGTGCCCTTTCCTCCCAGCCAGCCTCAGCAGGGCTCTCTCCATCCACAGGTGTTTTAATAATCTCTCCAGGATCTCTGTCCCTTTCCTCCCAGAAATCTTCTTGGCTTCCATGCAGAGAATGTCAGCCCAGGAACCAGGGCACACCCTCTGAATGAGGGCTTCTGGTTCTACCTCACCAGGCACGGGCCCAGAATAAATCATTTCATTAGAGTTAATAACATAGTCCCTTTAACTGCAAAGTGTTTCCAAATAGAAGGCCCTCCAGTCTGCTTTAATGAACAGATAAGAATCTTTGTAATTAACTCAGCGATGGCTTGCATGTGAATGGGTATTCTTCAGAGTGCTGTGAGACTATTTGGTTATTGTTTTAGGTATGGGATAAATGTGCTCCTGACCCCTCCCTCCTTCCAACAAGCTTCTGTACAAACCACCACCCCTGGGAGTGTGTGTGTGTGTGTGTGTGTTTGTGAGGGGCATGCCCCTGCTTGTGCACATCTGTGAGGTTGGCAGGCGTGTGAACGAGTAGGGATGCTCGGAGAGAGTGCATTTGTGATGCGTGCTCTGTGTGCGTACGGAGTGTGTGCACACGTGCTCTACGTGCCCCGCCCACAAGAGCCCAGTTCCTCATCTTCTAACAAAGGCAGCACTTTAATTGCTGGATGCATCTGGTGCTTTGTTGTGTCTGTTCCTGAAGCAAGGTTTGCTGGGGCGGAGGGTCACCCCGTGGCTCTGGCGTCACTGGAGATTTCCTCGAGATATTGCAGCTGCTGGAGTGTTCTTTCCTTGCCTCTTTTCCTCTCTTCCCTCCCTGAGGGATGTGGTCCTTGCCCGGTGGGCTAGCCACAGTCCAGCTCCCCTCCCCTGGGCCTGCCCCTTCCCTTGATAGAGAGCCATCTCACAGGGGATCTGGAATCTGGAACGGAGCCCAGAGGGGGCAGGGAACAGATTGTGGAAGAAGGACCCCGTGGGCAAGTGTGTGTGAGGGAGGAGGCCCTGGAACAGCATCCCAGCTTCTGTCAATGCTGATGAATTGCATCCCATCAGGGGAGGGGTGGGCTTCACTCTCTGTGCCCCTTGGAGGGGCGGACTGTGTGCATCGAGGTGGCTGTAGGGTGTACACGATAAGAAGGGGCAGAGAAAGGGGAGGCATGAAGGACCCTTCACCTGCTACCTCCCACCAACGGCATCCCTCCACCCTCCCCCCTCCCTGACATGCCTGGGGTGGGGGTCTGCAGGTGGAGTCCATTTCAGGGCCAGGGCTGGGCTGCTGGCTTCGGTACAGAGTAGGAGCACAGGGGTCCACTCCCAGAACACTGCTCATTTTTCCTTTGCTCCCAATCAGCTGTCCTAACTGGCAGGACCCCTCCTGATGGGAGAATCTACAGGAAGCAGCCCCAGAGCCCCTGCCCCAGTACAAGTCATAGGAGACCTGTTGGGAGCTTTTGCAATGGAGGAGGAAGAAAGTCATTCCAGAACTGCAGAAGGTTGGGAGGGAAAGGGCACCCCCAGCCCTTCTGTGAAGCCCAAAGAGGGCTGGGGGGCTGCCTGAGGTCACACAGGAAGATGGCAGCAGAACTGGGGCTCAAGCCCTTCTGACCTTGTTTTTCTTGAGAGCCCCATTGTGGCCTGCCCCATGGGGCTGGGAACTCCGCCAGGGGCCGAGGCCCCGTCTGTGCCCCAGGAAAGTCCTGGCAGGCACTTTGAGTTCTGTGTTTGAATCCACTTGATAGATGGGCTCACAGTTGGCCTCTGGATGGGGGCACAGAGGGTCAGTCCGGGGAGGGTCCTCAGATAGCATCTAGTCCAGACCCTTCTTCTCACAGAGGAGGGCCAGAGACTTGTGCAAGGTCACACTGCAGCTGCGGGGGAGCCAGGGGACTGGAAGCCAAGCAGCTCTCTTCTAAGCAGCCCAGGGCTTCTCCAGGGTCACCTGAGGGAGGGTCCCTTCCCCCGCTTCCCACGCCCACTCCTCTTAGCCAGGCCCCTGTGGGGCTCCATCCCCCAGCCACCGGGGTAAATCCACCCCACCTCCTTACCCTTAACTGTTTGTGTCTGAATTCCTGGCCATCTGATGGACCCTTCTGAATGTCTCCCCTCAACCCACCTACAGCCCTGGTCCAGGCTGCCTTTCTGGATTAACTTCCCAGGTTCCACATTTATTTTACTTCTTTTGCTCTGTGGGCTAAGTGCATACCTAGGCTACTTTGCACTTATTAGCACCTGTTCGTATGTTTCACTGAATGCATGGTGGCATTTCTTTGGGTGTGTCATTCTCCCCCCCTCAGACTGGAAGCTGCTATGGGACAGGGCCCAGTCCTCTTCCATCAGACTGGGAGCTCCCTGTGGGCAGAGGATCCACAAGCTGAACTTTCAAGCTCTGTCTTAGCTGCTGCTTCTCTGGCAGACACAGGGATGGTTACCGTTCCCATCCCCCCATGCTCCTTCCCTATGGACACCCCCCCCGCAATCTGGCAAAGTCCAAACTCACAGGAGCAGCTACCTGTGGCAGCATCAAGTAGAGGACGGCAGAGCTGGCAAAGCTTGGAGAACCGCTGAGGACGTTGAAACTGTTACCCGCCTCCTGCCCACAGCATCTCTAAGAGGGTGGAGGGTGGAGGGTGGAAGGTATAAACTAGCAGGGCTAGGCAGTGCCCTGGGCTTCACACCTGCAGACCTGAAAACCATTAAGACTGAAGGCACTGAGGGGGCCATCTGGCCCTGGATTCTAGTTGAGGGTCCTGGCTTGTTCTAGACATGGGCAGTGCCAGGCTCATGGCCACACAACTAGTCAATGGCAGAGAGAGAACCCCCACCAAGGCCCTGGACTCCCAGCCCAGTGCGCTTGACACTGTCAGAATCATTCTCTGAACTCCCGGTCCCCACAGAGGAGGGCAGTGTGGGGTAGAGGGAAGACAGGAGACTTGAGCCAATGTAACCTGGGTATGAATCCTGGTGCTGCTATTTGTTTGCTGTGTGACATGAGACAAGTTACATAACTTCTGAGCCTCAGTTTTGTCATCTGTAAAATGGATATAATGATAGCACCTACCTTATTTGGTTATTGTGAAGACTCAATGGAATGATGGATATAAAATGGTTAGCGTGGAGTGAGCTCTCAGGAAATGTTAGTGATGGCTATTTAATCCTCCTGATTCCCCTGTGCTTGGCACTCTGACTGATCTATGATAAGGATTTAATAAACACTCACTGTGCTACCGTAGCCGGGGTGGGGGCCTAAGGGATGGCCTCAGCTTCCCAGTTTCTCTTGCTTATACTCCAGAGGCTGAAGGGACAGCCAGTATCCCAAGGGAAACAGCAGGTGCAACTCACACCCACTTCCCTGTGTGTGCTGCCCGCTCTCCTAACAAGCCCAGCTCAACACCTTGCTCAGGAAAGCCCTGCTGGTTCTCTGCTCCAAAGGTGACCAAGAGAGGGTTGGATGGTTGTCTGTTGTGACAGTCAGCTGGGGGTGGAGCTTCTAGTAGGGGAGGGAGAGTGTTCCCTCTAAAAATGGGAGAGAGGCCGTAGCGCTTACTGTGTTCCATCTGCCCCCCAACACTATCCATGGTCTATACCTTAAATGGGGGTCCCACAGCCTTGCCCCCATCACTTGAGCACATCAAATCCTTAGAGGCCCCTCTGTATGCCCCTCGCACCTTCCGGTCTCTCCAACATCATTTCCCTTCCGTTGCCAACATCATCAGTTGCTTCAGGATGTAGCAGAAAGAGGGTAGGTTTGTAGCTGCCCGGAGGTTACTTCTAAGCTGGAGACCCTGGGCAGATTACCATCACTCTCTGTGTGCCTGTCTCCTCATCTATAAAATAGGAGTTAGTAGTTCCTATATCCCTGGACTTTTGTGCAGTATAGGTGCTAAAACAGCACAGCCCCTTCAGAGAGGTCAGTGAATACTGTCTAGTAGCGGTGACTTCCATGTTTATACAAATGAAGAAATGAGAGCCCAGAGCTGGTTTTGTGTTGGCTGAAGGTCACACAGCAAATGCACCATCAGACCCCAGGGGTCCCTGCCAACCTGTCTTAAGAAGTTTTATCCCTTTAAATGAGAGTTTCCTTTCCTGGCCCATATACTGTATTTCCCAGGTTCTCAGCTTGGCTCCAAGTCTCTCCCTTTCTCCCTGAAGCCTTCTCTTAAGGGGGGCACAGTGCCTGGCACATAGTAGGTGCTTGTCAATATTTGTTGAAGACAGGTTTGTAGGCATGTCCTGGGTGGCGTGGGGGTGAAGCGGGGAGCCGAGCCGAGCACTGACCTCGGGCAGGGGACAGGCTCAGGGTGGCTTCTCCACACCCCCCAGCTGTTGGAGAAATCTCATTTTGCCAGCAAGCTGATTCATGGGCCTGGTTCCCTGGCGCTCCCTGCGCAGCTCTCTGTCAGTAACTATTCTTTACAAGGTCCCTTGATTCGGTTTTGGGGTTGAATACAAATTTTTAAAGAGGAGTTCAGCGCCAGGGCCATTCCAGGGGCTGTTAACTTAATGTCCCGCCTCGTTGCCTCCAAGCTTCCTGCCTCTTGAACCGCGTGAGGGTCAGGTCTCGCCATTTCTAGCAATTGCTTCTGAGTTCTTGCCTTCGGACAGGGGGTGAGGAATGAAGAGAAAGGGACACAAATTACAAGCCAGGGTGGCAGGCAGAGCTCTGGCCCTGCTGCTAGGTTTGCTGTGTGACTATCAACGAACCGCTCCCCTTCTCGGGGTCCTCGTTTCCCCATTTGTGAAAGCATGGATGCTGACAACCACCATGAGGCCGGCTTCTGTGGTCTCCCCTGGAGCAGCGTGTTCTCTGAGGTTCATTTGGGAAGGAGATCTCAGTGTCAGCAGCATCTGATGTCCTCCCCTCATTCCCATGTGGGATAATGCACTTGGCAAATCCTGCAGTGAATGCTACTGTGTCCACCAGCTCTCTGTTGCCACTGTCCTTCTGCTGCAGCATCCTCCTAACTGGTCCCCTTGCCCCTCGCACCCTTCTTTCCTTCACCCAGCAAGAGGGAAATGATCTGAACCTCAAGTCAATCCTGATTCCCCATCCATTTTGAACCCACCATATTCCCTCCGGCCTCCTCTCTTCGGCGTATACATTTTATGTGTTTCTCTATCATCAGGGACCCAAAGCCCAGGCACGGGGAAAGCGTGTGCAGAGACAAGGCAGCAAAAGCAAGCCCCATGGTGTCAAGTATGCAGCTTCTGGGCCTCCTCACCCACTATTCTCCCTTCCTGGAATGTCCTTGGCCTTGGCCTCAGCACACTCAGTTTGAGTATGCCTCCCCCTCCCTTCTTTGTGCCCCACCAACCCAGGGCAAAGCTCTATCATCAACCATCCCAGGCGAACATGGCGAGCCGCTATGTCCATCTTCCCCCTCGGGGTTGGGCGACAAGCCCACGGTCTTGCCTCCTCTTTTCCCGGCAGGAGCTGGCACATGGTAGGAGCTTCATGCATTGAATAAATGAATTGCATCCACTTTCCAGCTTTCATACCAGCACCCCTCCTGTGCACACACACCCAAGCTGGGATGTTCATCCTTCCTTGACACACACCTGTGTCCTCCTCATCTCTCTCTGGAACACTGTGCAGGTAAGTGGTGAGGTGGCAGAATATGGAAAATCCCCAAATGAGGGATAACAGGGAAGCCATTGATAGTTTGCGTCTGAACTTGAGTTAGCAAATATTTGTTGAGCATTTGCCAATTCTGGGCACCACGGGTGATGAAAAGTGACTCAGGGCCCCCCTGCCCACCCCCTAGGACCCTCTAGGAAGGCACCGTCAGGGCACATTTGAACAGCAGGTACCTGATATCCTGGACACTCCAGGAGAGGCCTCACGCTCTGCTTCCTTGCCGCTGAGCTACACTTGTTCTCTGTTGCCAACACATCTTGGGCAGAGCTGGCCAATCTCAAGTCTTTCTTTCAGGCCCACATCTTACCTGAACATTAAGACCTGGATGCAACAAACTCCATTTATTAAGCATCTCTGTGTGCCAGGGTCTGTGCCGGGGACTTTGTCCGCTTCTGGGCACCGCACACAGCACTTTACAGACACGATCTCATCTAATTCTCACGACAGCCCCGGGGCTGCCCTGATTGGTTGAGCAGAGGATCGTGACAGGCAGGCTTCCTTCTGTGTGTGGGGGCAACAGCTATTTGGGGCAGGTGCCAACACAGCACTAGTCCTGCCCCTGGCCCCTTCTGGGGCAGATGCTGGTTGCTGTAGCTACCTGTCCAGGGCACTGGAGGCTGGCCAGGCAGCCTTGGCCGAGCTCTTCCTCCCCCACCCCAGGTCTCCTGTGGTCCCTGGGGCTGCTACCTGTGCTGGGGAGAGGTCTCCCAGGGCCATGGGAGGCCATGAGGGGCGAGGGGCCAGCCCATGGCCCACCGAGCAGGGAGGAGCCCCCCAACAGCCATTGCTCTTTCCTGCCTGGCTTTCTGACTTGGAGACCCCCAGACTGTCTCCATCAATCCCTGGAGAAGAGAGGCCTCCCTGGGAGGTGGTGATGGTGACGAGGAGGGATGCCCTCTGAGAGGTGCACTGAGGCAGAGGAGGAAACTGGAGTGAGCTCAGATGTGCATACAACCCTCTCGCCTCTCTCCTTCTTTTTCTGTACCCTCCTACCCTTCTCCTAGAGGAGACATCTCTTTAGAAGGGCACATTTCTGGGTCAGCAAGTCCTCTATCCCCAGAGGTGAGCATCCCCCCAGCACCACAGGGTTTAAAGGGACCTGGATGTTGGAGGAGGAGCAGGACCTCAGGTGGCTCAGCCGTGTTTCCGTCTCATGTCATTTAGCGTGACCTCCATATGTGTGTGTGTGTGTGTGTGTGTGTGTGTGTGTGTGTGTGTGTGTGTGTGCATGCACGCGCCTGCACGCAAGGAAGAGACACAGAGCCAGCCACCATGTACTGCCTGTTCTCCGGGAGCTGCTGCTGCCCCCATTCCCAGTCTGGTTGCCTCCATTTACTTAAGAAAAATCTGACACAGTGGTGGGTAGAACCCGAGAGAGGGGTGGCTGTGGGATGGGGTAGGGGAGCCGTGGGCTCCCTTTTGCCTTGCTTGTCCCAGGGTCCTTCCCAGCACTGCCTGGCGCCCTCTCCCCTTCCCACCGGATTCCGCCTAGCAGCGGGGCGGGTGGCTGCCCCTGCAGAGAGGAAGGAGTGCTCAGCAGAGCAGGAGGGACGGCTAAGGCGTAGTGCTGACCTTGCTGAGGGGTGGGCGTGGGGCACCCAGGGCTCCCGGGCACCTGGACCACAGTGCTCTGGGGTGGACCGAGGACTCCTCCCCCTTGAGGGCCTGCCCACAGCCCTTGGGGGCACAGGATGGAGTCCTGAGATCTCAGAGAGGCGCCTGGCTTGGCCCCAGACCCCTCTGGAGAGTCAGCTCCCAGGTCCTGGGAAGGGAGTGCGGGGCACCCAGAAGCCAGCAGATGCTACAAATATCCCCTGCCCCCCAAATGTTCTGTCCACAGCAAGATCCTTGGCAGGGCAGACAGCCGCCGCCTCCCCACCCTGCAGGCCAGAAATCCCTGAATAGCGGTTTGAGAAAAGTCTTTGTGCAGCTTGTGACACAAGACGCCCCCAGAGCCCCCCACACAGGGGGAAGCAGGGGACGTGGGGGGATGGGGCGGGGCATTGTGTGGACCCTTGGCGCAAGCTCGGCCTCCTTGCCCCTGTCTTGGGGCAGGGGTCTAAGACAGGAGGAGGGTTGGAAAGGGTAGAACGAAGGCTGGGATTGCTCTCCTCTTAGCAAGCTCCAGGGGGAAGGCCCCTCCACCTCTGGGGGCGGAGGATGGTAGGGTGCGAGGCAAGGAGGTGGCCGTCCGGGAGGAGCAAAGCTGCCGGGGCCGGAGCATAAGATCCACTTCAGCCGGCCCGTGTAAATTGTGAGCTGGGTCCCGGCTCTGTCCCACACGGAGCCCAGGCCATGGTGGGCAGGGGACGCACCTCTATGCCATCTCTTTGACTCTGCGCCTGTAATTGTGCAGGTCAGGGGGCGGAGTGGGCCGCGCGGTGCCCGCCGCCTCTGGGCAGCCCCATCCCAGGGCCTCTTCGTCCTCCTCGTCCTCCTCGCCGGCGGGCACTGAGTCGTAGGCCAGCCCCTCCGAGGGCAGCGCCGTGAAGGTGGTGAACTTGACCCGCTTGCGCTTGGAGGTGGGAGAGCTGGCGGGGTCTTCGGCCTGGTCCCGGGCCGAGCCGCCCGAGGAGCCGTCGCCCCGCCCGTGCACCTGGCTCTGGACGCTGCTCTGTGAGCTGCCGCTGCTGTGGTGGTCGCCGTGGCAGCAGGCGGGCACGGCCTCTAGCGGGTTGCTGGCGGGTGGCGACAGCTCCCCCTGCCCCCGCAGCGGCTGCCCGTTGCCCAGGAACACCCAGTGGTGAGAGTGGTCCATGCTGGTCTGGCCCTCGGGCGGGATGCGCTTGTGCCGGTAGCGCAGCACAAAGACGATGCAGTTGATGAGGAAGACCAGGATGGCGAGGCAGAAGACGCCCAGCAGCGCGTACATGCCGATCTCCAGGTCCGTCAGCCCCCTCGGCATCTGCAGGAAGCCGGTGGGCAGTGGCAGGAAATCTTCTGTGGGTGGCACCACCGGGCTGGCCGTGCCCGGGCCCACGGCCTCGGGTGGGGATCCGGCAGTGCCCGGTGGGCCAGCTCCCTGGGCCTCGTCCTCGCCCCCGCCGGGCCCTGGCTGGCTGGGGCCGGGGTAGTCGTAGGTGGGGTCCCCCTCTTCCCGCCCAAAGTGCACCCGCAGGCCTACAGGGGTCGTGGCCAGCACACTCTTGCGCTTGGTTTTCTGGCAGCTCTCAGCGATGGTGAGCTCCGCGCGGAGCAGCTCCCCGGCCCCCTCGGCCTCAGCCACCACCAGTGGGAAGGCCCGGTCCTGGGTCACTGTGGCCACGCGCTTGTCCAGACTGCTCACCAGCAGCCCATAGTCCTGCGGGCTGTAGAGGGAGAGTGGGGCCGTGGTACCGTCGCTGTAGGAGAGCCAGAGGCTCAGGAGGGCTTCCTGGAGGAGGAAGAGGAGAGGACAGGAATCAGAGATCTACTCCTGCTGACTTCCCAGTGCTGGAACAGTGCCTGGCAGGTGGTGGGTGCTCGGGAATGGTTATTTGAGGGGGAATTCTCCCACTCAACTCTGTACAGGGAGTTATGGCTCCATACTGCCCCGAGAACGTCCTTGCCCACTTCGCCCTTCTCCCCTGGGTGAGTTGATGGTAAATTCTGCCTTGGGTCTAACTCAGATCCTTTCTGCTGCAGGAGTCACACCGTATCTCCATGCCTGATCACCCCCAGCAGACACGTGGAGACTGAGAACGCACATATACTCAACCCCAGCCTTGTCCTCTGTTTGTTAAACCTTCTGAGAGTTGACCTCCTTGCAGATGAAGAAGCAGGGCTCAGAGACAAGCAACTGGCCTGAGGTCACGAAGCAAGTTGGGGCAGAGGACTCCTGTGTCCTGACCTCTGGCTCGGTGTTCAGTGCCCACCTTCTCCCCCCCTGTGACCCCCACCTGTAACTTTTCCACCTTTGTCCCATAGCCAGTGCCCTGGCGTATCAGTGGGGGGCTATAGCTGGGGGTCCAGAGATGGGTGAGGGTAATTCTGGGGGGTAGAGGCAGAGGTGACGGGCCCTCTGAGAAATGCAGGAGTGGGAAACTTCAACAGGAGCATCTCACCATGGCAGGTGCAGGAAGTGAGACCTTGGCCAGACTCCCAGGCAGATGGTGGGGCACGGGCCCAGTAGGGCAGGTGCACAGGGCACAAAGGGTAGATAGATCTTCCATTATCAAATCCCTTATCTGGGGGGTTCGTGGCCAGAAACTGCAAGTCCTCCTTCCACACCCCAAGCCCCCAGGCTGGCCAGCTGGGCATCCAGTTACCTGCTTGAGGAAGCTGAGGGTCTGCTGGGCGGCTGTGGTGGCCAGGATGGTGTGGCTGCTACCGGGGCTGGGCCGCAGGGAGAGGGCGAGGCTGGCCACCACCTGGGCCTGCAGCTGTGTGATGCTGACCTTGTCCTCTGTCACTGTCAGCAGTGTCTCCCCAAGCACGGACTCCGTCAGGGGGGAAACCACCTGAGGCAGGGTGGGGCGGGGATGGGTGAGAGCCAGGAGAGAAGGACACCCCACCCCTCTCCAAATTCCCAACCAGGGAGGAATCTGAGTGCTGCTGGAAGAGAAGCCCAGGGGGTGGGGCAGATTGGGAGGCAGGACTCCTGGGCTCTGCCTTAGGTCTGCAACCGGGAACCAGGGTCCAGAGGCCAAGCAAGGGTCAAGGGCCCACAGGAGCCAGGCAGGAACACAGATGAGTGAGGTGAGTTGATTTTAAAGAAAACAACAGCCCTCCCGTAGAGTGATAAGTCACAGTTGATGGTCAGCCTCAGTGTCAGGGAGACAAAAGGGAGTGGTGGGCACTGGGGCAAATGGGAGAACTCATGCTCATGTAAAAAAGGCAGCAGTACTGACTCCAGCTGATGATTGCCAGGCGGGAATGCAGACCCTGTGCTGCCAGATTCATATTTTCTAAAACCAGAAATTTACATTTTTTAAAAATGAGAAACCTCCCAATTTTTAAACGGTTGGGTCAGTTGTTTTACAAACAAAATATGTCTGCAGGCAGATTTCAGCCCATGGGTCACTATGTATAGTCTCTGAGATGGATGATATCTACCCAGGCACCCAGTTATCAAGGAGGAAGGTCAAAGTTGAGTCCCTAGATCTCCAAAATTCCCTCTTCTGGCCTCTACGCTGGCTGGGCCCTCCCACCTCCTCCGCTCCGCAGCCACATCTCTCAGCGACCACACTGAGCCATGAAAGGTTCACAGAGGCTGATGAGGCTCGGAGAGAGAAGCTTCTGCAAGGTTCTTGACCTTCGATGGTAGAATTTCAAGCAGAAGGGCAGGTGGGGAAGTGTGTTTGCAGGGCCCGTCTGGGGTTGCTCCCCAAGGCCGAGGCGCTGGAAATCCTGTCTTAGGAACGTCTGTGTGAAGGCTCCCGGCACCCGGCACGCCCCACTGTGCTTACCTTGAAGGGGGTGGTGCCTGGCTGCAGCCCGGCCAGCGTGCTGCTGTCTACCATGCGTGCCACTCGGGGGTCACCCACCCGCATGAAGTCGCTGACCAGGTCGGTGACCTCCACCAGCCAGTCTGGGCCCAGCATGGTGACCACCTGGTCGGTGCCCTCCGCCGACGTCGTGTGGAACTGGGTGAAAACCTGCAGGGTGGCGTGCTGGTACTGCAGAGTGCAGCCACGGCTCGCGCTCTGCCGTCGTCCCTCGTCCTCGTCCTCGTCCTCGCTCTCCCGGGCTGATCTAGGTGGGGGAGGCCTGGAGTCAGGGCTCCCCACCCCGGCTCTGACCTGCACGAGTCCCTCCCTCCCTCTTGCCCCACCAGCCCCTCCCTGGCTCCCGTGGGTGGAAGGCTTTCCCTGGTCCACCCCTTCTGTCTCTGACAAGCTTGGAGCCCGAAGTCCCAGGCTTTCCTCTCCTAGAAAGGTACCTTCTTGACTCCCCACCCCACCCCGTGTCCCCTGCCTGGCTGCGCCCACACCTGTGAATAGCTGGCATCAAATCTTAGAAAATACTGGCTCTTTCTCAGCACTAAGCACTTGCTGGGCCCTGGGCTCAGCTCTAACTTGGACCAAAGGTGATCCCTGCTCAAGTGCCAGGAGGCTTAGCTGCGTCGTCGTGTCCTACAGCTGTGTGGCAGACAGAACTTGATATTCAGCTGCTGAGATTGCCAAGCAGAGTGTGGGAGGTGTGTCCTGGCTTCCTCTCGCTGCTCAGAGTAAAATGCAAGAGGAGACAGATAAATGGAGGGAGGAACTGGCAGGCAGAATGGAACCAGGACTTGACAATTTGGGGAATTCTCAGCCTGTCCAGATTGCCAAAAATACGAAAATCAGGAGATTCACCCAGGAAAGCAGGCTGTGGAGAGAGAGACGGGTGTGGCCAGTGCTTGGCTAGTGCTTCAGAAGGATTAAACCACCAGAATATTCATTCACACAGAGGGCTCTTTTACCTGTGTTAACTAATTTAATCCTCACAGCAATCCGCTAAGTGTAAACGTGCCCATTTTAGAGATGAGGAAACTGAGGCACAGTAGCCTAAGGTTACCCAGCTAGCAAATAGCAGTCAGGATTTCACCCCCAGCCATCTGGCTTCAGAGTTCACTATGTCCTTCACTACTCAAAGGAGCATCAACCTCACTGGGAGCTGGCCTGAAATGCAGACTCACAGGCCCCATCCCAGTTTCACGGAATCAGACTCTGCATTTCAACAGCATCCTTGGGCAAGTCGCGTGCAAGTTCAAGAGGCCCTGGTCTATGCTGCCTTGCTTTTCCAAATCTCCGCAGAACTGAACTGATCCCAACTCTCACTAGGCCGCCTGCTTCTCTCTCCAGCTCCACCCTTCCCGCTCTTAGCTGCCTGTCACTCTGCCTTTCTTCTCTTCCCTGCTGGCTTCTCTCTCCAGCAGTGATGAGTGGGTGAGTGGAGTGTGCTGAGTACACCTGGACCTGCCCCACAGATGGGCACCCAGGTGTGTGAGCCTGTATCCCAGTGAGGGAGCCCAGTGGCAGTCACCGTGTGCCTGACTGATGTACTCACAAGTGTGCCCCTGGTGTGCCCAGGCTGGGGCACTCGTGTGCAGGTGTGTGAGCACCTGTGTTGGTGTTTCTGCTCCATTTTGTCTGCTGCTTGACTGCTCTTACCCTGTCTCCCTAGCCAAATCCTTTCCACTCATCCTTTAAGACTTAACTCCCGAGTCACCTCTTCCAGGAAGCCTGCTTTGACTTCTTCTGGAGGAAGAGGTGGTTCTTTCCTTTGTGCCACTTGCTTCCCTGTACTCAGGGCTTCCTTCATCCACCACGCTCCATGATATATATAAGACCGCTTCCTGATGGACCCAGAGCTCAACTGGGTCAGGCTCTGGCCACACTTACCTGTTCCCCTCCCTGGCCCCATCCGTGCCTGGCACACAGTAGCTGCTCAATAAGTTTGTTGATTGCAAAACCGACCTGCAGACTGTGTACACCTAGGGCCTTACACACACATGCAGATCAGACGTTGTGCCAGGGCTGTGTCACCCATGAGTATCCCCAGCATCTGCTGTGTTTGGAAGGGCCATACCTCCGGTCAGGAAGGATAGGTACCCTCCAGCCCTTCACTTGGCTGAGGCGGGCATCCGAGAGCTCAATGTGCAGGGGCAGCTTGGGCACCCAGACTGTCATTTCCAGGGGGGCATTGAGGACGTCATAGCGGAAGGTGACCCTGGCGTTCATGGAACCGCGAGACTCCTTTCCGCTAACAAACACGTAGTCACAGCTGCTGGATACCTGGGGAGGGGGAGAGAGGTTGGTTGGCCTGTCTTGCCCTACAGGTCACCCTGTGGGGCAGTGCAGAGGACTTCATTCTGACAAGGAAGGCCAGAAGGCCATTGGACAGAGAAAGTGCTAGTCACAGGAGGCTGAAGGGGAGAGGCTGGGTGGGAGAAGGCCCCTAATTTAATTCCTCTGGGAGGTGTCAGCTTCCACTCCATTGCTCCAGAGATCACCTCTTAGTGGCTACCTTGGGAGGATTTTGCTCCCTGGCAAGAAGCCAGTGTGCCAATATTTTTGTAAGGGGCTGTTTTTGATGTGGCAGGCCACACCTTGGGGGAGTCTTCAGGCTGAGGGTCCCCAGCGCTGGCTCCCCTCCCCAGCATGACCGCCTGGGCTCTGGAGCAGGTGTCTGATGGGTAGAGTCCTCCACGGTACACAGGAGTAGCCCGTCCTGAGCAGGACACTGGGGTGCGACTGGGCGGGGAGGAGGTTGAGGTGGAGGGGGTGGGGAGAAGGGGCAGGCCCACAGCTCCTCCAAGGTGACTCTGGCCCAGTGGTCCCAGGCAGCTGGGCAGCTGGTTAATTTCCAGGAGGGGGCTGCTCCAGCCAGGGGTGGAACTGAGGGAAAGGGAGAGGAAATTTCAGGACCAGAGAACCCCAAGCACAGACAGGTGGACAACTGCCACCCACGGGTGCAGCTTTTGCAAATGCATGCCCACCTGGACACCACCTTGCATTCTTCACGGTTCCCCAGATGAGCATATGCTCACTGAACACATCTTGGTGGATAGCTGTGCCCACTCACAGAGGTGTCCCTGCTAGTACTTCAGGGCAGATGCAACGGGTGTCTGTGTAAGTGCCCACGTACACACCTGGCATACCTGGAGTGAATCCTGTGAGCAATGCATTTAGGTGCTCCTACTGGGACACGCCCCAGGGTGCACATCCTTGAGTTTGGAGGAGGGTCTATCAGGCAGCCTATGGGCTGATGACAACCTGAATGCTCTTGTGGGGGTGGGGAGGGGCTGGGACTGTGGTTCATCCGTGCAGATGAGCCCCTGACGGTCCCAAACTCCTTCGAGCTCTCTTAATCATCTCAGGGGGTGGGTGGAGAGGAGTGGGACAGTGGTTCTGCTAGAAATGCTCATTTCCCACTTCGGAAGGCAGGGAATTCCAGCTGAAGGCTGGCAAATCCCATTTAGAATGTTGGCAAACTCCCGAAAGAACCTGAGTGTATTTCAGTGAGAACAGAAACAAATTCCATTTCGAATCTTTGCTAATTCCCTTTGGTATCTAAGCCACGGTGACTGTTCTGGTCTGCTCTGGGGCGGAGGTGTGGGAGTCTGGGTGGTAGAGGAAGGTGCTGGGTGAGGGCTCTTGGGAGCAGGCCCATTTCTCCCCGTCCCAGCCTGCCAGCAGTGGCAAGCCCCATGGGCCTGACAAGGCTTCCAGCCCTCAGGAGGCCGTGGGTGTGTGGTACCAAGCCGTCTGCTCTGGCTCACTCGGGGGACATTCTTCCTGGATGGGGGGGATGGACGAGGTAAGCCTCGGGGCTCCAGAGACCAGGAGGGATCCAGGGCAGAGCAGAGCAGAGAGAGAGAGAGAGAGAGAGAGAGAAAGCACACACTCCCAGGGAGGGAGGACACCCACATCCCCACTCCCCCTGCTGAAGGATTTACAGGAACAGGAAACAGATTCTGTTGCCCAATCATTTGATTTTGGCACCAGCTTGAGGCTGGCACAGCAAACAGCTCACCAGTCCCACAGGGACCAGGGCTGGATGCCCTCCTGCATCACTGCCCGCCCCACTGCCTCCTCCCCACATCTCACCTCTGACCACTGTCCAAAGCCAGAGGAAATCTGGAGGCCCTCCTGGGGAGGTAGCAAACTGGGCCAGTCAAGTCAGTTAAACGTCCTGTTTGCTGGACTGTGGAGGACCCACTGCCCAGAGGGGGCATCTGGGGAGGAGCTCAGGGCAAGGCCTTTGGGAGGTGGAGGGCTGGGGTGGGTGTTCCTGGAGTGGGTCCTTTTACACCACCTTCACTCATGGCCTAACTCATGAGCTTCTGGAGGCTTCCTCCTTGGGCTGGATCTCCTCCACCTGGTCACCAGCACCCAGGTTCAGGGCATGTCTCTGAGATCCCTCCCAGGACCCCCTCCCCTATTGCTTTACCTGGTGTCTGCCACACAACAAGGGCTCAGTAATGACTTGGGGATTGAATTCAAGTTGTCAGTGCTGCTTTCTCCCTTCAGCCTGCCAAAAGGTCTCTTCCACATTCCTGTAGGAAGCCCTCCAGGACCTCCCCTTGCTCAGGCTGGACATGGGATGCTCTTCCCCTCACCCCCTGCCACTTCCCCTCCTCTTGCCTACCAAGGGGACCTGCCTGGGATGTGAATTCCCTTCTGGTTTGGGGTTCCACTCCCCCGGAAGGCCCGAGGCCTTCTTCCCAGGCTCCCCCACCTCCAGGAAGCTCACCTTGATGATGTCCTCATTGTCAGATTCGCATTCCACCAGGGCAGAGACATCTAGGACAAGGCCAGTCACCTCGATGGCAATGACCTTGACAGGGATGGCCACCGTCCGGCCAGTCAGGATGGCTGTGTTGATGATCTCTGTGTCCTGCAGGGAAGAGAGGAGGGCGGGGCTCTGCTGAGCTGCTTGAGGTCCGCTGCTCTCCCAGGACCACCAGCCAAGCCCCGGCAGCTCCCAGCTGTCCCCACTCCTCAGATGCGTATCCTTCCCTTGGGGACGTGGGCAGACAGATGCATCTACCCGGTCTCATGTGCCTTCTCAGACGCTCTGCTCACTTGGACTCCCATGGTAGCCTTCAGGGTCTACCCCACTCTGCTGCCAGAAAACAATGCTTCCCCAATCCTCCACCATCTCCTCTCAACATCTTCCATTTTCCTCCAGACTCAGAGTAACGTCCAGCACATTTGCCTGGCTATTCCTTGTGCCCCTGGGCACCAGACAGTCATTCCACGGCACTCTTCCTAAACCCATAGCTCCTTTGAACAAACTATTCCCCATTCCCATCACCACACCTTTGCCCAGGAGATCCCCTGCCTAAAGCACCTTCCTCATCTTCTCTGACTACTGTATGATCCCCTCCTCCACGGGACCTTCAAGGCTCCACTGCATGGTCACCTCATCCAGGAAGCCCCCCCACCAAGTGCCCCCTCCACGGGGACTTCTCCCACCTCCGTGCCCCTCAGCAGCCGCTGGCCCACTCCAGTGCCAGGTGCAGAGCTCGCCTGCCTCCCGTGAGTGCACTCACCATGGCTAGGGGTAGGATGGCCTGCACGTCCCGCTGGATGCCCGTCAGCTCGGTGACAGCCCGCTCCAGGTCAGGCAGGGCACCGTGGCCACGGTAGTCGATATGCCACATTATCCTCCGCTTGACTGACTGGCTGGTGAAGTTCTCCATCTCAAAGTCCAGCTGCAGGATCTCCAGGGGCCCCTGGTCCTCCCTGCGCGGTGGGGGAAGGAAGGAGAGCCCAGGAGGAAGGGCTGGGAGCAGCTCAGGAGCTCCAAAACCCTCGCTGAGGACCCTAGCCCTCCTCAGTGGCCTTTCCCCGGGGTCCTCTGAACCTTCCCCAGCCTGGCCTCCAGGGTCCCCAGAAAGTATATCCCGGCCCTTGCGCCAGCCTGGCCTCCTCCGTCAAGAATTCCCCCACCCCTCCCCGGTGCTGTCCTGCAAAGAGGTGGGCAGAGGAGCCACCTTGGCTCACCAGAGGGGCAGCGGTGTGCCCTGGGCCCAGGACACATCCACGGTGGCTGTTGAATGCTTTGCCCCAGTCAGCAGCTCGGAGGTCACGTGCCACTGGCCACTCCGTGACTTGGTTCCTAGAAGGGTCACGCCCTTCTTGGCCTTCACCCTGGGACAAAGCAAGAAGAAGAAGAGGGAGAGGGTCAGCTTGGGGGTCCAAGGGCTGCCCACCTGCCTACCATCCTTAGGCTGGGGCTGGGAGAAGGGCGAGCAGGTGAGTAAGTTACCCTGAGTTCTAGACTCAAAGCCTGAAACTAATTTGGGGGATCTGGTATCATGTAGCTTCAACCTCTGGCCCTAGTGGAAGCTGTAGTCCCTTCTATCATATCTCTGCCAGGTCTTTACCTAACCCCTACTTGCATATCTTAGTGACAGGGGACTCACTACTTCTGCACACATCCCATTACATCTTTAGAAAGTCCCTAAAAGGAGAAACTTCTTCCCTGGATGTAGCTGAAATAGAACAGCCGTGGGTTCTGTTGGGGGAAGGGAGGACAGCTCTCTTCCACCTGAACAGACATCTGGGGAGGTGAGCAGGTGTCCTCTGAGTCTTCTTTTCTCCAGGCCTAAATTCTTCAGTTCCTCCGATTGTTGCTCTTTTGCCATAGCTTCAAGTCGCCCATATCCTAGTCACCTTCCTCTGGACATTCTGAATACATAAGGTGTAGTGTCTTATACTAAATACAACATTTCAGCTCTAATTAACACTAACTAAAGCAGAATGATTATCACCTCCCTAATTCTACATACTTTACTCCTATTAATGCAGCCCAGGATCTCTGATGACTGATTTAACTCATATTCACATTCAGGTATTAATCACTGAATTTGGTATGACTCTCTCCAGGAATACTTGAACTTTAAGGTAGTACATTCAGGACAGAAGGCAATACTTAAAGAAGCCGGAGGTTAATGGTGCTGTTTCAGGTCCCATGTATAGTGCTTGGGTTTGTGGGGAGCATTTTGGTGGGGCCTTTCTTATATCCTCAGAATCACCCAACATGGCTCAAACCATGGATTCCTACTGTGAGACATGATTATATTTTGTGGGGATGTGCTATGACTGAAGGCATTTCTGAATTTCTGAACTGTATCCTTCACAAAGAAAGAGCTAGGACTCCTGAAAATATTTCTCCCCACTCCAGGATTAGACAAATGTCCTGACACACGGACACTCTCCTGTTCATCTTTTGGCTCCCAGGCAAGGGGCTGCTCTCTGATCTCAATTTCTCCTCTTAGGCCTCAGTCTACTCATCTGTAAAATAGAAGAGTTGCACCCGCTAATGTCTAAGGGCCCTTCCAGCCCCGATTCTATCATTCTGGATATCATGCTTGTGGAAATGGATGTTGCCTCTTCATCATGACACCACTTCTGTGAGGTAGGGAGGACAGGGCAGACATTTTTGTGGCCATCAAGCGGATGAGAACACCGAGGCTCAGATAAGTGAGCTGTCTTCCTGAAGTTGCTCAGGTGATAACTGGAAGAACTGGGATTAGGATGCTGGATGGGCAGGTCTGGGCAAGCCCTCTACAAGGGGTCAGGTGTGCATCTGACCTTGGAAGGGAAGCCAGACCCCCGCCCATACCCCCGTACCTGAGAGTGAAGTGCTCCAGGCTGGGGCTGGAGGGAGAGGAGGAGTTGGGGGCCAGGTAGAGGAGGATGCTGAGCAGTTCCCCGGGCTTGAGGGGCCGGTCAGGCAGGCGGATCATCAGGTTGCTGTCCAGCCTGTGCTCCTGCAGGGTCCTTCTCGGGGGCGGGCGGAACAGGCTGATGCTCCCGATGCGCAGCAGGGGGTGCTGGGTCGGGCTCTCGGCCCGGGCCCCGCTCCCGGGTCCGGCACCCCGCCGTGTTCCTCCACAGCCTCCCGATGCATCCGGGGCGTGGAGAGTGTAGTAGAGCTCGGCTTGCTGACTCTCCCCTGTCGCCTCGGGCTCCAGCCCATCTGGAGACTTGCGGCGGGCAGTGGGTGGTGCAGCCGGGGCCGGGGGCCCGAACCAAGCCAGGGGCAGCTCGGCGCGCACGAGACAGGTGGCCAGACCCCCGCTGAGGCGGCAGGAGCTCTTGACCTCCCGGGCATCCCGGAAGGCGTGCAGGCGTACGCAAGGCAGCCGCTCGGTGACGCCGAAGTCATCCCAGTCCCGGCCGGCCACGTAGAACAGCACCTGGGCCACGGGCTGCGAGGCAGGCACGCGGGGGTGGACGATGAAGGCTCGCACCTTCCAGCTGACCGTCAGGCGCTCGGGGATGTCCAGGGTGCTGGACGGCTGCAGGAGCTCCCGGGCCACCACCTGGCTGGTGCTGAAGGGTCCCAGGGAGACATTGAGGACGGGCAGCTCCTTGGTCTGGAACACCACGAAGGGCTCGGAGCGCTGCAGGGAGCCGTTGGTGACCGTGGGAGGCGTGCGCCGCACCTCCCGCAGGAAGAAGGCCAGCCGCGTGTGTGACAGGCGGTAGCTGACCGGCAGCACCGGGCTGGCCTGCGGCCCCGGAGGACTGGGGCTGGCTGGGTGGGAGCGGCCAGAGGCTGGGGACAGACAGAAGAAAGACCCCAGAGTGGTCAGGAGAGGCTGTGCTGGGACTCCAGGGCACCCCAGCCTCCCACCCTTACAGAGGGCCATCCACTCCCAGCCAAGTGGAGCTCAGCCCAGCTCTCCATCCTCAAGGCTCCAAGCCGGGCTCCACCTTTTCTGGTGTGTTAATTGCCCTCTTGTTGATGATTCATTTCTTTATCTGCGATGCAGGGGTAAAGCTAATGCCGGTACAAAGCATTGTGAAGGTTTAAAGAGGTTTTATCCTCTGGCATCTTCGTTTGTAAAATGAGTATAAAAATTGTTTCTGCCTCAAAGAGCTATTGTAGGGATTTAGCGAAGTCATGTGCGTAGAGGGCTAAGAGCAAGTGTGATGCCGAGGTGGTAAGTTTTCACTCTTACCATTATTAATGGTACAGTGCAGTATGTATTTAACGATTTCACATTGTTTATTAAGATTAAACTATTATTCATGCATTATTATGACAGGCAGTGGCTTATTTGATCCTCATCAAGTCTTTGAACCAGGTATTATTATGATCTCCATTGATTCACCCAGTTTTCTATCAGTAACTTCTCTTTTTGGAGAGCCTATTATTACCTCTTACAAATGAAGGTGCCGGATGCTTAAATAACTTACCCAAGTCACATGAGTGAAAGGGGCCAGCAGCTGGAGTTGAACCTGGGGCCACCTGGCTTTCAAACCCAAGCCTCTACTCCTTTACTGCTCCAGCTGCCTCAGATGGTGCAGGGTCCCCAGGGATCCCACATCACCCCCTACCCCCTATATGTACCACCCCACAAATACACACTGGGAAGTTGATCCTCGTCCACCAAACCCAAACGTGGGCCTTGGGGTCTCGGGCTTGACTTCTCCCTTCTCTCGGCCACTCACCCCATCCTCGCAGGATCCCGCCAAGCTGTAGCAATTCTACCTCTTGGCTCTCTGGTCTGTCCCCGGCTGCCCCTGACCTCCATCCCCAGGCCCCTGCTCCAGCTTTGGCTTCATTCCTGTTGCTATGACAACATACCGTTGTCTAAGTGGGTCTCACCTCTCCCCAGCTCTTCCCTTCCCTGGCATACCCTTCCCCCCTATAGCAGCCAGAGGGATTTGTTTCTCCCAGACACAGATGGGACCTTGTTGGCTCCTTACTCCCAGCTCAACACCTGTTGGACACTGTTAAGGAACAGGAAGGACCAAGATGGGGAGGTCTGAGGTTTGAGAACCAGTTCTGGATCTGCTGCTTAGAAAGCAGTTGGGTTGGCTGCTGTGCCCTGGCCCAGGTCATTACCCCTGATCCCACATGTGTGCCTGCAGCCAGCCTCCCTTTAGGGGGCAGGGACATGCTCTCAGAGACTCCAGAGGACCCCGAGCCATGTTTCTCACCTTTGATGTTGTGTTGTCATTTGTTTTCGAGAATCAAGAAATTGCTCTATAATTTATGTAACACAATGCAAAAGTGTATTGTTAAAGACTGTCCCTTCTGCTTACAGAACTCACCTTGTGCCTGAGCGTGGCATTCAGGGCCCTCTACAACGAGCTCCAGGCTCCCCTTTCCCCAGTATTCCTCTTCCCAGGCTCCTGCTGCCAGCATAACTGGACAACTTCTGGCTTTAGCGCTGGCCGATGCTGCCTTACCGTCCCTCCTATGCTCATGCTGTGCCCTCTGCATTGGATTCTCTCCTATCCTATCTGCACACATCCAAATCCGAATCTTCCTCTAAGGCCCTGCTCAAATGCCACCTCCTCCACGAAGCACTCCAAGATATGACCTCTACTCCTGGGAATTTCCTCAGAGCTTTGCCCTTCTCTGAGGGAACCTCTCATCCTGCCTTGCATGAGAGTTATCTACGAGGCCTTGCACTGAACAAGTCTTTAACAAATCACTGTTGATCTACACTGAGTGATTCGCAGAGACTCCGTCCCAAGGAGACTCCTAATCAGTGCTATGGTGGTTACTTGCCACTTATGCATATTATCATGTTACCACCATCAATGAAACCTTGATGGTTCCACAAATGTTCACACCCAATTCCTCATAAATGCGATGAACTAAAAATTCCCTGCCCTTGAGGCTCTGGTGCCTATGTCTGATGTTTTTTAATTTGTGGTTTAATTTTCTCATTTAACAAATGAGGCAATTGGCTTGGGTCACAACAAAGGCCCTGGGTCAAGTGTCCTAAGAGGAATGGCACCTAGTCTGTGTGACTCCTTAGGGCCCTGCTTGAGCAGTCCTTAGGACCAGCTGGTCCCTGGTCCTCTAGGCAGCCCATGCTTTAACCATCAGACTGCTCCCTCTGTTCCCAGGAGAACTCTGTTCTCAGGCCACCCTTCTCCACTAGACGTCCTGCAGCCCTGCAAGGTAAGCCAGCTGCCGATGATGGGGTAGAGATGTGCAGCCTGGTCCCAGATGAGAATAGAAAGGCGTTTGGAGAGACGGGAGCCTTCCCTGCTGCTGCATAGAATCCCTGCCCCACGGTTACCACTGGAGTTTCTGAGAAGGTGTCCCTGATGCCTGGGGCGAAGCTGGCCCAGGCACACATGTGGGATCTGGGGTAATGACCTGGGCCAGGCACAGCAGCTAACCAACTGCTTTCTAAGCAGCAGGAAGCAGGCAAACGGAGGCTTCAGGACTCAAGTTTAAGGCTTCTCCCTGCCACGCTCACGAGGCAACTTGCTTCCCATTTTGAGCCTCGGTTTCCATCTCTAAAATTGAGGAGGTGACATCAGCCCCCTCACAGGGATGTTGAGAGTAGCTGAAAGACCAAGGGGAGGAGGGGGCACTGCTACAGGTGGTGGGATGTCCAGGACCTGCAGGTACTGAGCTGAGATGGGGAGAGGCCACCGTGCTTCTCCTGCTGGGGTTGGAGAAGGGCACCGGTTGTCCCTGAGCTGTAAGTGCTCAGGCCGGGTGGACAGGGTAGGGATGTGGATGTCAGAACCACTGGCCCTGTCTCGTTTACCATCCCCAGGAGACCCCAGAGGCTACTAAGACTAAGGCACTTAGTCCCCTTTGGCCCTCTCACCGTCCCAACCTCAGGCAGGGCCAGCCACCTGGACCCCTTGGAGGCACAGTGGGGCGGGGCCACCAGATAGGCAGCAGACTCAGAGGGGCGTGGAGAAAGGGATTGGAGAAATGTGCTTGCGTGCACCCCTCCGCCCTCAGATTTTTGTTGAATGAATGCAATTCTCTGAATGAGCTGCCCAGCACTGACTGGGATGCCATGGGCTAATGAAAGCACCCTCCATGGGGCATCCCAGAGGAGACTGGATGGCCAGTCAGGGCAGGGCTGCTGGGCTGGGGGTTCTTGATCTCTCTCAGCAACCTTGCAGATAAGGAGACTGAGTTTCTGAAACAGGGAGCAACTTATATTAAGAAGGCAACTAGCATTTAGAAAAGGGAGCCAGAAAAGATGGTATTAGGGTACTACCATTTTGTACTGATGTCATCATGACACACAGCACTGCCCCCCATCACCACCCATGAATCATTCTATCCTCTGGGGCCCTGAGACCCCTCTGTGGGCTGAGTAGGGGCGGGGGTGTTCCTGAGACCCCAGCACTAATCTCAGCTCTATGGCTCAATTACTCTGGAGCCTAAAGGAAGTTGCTTGATGTCTCTGGGCCCCAGTTTTCCCAGGGAGGTAGGGGAGGCCCTGGAAGCTGTCTGGTGTGGTGGGGCTGCCAGGAGGAAGGGGAGACTGGGGGAGTTGCCAGCAGATCAAGTTTTTGGAGACACGATGTGTGAATGTGTGTGCACACATGCGTGTGCTGAGCTGCACGCTGGCCGGCATCTCACAAGGAGCTCTAAGCTCCGGGCATCATGGAGCGTGGAATGGGCTTGGGAAGGAAAAGCTTCTAGAAGTTTCCCTGAAGGAAGACGGATGGGGTAAGGGAGGGTCAACCCGGAGCCGAGCTCAGCCAGTTCCAGAGGTGAAGGAGGAGTGCTCCAGGGGTGCCGCTCGGGTGGACTTGCTGGCCTGGACCTGCCCCGCCTCGGAAACACCCAACACAACTCCCTCCAGTCTGAGAGGGGAGCACGCACGCACACACACTCACACACCCATGCTCATACACAGCCTGGCACACACCTGCTCGTCAGGCCCCCCACCAGGAAGCCCATGACAGGTAGTTCTGAACCCCGGCCGCCCCCGGGCCTCTCACCTGCCCCACTTGGCTCCCCGGACCCCAGGCTCCACCTGCTGACTTCTGTTTCAGCCCAGCTCGCCCTGTGGACCAGACTTAGTACTGCCTTCCTGTCAGCAGCCTCCCCTCTCCTGGGAGCAGCAGTCGGATTCTCCCTCCATCTAGGTGGCCTTGGGCCTAAGGAATCATATGGGTCTGGCTTCCCTGCTTCTGTCTCCCTAGGGAAGGGGCTTTCCCTGTCTCATCATGTCTCATGGTTAGCATTACACGCCCCCCTTCCAAATTCATACGTCGAAGTCCTAACCCCCAGCACCTCCTAATGTGACTGTGTTTCGAGATGGGGGTCTTTAAAGAGGTAATTAAGTTAAAATGAGGTCATACGGGTGGGTCCTAATCCAATATGACTGGTGTCCTTAAATGAGGAGATTGGGACACAGACACACACAAGAGGGAAGACCATGTGAAGACACAGGGAGAAGGCGGCCGTCTACAAGCCAAGGAGAGAAGCCTCAGAAGGAACCCACCCTGCTGTCACCTTGATCTCAGACTCCCAGCCTCCAGAACTGTGAGAAAAGACATTTCTGTTGTTTTTGTAAAAGTCTCTGGGACTTTGTTATGGCAGCCCGAGCAGGTTAATAATAGATGGGGATGAGCTATTTCTGTCCCTCACGGCCTCAGTTTCCCCAGTAAGATGTGGAGATACCGTATAGGGGTGGAGGAGGAAGACAGGCTGGGATCAGGCAGCTTTTGTAGACAGGGATAATGATGGAGGCTGAGGCGTTCCCAGCGCCTCCCCTGACTGTGCCTGGCATGTGACCCTTCCTAGCTGAGCTGAGCCAGCTCCTTCCTCCCTCAGCCCTGGAGGGCACATCCAGCTCTTAACAGCTTGGTAACTAAGGATGAGGTGTCTGTGGATGTAAGAGGTCTGAACTCCCATCTCCCCCCACCTCCAACCATCCCCTCTCCCACCAGCTCCCCTGGGCCCTGAACCTGCCCACCTCAGGGACCCTTGGGAGCACCATCCTGGGGCCACTTCAAGACTATGCTCAGCTGAGAGCCAGAAGCCATCCTTCCCTTCTTGTTCCAGAACGAGACTAAGGCATGAAGAGAGGCTTCACTGGAGCTAAAGAAAGGCGCTGGACCCACCAGCACCCAAGAGAACATTTGCCCAGGAGGTGGGGTGTGGGGGTCCCCTCATCCTTCCATGCCCAGCTTAGGCATCACCTCCTCCCTGAAGCCTTCCCGGATACCTCCACTGCCACCACTGCTTTGTTCTGTCCAGCTCTGGCTCTGGCTGATCAGGAGCTTGGCCCTGGTATAAGTGTGAGATGCAAGTAATCAATGATCTGTCTCAGCCACTTCTGTGAATTTTTCCTGGGGGGCAGGATGCTGGTCCATGGACCCCTTCGTCTCTCAAGCCACCTCCAATCCAACACCAGAAGGCAGGTACTTGTTTATGCTTTTGTTTTTCCAGCTGGATTGGGATCTGGGCAGACACTGGGTCTAGACCAGCTTTGCATAGTGCCTGGCGTGGCACACGGTCGGTGCTTAACAGATGTCAGTTCTACCCTCTTATAAGGCTGGGGGCACCTGCTCAGGGCCATTGGCTGGATAGAGGCCCTCCCTTTTCATCTCAGGCTGGCCCTAGGTGTCTGGGAATGCAGCAGGGGCCTTTGCCCAGCCCCAGATAAGCGTCACACCTTCTCCCCAGGCACAGAGGCCAGTCCCTCTCCCCAACCTATAGAATAGATAAATGAATCTGTGTAGAGGCTAGGGCCAGGCAGTCTGGGGGAGGGGGCACCTCTGGCCATCTCCCTGCTTCTAATCAAGATCAGATGCCTCCTGCTTCTATCTCTAATTGTCCCCAAATTAAAGCTAATCGCTTGTAAATCGGAAAAAAAAAAAAGATTGTCATCAGCTTTGGTGAGTTTGAGGCTGAGGGGCACAGCAGGGCCAGAGGACACGGGGCTGTGCTGGGAGAGGGATTGGCCTGCTTACCTGTGTGTGTGTGTGTGTGTGTGTGTGTGTGTGTGTGTGTGTGTGTGTAAGAGCCACACCTCAGGTCTGGTGCTTGGGGATCCTTCTACTCTTACTCCTGAACTTGCCTGAACCTAAGAATCAGCCAGAGAAAACAAAACAGCAATAGCAAACAGATTCTCGGGCTGGATCCAGGCAGACACAATCACAATGTCCAGGGGAGAGACCTGGTAATCTGTGTTTATTAAGGATCCCAGGCGTTGATATTATCATAGGAGTTTGGACCACACAGCGCTAAGCAGGAAGGGCTGGGAGATGCTGAAGGGGTCATGACCTGCATGGCATAACGTGGTGATGCTGGTGGTGCAAGATGAAGCACCCAGAGCCCAGAACAGTGCTGGGCACGCACTGGTGCCAATTCTACAAAGGGATGAATGAACGGGTGAGAGGAGGTGAGAGCCAGGGTTGATGCAGGTGGTGAGGATCCTAGTGAAATCGAGCAGGACCCTGGAGGGCCCTCCGGGGTACAAAAGCCTTTCCCTGTCCCCCATTTCTTGTCTGTAGGAAAAAGACTTCGGTCTCCTAGGCCTTCCCAGAGTTCCACAAGAGCAGGCACAAGCAGTTAGTGATTTGGACAATAGAGTCACAGCGCTCCTAACTCCTCCTGCAGGGATGTAAACAACAATCTGATGCCTACCTTTGAGTTGTTCTACTGAAACAGGTGGAGGATGGTGACTACATGCTGACCACAAGTGTGTAGACCTCAGAATGGCTGGAACCAGAAGGTTGAGATTCTGGAAACATCACCCTGTTACCTCACCACCAACCAATCAGAAGAAGGTGCACAAGCTGATCAGGCATCCTCTGACCCTCTCCCCTAGCACCATCTTAAAAAACGCTCGCCTGAAAGCCACCGGGGAGTTCAGGTCTTTTGAGTACAAGCCGCCCGTTCTCTTTGCTTGGACCTTGCAGTAAACCTTTTCTGCTCCAAACTCCAATGTTTCAGTCTGTTTGGCCTCACTTGGCATCGGGCACATGGACTTGGATTTGACAGCACTAGGGGCCATGCGGTCCAGGATCAAGAAGCCAGGGATGGGCTATGCACAGTGACCCCTCCCAACCCAGACCTCCAGGCCCACAGGAGGGGTGTGACCTAGGGGGTACACTCCCCTGGCCCAGGACAGTGGCAGTGGAGGAAACTCTGCACTGAGGACCCTGAAGAGCTAGAATAGGGCTCTCACCAGTAGGAGGGATGCTTGCGTTCCAGCACTGCTCTTCCTTGGCTGATGGGTGGATCTGACCCAGGGCAAGCATGTCATTTCTGCACCCCAAGGCCCTATTTCTCCGTCAGCAAAATGGGGAGTTAGCAACCGATATACCAGTTACTCCAGAGCGGGGTGCTGAAGTAGAAAAACACTATGTCTTGAGAAAGGTTTTATTTTTTCAATTAGTGATACCCGGTGTTAGTAAGGGCTTTAAGATATGGGGCGATCACATGACCTGCTGTTGGAGGGTAAACTGGGCAAGCTTTCTAGAAAGCAATTTCAAAATATGTTTTGAAGGCCTTGAAACCGTTCATGCTCCTTGCCCCAGTAACTCTGCCTTTAGGAATCTACTAAGCAGAAATCGGCTCAAAAATTTATGTGGAAAGATATTCACCACAATGTTCTGTTTATTAGTAAAAAATTAGAAACAACCTAAATGTCCAAAGGCAGGGTATGGTTAAATAAAAGCAAATGGCTAAGCATGCAGGTTTCCAAAAATTTTTTACTCAGGTTGGAAAATGCTCCCAAAATAGTTTGAACTAAACAAAGGATGGTGAGAAACTGGCTATATGGCATGATATCAGTTTTTATGTAGACACTGGGAGGAAATACATCAAAATGCTATTGGTGGTTATCTCTGGGGGGCTGAGGATTATGCATGATTGTTATTTTTTACTTTATGCTTTTATGTATTTCTAGTTGTCTGGAAAGAACATGTATTGCTTGTAAAATTAGAAAGAAAACAATAAATGTCATTAAAAATGAAGGAAAGTGTTTGAAGCTATTGCAAGAAGTTTTTTTAAAAAAGGAAATTAAAAAAAAAGAAAGAAAGGAAGAAAGAACCTGTGTGGTTTGGGAGCCACACAAATTCATATAGAAATCTCGGATCTGACACTTCTTAGCTGTGTGACCTTGGGCCAGTTACATAACCCCATCTGAGCCTCTACTTCCACACTTGTAAAATGAGAATAATCGAATCTATTTCATAGAGTTGTCGTGACTAAATGAGCAAATTGCTTGGTGTAGTTCCTGGAACAGAGTCAGTGATGAGGGTTCATTCATTCATTCATTCATTCATCACTTATTGGTTATTTAGTTCTGAGAGGAGGGAAGCGCTGACCTGCTTTTCTCCAGCACTTGGTGCATTGCTTAACTCATGGTAGGTCCCCTGTCAAAGTCTGTTAAGTTAAATAGGACAAGTACAGAGGTGACAGGCACATGAAGCAGAATGTCCCAGGGACCTCGAAAGCAGCGCTGAAGCTGGAAGGAGGGCTAGTTGTTGGGGGCTGTGAAGAACCCAGACCAGGAAACTCTGTGTGACCTTGAGCAGGTCATTTCCTCCTCTCTCTGGGCCTCGGTTTCCTCATCTAGGAGAAGAGGCTGGTCCCTGCTCAGCCTGCCATATATGACTTAGGGCTGGGCAGGGGCCATGTGTGCAGGGAAGCCTGGTGGGTTCTGAAGCAGGCAGGGGCGGCTGGAGGTGACAGCTGGGCCAAGTGGTCCCAAACATGGCCCTCCCCTCGCCCCACTAGGACAGGGCCTCTACGTACTGTTGAGCAGTTTGGATCTTGCACAAAAATGCTAAAACCCAGTCCCAGATCTGCTCACCAAGCCCGGCACCTAGTGTGGGGCTGCTTCTGTCTTTTTCCAAGCTGACAGAGATGCCGTATAGGCTGGTCCATACCGGCGTGTTCCCACGCAAGGCGGGACTGCGGTAATCCACCCCTTGGAGGAGGAGTCCAGCCGAGGAGTGGGTGACTCCCTGACATCCACCCCCTTCCTGAGCGCCACTGCATCGCCCTCCTCCACCTGGCTCTGCCCCTTCCCAAAGCAGCTCCGGGCAGGGCTGCATGTCACCCATCAACCCAGTCCTCTGGCCCCTGTGTCCCCACCACCGAGGGCCACTGTGTGCCTGAAGCCTGGGCTGGGCTGCGGGCAGCAGGAACTGCAGAGGGGAGGACATCCAGCCAGCGAATACGCGAGAACTCCCTGCAGCGTGGGGGCGGGGTCAGGGCTGGCCACTGAAGGCTTCAGCCATCCGCAGCCCCCAGTGGCTCCTGCTGTCTCCTAGTGGGCTGTAAATCCTGGGGAGCCAGCTTCCCCATACCGTCCCCATGCCCCACCCGGCTGGAGCACAACATTGGAATAAGTACGCTGGGGGAGGGGCCAGCGGAGGGGTCCCCTTCCCCCACTTGGCCCTAAATTCCCTCCTGCCTGCTCACTGCCAGCAGCACTGGTGATTGGCCAGGTCATTTCCTCCTATCTGCCTCGGAACTCCCCATGTCTTAGCTAAAGGGATGGCAGGGTCCCTACTCCCACATTTTACCGATAAAGAAACTGAGGGTCTGGAAGGCTCCCGTCAGACTGGCTCTGCCAGTTATTAGCTGTGTGACCTTAGGCAAGTGACTTAGCATCTTTCTACTGGGTTTCCTAAACTGTAAAATGAGGTGATAGTGGCCCCTCTTTGAGCAGGTTGCTTTAAGAATGAAATGCACATGTTATAAGATTACCTGCAGGCACTTCAACCATGCCTGACACCCAGTTAGCCCTCTTTAAAGGTCAGCTGTTGTTTGGGTGTGATTACCACCATCATGAAACAGATCCCCACACAACCTCCTGAGTCAGGGCTCTCCTGGCCGTACCTTTTGCTTCCTCAGCCTAAAATCCTTCCCTCCACCGGACTGGATGCTACTGCTCAGCTATGCCCCCTTGTCTCTTCTTGTCTTGGAGAACAAAGGAGGAAATCAGAGAGATGTAGGTGGAGGAAGAGAGGAGGGAAGGAGCAGATACTGGCGGACGCAGGAAGGAACCGAGCTCAGCTGACTTGGGAGCTAGGGATGCTTCCCGGGGTTCAAAGGAGGACCAGGGCACTGGAAGATCAGGCAGCCACAGGTCCCCGAGAAGTTACTGCTGGGACAGCCCCTATGTGCTGGAAATGACCATCTAGTCTTGCTCCAGAGCACCTGGAGGGCACCTGAGGCCCCCGGGGGGGGGGGGCGGGTTGGGGGAAGGCCTGCTGGGTACCCAGCAAGGTAGATCACAGCCACGGGAACAGGGCTCTCATTTCCCTGGTCATCCCAGGGGCACCTTCTTACTGTTCCGGAGCCTTGCTGCCAGACAAAAGCAATCCCAAGGGGAGCCCGAGGAAAGGTCTCCTGGTCCCGAGAGACTGTTTGGGCCGGGGATCACTCCCTCCTCCTCCAGCTTCTGCTCTCGTGGGATCCTGTAAGCTACATGTGACACTGGGGTGCAGAGCCTCGGGGCCCGTGACAGAGAGAGGGTGAGATAAGGGTAACCCGGGAGGCGGTGATATGGACCTCTTGGGGGCGAGGACCTTGAGATGGACAACTCAGATGGTGTCCCTGGGCTGGAGGAGCCTGAGCTCAGAGGTAGGGCTCCTGGCGGGGGTGGGAGTGGTGGGGGGGCAGGAGAGGAGGGGCATCAGCTCCAGGGACAGAAGCTCTACCCCTTCCAAGTGCACAGCGACCCTGCACTTGTAAGTTGTGAGCATGTGTCTGTCTGTTAGTCCTTCTACATTTGTGATCTCAGGATCAGGACCAGAGGCTCAAACAGGCTCCTGAAGACAAGGAGGCCTTGTATTTCCAGGCAAGCATCCCTCACCCCGGGAACATCTCTTTTATAATTTATTTCTGAAAATCTGGAGGGGCCCCATCCTCACCCCTGCCCCTAGCAACAACCGGCAAGGCCAGGGCACACCCTTGGCCCCAGACCTCAGTCCCCCAGCCTAATGGGCCAGATGTGAGGTCCCTTCTGTTATGCAGAAGGCTCGGTGGGGCTCAGCGGGGGAGGGAGAGGGTCTGATTCATCTGCTGCCAGGTGTGCCGGTGGCTATGGGACGAGGGACAGAAGGCAGCTGTGGGAACAGCTCCTTGTCCCTGGTGGACAGATGGCCCTCTGCTCCCACAGCCCTCTTGGACCCCACCTTCACCCCCCACACTCGCCTCTCATGGGGCCTGGTGCGAAGCCACCTGATGTGGTCTTTTGGAGAAAGGCCTTTTTGAGACAAAGGCCTGCCTCTTCCAGTCCAGTCCTCAGGCAAACAAGGGCCAGGGACCTCGGGCAGGGAAGAGGGGTGGACAGCAGCAGGGGGCGGGCACCCTCCAAGGGAGCGGGTCTGAGGGAGGTCACCCTGTATAGGAGAACTGGCCCCTCCCCCAAGGACCTGGAAACCCGGGCTTGACCTACTCGGCTGACCTACCTAACCAGACCGCTGGTCAGGCTGCCAGGGAGGCCTTGGGGACAGAGAGAGAAAGAGCAGAAATAGGCAAGGATGGGGGTGGGAACTGAGAGGTACAGAGGGAAAGGCAACAGGAGGGAAGAGTCGGGGTGGGGAGAGAGAGAGAGGAGGTAACCCCAGCCTGGTGGGTGGCCAGTGGGAGGCTGCGGGGGGCCAGGCCCCCCAGGAACCCCTGTAAACCTGTACAGCCAGCCTGGGAGCTGAGCGAGCTACAGCGGAGCAGCGGGGGAGGGGAGCGCGGGGGAGGGGGCTGCTCTCTGAGTTACACTAAGTGACTAATGTGCATTATCCTAATTATAGCGGAGCAAGCTGAGCCTTCCCACTGGCACAGCCGCCTGCATCTCCTAATAAACAATTAGCTGCAAACAACAGGAAAAGAAAGTGTGTGTGTGAGAGAGACAGAACGACGGGTGGGGGTGGGTTTGGAGCTGGGCCTTGAGTGGGGGGGAGCTGGGGAACCACATCACTCTTTCAGCTCATTCCACCAGGTCAGGGGTCAGGGTTGCAGCAAACAGCAGGGCCCCAGAGGTATAGGGTGGGCTCATATTTAGAGGCTGCTTATGGAGTGCAGGCACTGGGCTGGATCCCGCCTTCCCACCTTCCTCACAATAACCCCCGGAACTAGCATCCCTGTGTTTTGGTTTTTTTTTTTGCGGTACGCGGGCCTCTCACTGTTGTGGCCTCTCCCATTGCGGAGCACAGGCTCCGGACGCGCAGGCTCAGCGGCCATGGCTCACGGGCCCAGCCGCTCCGCGGCATGTGGGATCTTCCCGGACCGGGGCACGAACCCGTGTCTCCTGCATCGGCAGGCGGACTCTCAACCACTGCGCCACCAGGGAAGCCCTAGCATCCCTGTTTTTGCCAATGAAGGAACCAAAGCTCAGAGAGGCTAAGGGGCTTGCCCAAGGACACACAGCTGTGTGTCAGCCCTCCTGAGTTCCCTGAGCTCATCTATAAGGAGCCTGGAAGCTGGGGACTGACTAGGCAATCAACTAAACTATGCTCCAAGATCAGCACTGGAGGTGGGCATGAAGGTAAGATTTTCTTGCTGGTCCACAGTGAGTTTTATGTGAACCATCTCTGATGTTTTGACAACAGTCCAGAGACAGGAGCCTTCTTCCGATGCCCATTTTAACTGAGGCTTAGAGACAGGCAGATATTTGTTCGAGGTCTTGGAGGTGTAGTGGCAGTTTGAGGTTTGGAAGTGACTCCTGATCCTTGGGGTGGGGTGTGGGGGGTCCCTCAGTCCTGGGCAAACTGGCACAGTTGTTCACCCTAAGAAGGAGGCCAACCATCCCTCTCTCTGCCCACAGGGTACTGACGGGCCCTGAAAGGAAGAACTGAGTGTGTGCAGGGGTAACTCTGAGGCCTGGGCCAGTTTCCCAGGCAGGATGGGAGCCGCTGGAAGATGAGCTCTGCCTGCCCATTGGGGAGAGACTCAGAGGATCAAAATCACAGCCCTGGATTCAAGTTGCTTAATCTTTGAGCCTTGACTTCCTCATCCACAAAATGGGGCTAATGAACACAGGTGTCGTGAAGAGTAAACGTGGGGATCCATGCAGAGTGCTTCACACAGACCCTGGCTCACAGGTGCCCCCATGTCCCCCATGGAGCCCTCCTTGATCAGCCCTGTCCTGCCCTGCCCACCTCTCAAAGCCTAGGCCCTGTTGTACCTGGTTTCTCTTGGCATCACATTGATTGTCTAGCTGCTGCTCCGTTGGTATTTCTAACTCACTGCTGGACAGAGGTCTTTGAGACTCTGGTTCAAACCACCCACTTTACAGATGAGAAGACTGAGATTCAGAGAGGAGAAAAGCCCTGCCCAGGTCTCACATCTCCCTACTGCCCCATTGCAGCCCATTCCTCTTGCCTGTGGGATGCTTCCCTTCCTGCTTCCCAGTCCAGCATTCCCATGAATGTTTCCTTCTTCCCACAGTACTCTGTGTTACCTGTTCTACCTCTTCCCACTCCCCAGACCACACACCTGGGTCTGGGCAACTCCAGCCACGCTCTCCCTGCCTTCCGTGCCTTCACACATGCTGTTCCCTCTGCCTGCTGTGCTGTTCCCCTCACACTCCACCTGGTAGGTGTCACTTGTCCTTTGACTTCTCCCAGGTGTCACCTCCTCCATGAAGACTTCCTTGACCCTCCCCCAATGCTGGGTTAGGACCTGACTTCTGAGCTGCTCACATGCATCATTCTGTACTTTTTTTCTCTGTGCTGCCACCATTGGTTTACAGAGTTTGCTTTCTCTTAGACAGAAGCCTTGGCTGAGGGCAGGGAGCGGGCCTTTCACTATGCAGCCTGACTGCCTAGTACAATAGTAGGGCTTGTAACTAATACTCAATAAAGATATTCAACAAATAAATATTTATTCAGCCCTTTCTCTGCTCAAGACCCTGCTGGGAACTGCCAGGGAGACAGAGATAGAGAAGATGGTTTCTGCCCTTAAGGAATTTGCTGGCTAACAGGGAAACCAGACAAGTACATAAATAACCACATAAATAAAAGGTAGGAAGTGCTGTAAGGCTTTGGAGAAGAGCAGAGCTCCCTGGGTGTTTGAAGAAAAGCCAGATACCTACACAAGAAATGCTTGAAGAAGGTGAGTATAGGGTGTTGAAGAATGGGTGGAAATTCAACGGTTGCCTGGGTGTGATGGGGCCTAGGTGGGGGTCGGGGACCTTTCAGGTAGAGAGAACAGGGTGGCAAAGGGGCCAGGGGTTAAAGGCAGCTTTGGACTGAGTGGCATGTCACAGGGAGAGCTGAGACTGGATGGGCACCAGGGGGCAAAGGGCTTAGAATGCCAGGCGAAGGCATCTGTGGATTTTATCCCAGGGGTTTTCAAACTGTTTTCTGTGGAGCCCTGGGGCTCCATGGAAGTGTCTCAGGCCCAACAGGAGGAGGGTTCACAGCCATTCTGATCAGCTTTTGTAGTCACCTAGGCTTTTACACGAATAATAGCTCCTATGCCTTTAAAAGTCTGCCCATCATGCCATGGGCGATGGGGAGCCACTAGGGTTCTTGAGCAGGGGAGTGATGCCAGGAGGTGGTACCTGGCCTTGTCTCCCTGCCCGCTCCCACCCATACACACACACTACATACACTCAAGACAGTGGGGCAAAAGCAGGGGAGATGGATGAAGCTGCCGCTCTGAGGGGCTGATACATAGCGTGAGAAGCAAGTGCTGTAATTAATTTCCCTGAGCTTAAGTTACCTCAACAACCTGGCAGGTCGGCCTGGGCTCTCTGCCCCGGGCTCAGCTCCTGGCATCCTACGGTGAAGGGGCAGAAACCCCTGTCAGGCACCTCCCCCAGCTAAGCCCCGCTTCCCACCTGACAGCCCTTTCTGCTCCCAGTCGCCTTCCTCTTCCTCCTTCTCCCATCCCCATCCCACTCCGCTTTAATCCACCCCTTCCTCTGGCCTTGCCCAGCACCTGTTGTGAGGGTGCTGAGACAGCAGAGCAGCCGTAAGGCTTCTCCTCCAGCCCATGTGCAAAACTGAACACAGGATTCTCCCCAGACATCCCCCAAACTCCACACCTAGATCACGCTTTCCCCACTTCTCACTGTGATTCACACACCATTTAAAAAGGTCCTGAAATCCCACCTCTTCCAGGAAGTCTATCTGGGCTGTTATAAAAAAATCTGAGCTGAGAATGATTCTGAATCCTCACTCAGGGGAAGAAGAGATCCATAATCGATGAATGATGTCTGCTGTGAGTGCCAGATAGGAACTGTGGCTTCTGTGTCACATCTTTATCGTCTTTACCCTCTTGATTCCCAGCATCAGATGGGGGGGTATACAACGAGACATTTTTGAGGTCGCTACCGCCCTCAGATTCTGGAAGAGGCTGCACAAAAACAGAGGATATCCTCTTCAATGCTGAGGCCACCTCCTCCCCCATCTCTGCTAAAAAGATCTGCATTAACTCTTCTGTGGTCTGATCACCCATAGCTGGGGTCTCGCTGCTGGTCCTCATTTCTGGGAGGAAGCAACGAGAAGACAGAAAACAAGAGTCGCCTTCCCAACAGTTCTTTGCTCACTCCAACTTGGGGGCAGTGTAAAGTTCCACTTTGAAGGTCAAAGTTTTAACCTCACGAGTGCAGACATGCCAAATGCTCATTCCATCTTGGGGTGTGCAATTAACAACAATAACAGTGACAATACCATTCATGGAGCTCTTCCATGTGCCAAGTGCTTTCTGTCCTCTACTTTCCATTCTTCCATGAGAGCATGTATCCATTATCCCAATTTTATGCAGAAGGATGCTACAGCCTAGCCATGTCCAAGGTCACAGATAACAGATGACAAATCTAGAATTCAAACCCACGTCTGACTAGCACCAAGGCATCCTGGGGAAGAGCTGTCTATTGCCTCTGAAAGGTTAGGTGTTCTTCCCAGGACAGCCATGGATCCCCTACCTGTCACCTTGCACCCTTGTCTGCCTCCCCTTGTGGTCTGCGGCCCCTTAAGCATGTGGTCAGTGACTCTCATCTCTGTATCTCTAGTCCCCAGCTGCCACACAGTAAGGTTTCCCTAAATATTGATTGAATTAAGATCAGTGAACAGAATTATGGTGGAGATAGACTTGGAACGAAGAATGAGTTGGTAATTTCTTGGGATCAGAGCTGCCCAGCAATAGAAGGGGCTGCCTTGTGAGGTATCCCCGTCCCTGAGAGGATCCCAGCCACCTGAGACTGATGATCTCCATCGAGGATGCTGCGCAGGGGCTTCTGTACAAGCAGAGGGTTGGCCTGGATGACCTTTCAACTGTGAGATTCTGTGAGGCTGCCGTCCTTAGGAATTGCCGTCTGCTGTGTGGAAGGCATGGGAAGAAAGAAGGAGGCAAGAAAAGGAGGAGAGAGGGAGGGGTGAGTGGGAGATGCTGAGCTGGGGAGAAGAGGGCCCCTGTGCTGTCCTTTGGGCAGGGCAGATGAAGCCAGGGATGGCAGATGGGACTACAGCTAGAGAAAAATAGCCACATCTCTGCTTATTTGGAGAGGTCATGGGATTGGGGTGGCCCAGTCCCCCCCTCTTGCCAGGGGACACAAGCACAAACTAAGGGTATGAGGCTGGGTCCCATGGCTCCCCGGGCACCCCCTCCCAGGGACCAGGCCTCATAGAAGTTCCTGAGGATGGGGAAGCAGGGCCGAGAGGCAGAACCAATCTAGAGCCCTGAGTATCCAGCTCTGCCCGGCCTCTGCTGTGTGACTTGGGCATGTCCTGTCTCTTCCCTGGGCCTCAGCTTCTATGCCTGTGACCGCTCTGGCCCTTTCCACTTCTTACTGTGGACCACTCTCTTCCTGCGTGGTAGACAGAATTAGCATCTCCATTCTTCTGGGCCCTGCAGTAGTATGATGCAGCCACACCCCTGCCCTGGCCTGTGGTGGGTGAGGTCTACTTCCCTACTTCCTGATTCGGGGCTTGGTCATGGGGACTTTCTTGAGCCAATGAAATTTTAGCAAATGAAACACACATAGATGCTTGAAATGTACTTGCAGAATTGGGTCTTTTCGCCAGGAGAAGAATAAGCCTCAAGTAGTGCCCGGTCCAAAGAAGATGCAAGAAACATGGACAGAAGGAATCAACCAGCAGCTTGGAGTCTTGCCAGCCAAGCCCAGTCCTGAACAGCCAAACCCCAGACACCTGCAGACTTACAAGAAATAAATGTGCCGTGTTTTACACCACTGAATTTTGCGGCAGTATGTTATGCGGCATTATCGTGGTAGTAGCTGACTAATAAATCTTTCCTGGATGCATGGAATCCTGTGCTTTGAGGGGTTGTCTCAGCCCTCTTCTGCTTGGAGATAAGGCCATAGCTTATTGGAGGGACAGGGCAGTTCCCTGCAGCCCAAGGGGGACAGCAGGATGGAGTCTGGCTGCTTTGAGGTTGGGAGTGTCTTTCGGGGAGGCTGGCTCAATGGGGCCTGCTCTGGAAAACGAGGGAAGGGCTTCCATCGGCGCTGCTGACCCCACCACCGAGGTCAGGGTGCTGAGTACACCTGGCCTTATTCCAAAAGGAGACACCTTTGCTGGGCTGAGCTTTGAAGAGCCACGTGATTCTGGAGCTCTGCTGAGCCTCACTCATCATATGGTTCACGTTCTGAGGGCCGCAATTGCCCGTGTGAGAGTCAGGGATGAGGGACCAGAGTCGGCTCACTTAAGACTTCATGGCTGATTACATAAGGAAATACAAGCAGCTCTTTAGGCAGCGGGGGATAAGCACGTCCCTCTCAGTGCTGCCTTGGCATCTGCTGGCCCTCCAGGCTTGCCCTGGGATTCTGGGTAGCTGGGCTGTGGGCATTAGAAGTCTGCGGCTTAGCTTCCAGACTCACATAAACCTGGCTTTGAATCCCAGGCCTGCTTCTTTCCAGCTGTGTGACCTTGAGCAAGTTGCTCACCCTCACTGAACCTCTGCCACCTCTCCTCTAAAGGGCCCACAACAGTAGTAGACATTCCACGGGGTTGCCATGAGGATGAATGCAAGTCCTATGCGTGGTGCCTGGCACAGAAGTGCTTGGTGATACAAGTGAGCAGGGCTATTAATAATAACTCATTCTCATTAGACTCAGGACTTTATCTTCCTCGAGATGCATTCATTCCTTTACTCGATCCTTCAAAGGCTTTGCATGTGCCAGGCGGGGCACAGAGAGGTCACAGGTAGTCTCTGAGGGGTACGGATCCACAGGCAGCTGACTCAGATGCTGAGGGTGTGCAGAGACAGCACCACCATCCAGCCCCCTGCAGCTGCTTCGCTGTTTTGCACCAGCACATCCGGAAAGATCTCCTGAGAGCTGGCTCTCATTTCTCTGCAGATAGTTCACTTATTCCCTCCCACTTGGACCTGCTTCCCCATCTTCTGCCCTTGGCGTACATGATTCCAGTCACAAGACAGGATAAGGCAGCCAACTGGTAGGGTCTGAAAGGGAAGCTCAGCTAATTGCATGGTGGGTGCTGGCCCTGCTCGTGCACGGCTCCCAGACTCTCTTCCCCCACGGACCTCTCCAGAAACCACTGCCCGGGCCGTGCCCTCCCTCTGCCCTGAGTGTTAGGCCCAGATTGGCTCCATGGGGATGAAACCTGAGCTTCAGGGGACACTAGGGAGCTCTGGATCTTCCTCTTCCCTGCCAGTCTCCCAATGTGACAAGTGTCACCCACTGGGAACGGAGATAGAGAAGGAGTACTCCGTTTCCCAGCCCCTTCCCCCTCCTCCCCCATCGCCTCCAGGAGGGCTGTCAGAGGCGAGGTGTAGGGTCCTAGCCTAACTTCTTCAGGCCCTGCAATACTAGAGATGGGAAATTGAGGCCCACAGGAGTGAAGGGGCCTGTCCCAGCTCACACAACTCAGGGTGAACAGAGCTGCGTGTCAGTCTGGGGATGGGGCCTCTGATTCAGTTCTCACCTAAAACGCTGCTGCTGCCGCCCCTTTTATGGGTGAGGCCAGGCCGGGGCATAGCCTCACTACCTCTGCTCCAGAGACAGGCAGGCCCTTGACTCACAGGGCCCAGCTTCCAGGCAGCACTCCTACCCCTGCTAGAAGACTGACCTCTCCTTGGCTGGGTGGCCCAGCAGAGGCAGCTGGCTTTTTTCCGGAGACACCAATTTGGTCCTGTCTCCCTTTTCTTGTGGAAAGTGGAGCCTGATGGGGTAAGGGAGTGCTTTCCAAACTGTGTTCCTTGGAACCCCTTGGGGGCCGTGGCAGCAGGGTTCCCCTGGGGCCAGAGCACAGACTGAGCGCCTGGAGGAGATTGTAGAGTCCAAAGGATGCAGCAAGAGGGGCACTGGCCCAAGGCACCCAGTGCTGGGCTCAGATCACTTCCCTTCTGCTAACCTGGTGCTTCCTCCTCTCTGGAGGACCCTCAATTGCTCATCTGTGGAAGGAGGTTTAACCCTGCCAGATCTGCCTTATGGGGCAGCTGCAGGGAGGACAGCTGTGGAGGCCCTCGGGCAGTGCCACAGGTTCAGGAATGTCCCTGAACCCAGGGCTTTGGGACAGGGTGGGAGAAAGGCAGCCGTGTAGCCAGGGCACTGCCCCCTCCTTCCTTCCTTCCTTCCTTCCTTCCTCCGAGGCCCCAGAGGGGCCAGAGCCATTACAGAGAAGGGACTTCAAGTCAACAAAGACAAATTGGCTTAATTGACCCAAATTAGCAGCAGGGAGGGCCCCAATGGCCCAGCTGCTGGTACATTTAATCACTGTCACCCCTGTGTGATCAGGGACAGCCCCCCTCCCCCAAGGCCGTTAGGGTCATCTCCCCTGTGAATGCCGCCTCTCTGGAGTCCTCCATCAGCAGGAAGTAAGGCTGGGACTTTGGGGACAAAGACAGCCTTAGGCCAGAGGTCAGAGCACCCTGCAGAGCTGAGCCTGGCTTCAGGAGAGACAGCCTGATCTGGGAGGGGGGCAGCCCTGGGAGCTGGGGGTTCTTCCCAAGCCCCTCATTCTGAGCTCAATGGCCACCCCTTGGAGAGGGAGGGATCCACTGGGGCCAAATGACCAGCAAGGCTTCTCGGAAATGCTGCCCAATTCCTGCACTTTACAGAGGCCCACGGAAGGGAAGGTGCCCCCAGGCTCTGGACCGGCTTCTCTCCTCTCTTTCTTCTTTCCACCCTGATGACTGGGATGATGCTAGGGTGGTGATCAAATCGGGGTCTCCTACAAACCCTTAGAAGGTTTAGAGCCAGAGCCCTCCTTGGTCTCTGGTGACACCGTTAACCAAGATTACTGTTGGCTGTTACTGCCAAAAAATCCTGTGCCGTGAGAAGGCAGGAAGGACACTCTTTCCCCTGCCACGAATCCCCTCCTGGTGTCTGCCTGCTCCTTGGTGGGGACCATCCCACAATACCCACTGGCATCGGGGCCTGGGCCCAGGAGCTCCAGGTCAGCGGTTCTGTGACCTCAGGGCCTCCTGTGACCTCACCCCCTCTCCAGTTGCATCTCTATTTTTCCTGCTTGGAATCTTTGATCTGCCAGACCTGTCTTTGCATCCCTGACCAAGACCTGAGGCCATTCAAAAAGTACCCTCGCGCTCTGTGTACTTCACTGATCCGTCCTGGCCCTGGCCACACTCTGGCCCCTGCCCCTCCCACCCATGGCTCTGCCTGCCCTTATGCATCAGCCCTTCTCTGGGCTCTTCCCTCCTGCTTCTCTCCTCATCCACCACTCAGGTCCCCCTCCCTCTGACCACGTTCCTCTCTTTGTCTCCATAAATGCTCCACTGGCTTCGATCTGGGTGCTGATATTACACAGTACAGACCCCCAAGGGTGGAGTCCATGCTAGGTTCATTGAGAGCAGAACATTCTCTCTCTCGCTCCAACTTATAAATGGGCCACTTATCAAAAGTTCATTGAAAATTGGCTGTTAGAACTGGGAAACACATTTCCACACCTTTCTCTATAGAGACAATAATATCAATAGCAGTTACATTTCAGCCCAGCCCACCAAAGAGACGTTACCCATAATTAATTCCATAAATATTTATGGAGCACCTACTATGTGTATAATGAGGCTGAATAGTGGTTCTAAGTGTGTTACCTTGAGTTCTGGGTCCTGGGACAGAGGACTAAGTGAGGGTGAGCAAGGGAATGAGAGAGAAAGTGAAAAGACGTCTCTGTGCAAATTATTTAAAAATAGGCTAAGTCCAATCATCAAAACCTTTTCCACACTCCTCCTCCTTCCCAGGGCCCCTCTCCTCTAGGGCTTCCAAGTCTCCCCTCCCCACCGGGACTCCCAGCATTGGGGCGACCCCTCTAGGGTCATCCTAATTCCAGGAAGCTTTATAGAATGCAGGTTCCCAGGCCCTTCCCCAGCCAAACTAATCCAGAAGTTCTGGATGTGTCCTGAGAGGTGAATCTTACTCTATTCCCATACCCTCTACCATTTTTAGGGAGTCTTGCTCTAGCAGTGAGCCTCAGTCATGGTTTCCCTTTAGAATCACCTGGGAGCCCAGACCACACCCCAGGCTAGTGAATCCAGAATCTCTGAGGCTGGGACCCAAGGCATCAGCATTTATTCAAGAAAAGATCCTGAATGTGTAGCCAAGATTGAGAACCACTGCCTGGGTTGTTCTATTTCTCACAAAGTTTTTCCTTCCCTGCCCCTGCACCCACAGATGACCAAACTCATACCTGCCCTCTCTCCCCACTCCCCTCCCCGTCTCTGTTTCTCCTTGGGACCCACGCTCATGCCTCCACGGTGACACTCATTTCCATCTGCAAGGGTCTGTGGGACCTGGGATGGCGAGTCCACATCTTGGGTCAATACAGTTTGGCTGAACATGAATATCGGAGGCTGGGGGCCCGAGGCTGTGCTCCTGCAAAAGGGGCTGGACTGGACCGCCCTGCAGCTCTTCCCACTGTGGGGTTAGGAGCTCTGCAGGTCACCACTTCCCCACCCCAAGGAAACCCTAAACTGCTGGGCCAGGGCCAGGTCTCACCCTGGGTCTCATAGGCTCACCGCTGAGTGCAGGCTCCCATCCCCAAGTTGGTGGAAGGTGATTTCACATTTGTAACAATTATTCACTTAACTGGGTTCCAATTAAATCGGGATGAAGTGGAGGGCGGTGTCTGTGTTTGTTCCCCTCCTTCCTTCTTCTGCACATCAAAGAGAGTGCAGGGAGGATGACAAAGGGCTTTGTGGATCTGCAACAATCCCGCCTCCTGTACTGGGCTGGGCCTCACCTGCTGCCAGCAGCTCCCATGCCTGCCTTTCTACTTGGGGGCTGGACTCATTCAAAGGTCCTAGAGCCAGTTCTTTTCACGGTATTCCCCCGCAACTGGGAAACAGAGTGGGGTCCCAGGGAATCGGTGGCAGAAGTGAAGGGACCACCCCCCATCAACAGCACCACCCAGATTCCCCCAATGGCAGAGTGGCAGGGCCTCAGGGATGGGCTAAGTGAACCCAGAGCTTGCCAGCTAGGCTCACTGGGGGTCTCCAGGGCTGCCATGGGGTGAGAGGGTGGGACAGATAACTCAGTGAGACACCGCTGCTCTCCATTCAATCAGCAGCAGCTCTGCTTTGATCTGCATTATATATCATCTGGATTCTATATAACATTTTGTATGCTGTAATATATTATATATTACATATATATTATGTATTTCTCTGGCCAAAAAAGAAAAAACCCAGAAAATCAGTGATTGAGTCCAATCTTATCACATCTCAGAAAGGGAAACTGAGACCCAGAAGGGGTAAGGGACTTGCTCAAGGCCACACCACCATTTTGGGGACTAAGTTGCTTGGATCAAGGTCTCCTGGCCCTGATCTCAGCCCCCAGTGGCCAGGAGATGGTGGAGCTCCATGGGCAGGAAGTGAGGAGGGGGCTGGATGGAAGGGTGAGCCAGGCTGGGGTCTCGTAGGAAGCACCTCCCTCCCACCTCTGGCCTCTGCTCCCCAAGAAGGACCCCTCTCTGGTCCACACTGAAAAGAGGCCAGGAGGTCATGATGGTGACCAGGGGCTGAGGCTGGGTTCATGTCCACAGCGCCCTTTGGCTGGATGCCCTATCCCATGGAGAACCAGGCCATGTCTGGGGCTCTGGTCATGGGGTGAGTGCCTCAAAGGGGCCAAATCTATAGAAGGACACACATGTCTGGTCAGCATCTGGAACACAGTAGGTATTGAGGAAAGCTGTGTAGAATGAATGAATGAATCAATCAATCAATAAAACAGATCTCAGTTTAGGAATCAGGACCAAGATTTCTAATCCGGGGTGAATGAGATGAGGCCTGTAAGGGAACTGGTTGCAGAACAAGGAAAGTTAGAATCAGAGGGGGCTGCTGAGTGTCCCCCGCAGCCCTGCCCAGAGAGAATCCCCTGACTGATGGGGCAGGCACAGTCTCTCCTGGGGAAGCCCATAGTCTGATGAGAGAGGCACAGTCTTCTCTGGAGGCGCCCCAGAGTGATGAGGGAGGCCCAGCTTCTCCTGGGAGAGTCTGCAGTCTTGGGGCTAGGGAAAGGAAGGGAAGGATGTTGCTACCCGGGGAGCTCCCTGTCTCATGGGGGATGCACTTGACTTGGGCAGCCTCTTGCTTGAGGGAGGAGGCAAGGCTGGGTCTCAGAGACAATGCACCCCTTCCTGGGTGTGGAGCAGAGGGGCACGCGTCTGGGTGCCCAGCAGCAAGGACCTGGGAGCTGCGGCCAGGCAGGAGGAGAGCCATCAACATTCCGGTCAGGCAGCCAGTCGCTGAGTTATTATTATTTCTTTTTTTTTGAGCTACTTAGAGCAATTTACAGAAATCATTTAGGGGCCGTTTAGGGAAGAGAAAAGATGAAGAGTTTTAAAGGCAGGGCCCAGGGATGGTTTTATGCAGATCAGCTTTGCAGGGCTACGGAGAAAGAAGGAGGTTCTGGATTCTGAAGGTTGTGGGTTGGGGGAGGGTTCTGGTCTGACATATCTGCCTGGGAGCCCCCCAGGCAGCAGCCAGGGACCGAGGAAAAGGGATGGCTGGAGTGGGGGGGCGGTGTATCTTGGGCAGAGACGGCTGAGACACATGAGGAAGAGGGAAGGGGCACGGGGGGGGGGTGAGCCAGCCGCCCTGCCTTGGTTTCCCCTTCTGTGATCAGGGCACCTGCATGGGTGAGTTGACCATACCGGCACCAAGCTGATTGAGTGTGTCACTTCTTCTATGATATTGGGGCCTGGAGGAGGGGCTTTGGGACCCAGAGCTCCAGAGTCAGGAGATTAGGGCCCCGGGGGAGTGGAGGACATAGTCTCTCTGCCTCTTCTTCTCCTGTTACCTGAGCCAATCACTTCTCTCTAAGCCTCAGTTTCCTCATCCACATGATGGGCATCATGATTATCAACTTCGCAGTGAGGATTACCCGTAATAAAGTCATAAAGTGTAGCCATTTTTCAACTGCCAATGGCTCCAGTTGCCTTGGTCATGGTGGGGAACAGTAGGACACTTCAAGGTTGAGAACCTGACCTTCAAATACTCACATCTCCTGCCTACCACCCAGACAGAGAAGTCACACTTCTAGGGCTGGACAAGGACAAAAGTGGCCTTCATTGGGCTGGTATCAGAGGCCCGAATGGGATGCATGGGGAATGCAGGGGTGTACGTGTACATGTGTGCATGATGTGGAAGAGGAGGGGGGGTCCTAGGGAGGGGAACGGAGGGAAAATGAGAAAAACAGTCATACATTTAGCAAAGTCTTCCCCACATGTCACATTTCATGCTGTTTGTGATGTGATTATTGGAGATGGAATCTGGTTACTCCATGTAAAGATCATGCCTGCTGGGCTCTTCCCCTGGATACGCCCCTGGGGAAGCTAACTAGGTGTTGGGGGGAGCCCCAATCTGTGACCAACCAGCTTCCTCCAGCAATAGTTGGCCACGCTTCCCCCAACCTCCAACACCCTCACGAGAAACCTCTGCAGACACAACAGCAAGCCCACTGGCCTGGGAGCAGGGACCTGAGTCTCAGGTCCGGCTCTGCCACACCTGACTGCTGTGTGCTGGGCTAAGATTGTTCCCCTGTCTGGACTTTAATCTCCCCATCTTTCAGATAAGGATGGTTCCAGGATGAGAGGGGCCTGAAGTTCCCATCTACCTCCCCTAACTTTAAGTATCTCCCCCCACTGAGCGGCCCCTCTGCACCACAGTCCAGGGAGAATTTCAGAGTGCAAACCAACAGGCGCTGATGGAGGGCTAGCTGCACACAGGGCACCACTCAAGGAGGTTCACACTTTCTCTCTTCCCTTTGGCCAGTTCTTTAGCAGGGAGGGTACTGATAGCATCTCCTGTCTATCCAGCCTCTGGGCAGTGCTGAGTACTTTACACATCAGCTCATTGAATCCCCATGATCTGAGATGCAGGTGCTGTTTGTTATTATCCCACTTTACAGATAAGAAGCCTGAGGCTTAGGGAACAGAAGTGACTCCCTCCAGGTCGGTGACAGAGTAGAGGTTCCCTGGCTGCAGTGCTGTAGTCTTTCCACTGCTGTAGCGGATGGACAAAGGTCACCCCATGTGGAGCTCAACACACCAGGTCACAGAGATTTTGGCAGTGGTTGCCGCTTTCCGAAATCCAGGTGAGCCAGTCTCTGTTTGCCTTCCCCTCTGCCCCCTGCACTGAAATCGTTTGCATCCTTGACCCACACTGGCTGGTAACCGTGTCTTCCTGCCGCATGATCAGTGTTTGTCACAGTGCTTGGTGTGGAGCAGGTGTTCAAAAACACGAGCTGAATCAACCTGTAGCTACTCTTTACTGAGCACTTACTACAAGCCAGGCTCTGCTCCAAGCACACTCCATGCCTTTATTATTTATTCACTACCACAATCCTGTGAGGAGGGTACTCTTATTATCCCATTTTATAGATGTGGAAACTGAGCCACAGGGCAGTGATGTAATTTTTCCAAGACTGCAAAGCAAGGTTATGGCAGCTGATTGTGACTGAAGGCAGGCAGGTGGGAAGGAATAAACATCCCCCTCTCTGGTCTCTGTCACTCATTGAGTGCCCAGATGTTTCTTCTGGGTGGTGCCCCAGGTGGAAAGGGTGAGGGGAGGGGAAGGAGCAACGTTTCTATTCATTCATTTCACATAATAGGTACTGAGCATCTTCTCTGGCGAGGCACCGGTTCAGGTGTTGGGAATACAGCTGTGAACAGAATAGATGTGGCCCTGCTCGTGGGGCTTCCATTCCAAGGGGGGGAGGTGTCAGTCTATGAACAAGAAGAAACATAACTATACAGTATGTCAGGGGGAGAAAAATGGAGCAGGGTCGGGGCAGAGTGAGGGGCAGGCAGGGCTGTTTTAAGTAGGGCGTGGCTGGGAGGGCCACCCGGGTAAGATGCATTTGAGCGCGGACCTGAAGGAGGCAGGGGGGCGATGAGTCATGCTTATTTGGAGGAAAAGACCAGGCAGAGGGGTAGGAAGGACCTGAGGCTCGGCACCTGGCATGGGTGAGGACAGCAAAAGGGACGGTGTGGTCGGAGCTGAGTGGGTGACAGGAAAGATATGGTCAGAGAGGTATTGTCAGGAAAAAGGACACTCGTGTGGCCTGTCAGCCCCTGAAGGACTCTGGCTTTCACTCTCAGTGAGTTCAAGGTGACTTGATCAGGCCTATGGTCTGTAGCATCTCCTGGAAGAAGGGGAAGGAGCGTGGCCTCTGGGAGGCATCTGGGAGCTGCTGCCTGCATGAATGGGAGTCCCCAAGGCCAGCATGAACCATGCCAGGGCTGGGGAGGAGCTGAGCCGGCTCTAGGCTGGGCAGGGAATCTCCGAGAAGGACCCCAGAGAGTCCCCAAGGCTCACTGGTCCCCAGAGCACTAACTCCAGGGCCCCGAAAATACCTCCAAGGGGAGAATGTGGTAGGGCCCTTGGGGAGCTCCTAGCCCTGCACCTTCCAGGATGGCAGCCATTTGCCACGTGTGGCTATTGAGCCGTTGAAATGGGGCCAGTTGTGATGGAGTTGTGACAGAGTTGTGATGTGCTGCTGACAGTGTAAATTGCATGGGGTATTTCGAAGATGTAACACAAAAGGGAAAAAAAAGAATGTAAAAATCTCATTAACTGTTTTTACACTGATTACATGTTGAAATGTTCATCTTTTGAATATATTGGTTGAAATATAGTAGTAAAATTCATTTCACCTGTTTCTTTTTACTTTCCTCACGTGGTAACTAGAAAAATTGGAATTACACATGTGGCTCGTGGTACGTTTCTGTTGGACAGCACTGATCCAGCACGGCAACCCTGCTCTCACGGGCAGGGAAACTAAACTGCAGCAGGAGGAAAAGATTTGTCTGAAGGCAAGCAGTTGGCTGAAAGAACACCCGGGACAGAGGAACCCGGTGGGAGGCTGGGGAGATGAGGGCCCTCTGGGTGGAATGGGACACCTGAGCGACTCCTAAGGGCTCATGATGAATTATAAATGGTTACAGAGACCGCACACTGAGTTCTGCCTGTTCTCCTTACCCAGCCCCCACAACCCTACAGGATGGGCAGCTGGAGGGATCAGCTCTGGGACCAGGGTGTCCACGAGCTTTCAGGTTGCAGGTTGCAGCAGCAGAAGTGCTTCAGAGATGCCTGGGCTCCGTCAGAATCTCCCTGTACCCTTAGACCTGATTTCTGGCAATGGCACAGGCTGCCTGCCCTGATGGTGTACAGGTAGCCTTTATGCCCACCTTGGGGGCTGCCACAGAGGAGATGCAAATATTGGGAAGCCGTGGACTCAAGGGCCAGGTACCCACCCTGGCATTGTGTGCTCTGGGTCCAGCTGCATTGACAGGAAGGCCTCCTCCACCTTGGGGTGGAGAGACCCTGGAAAGTGGGGGAGATGCTTGAAGCTGTTTTCCTGGGAAGGGAAGGAGGGAGGCAGGGAGGGAGGGAGAGGGGCCAGCAGCTGGCCACTGCTGTTTTTAAAACAAGCAGCATGTTGCTAGGAGGCATCAAGGGTAAAAAAAAAATAAGACCCCAAAGAAAACAAAACCAAAAAACCCAACCACCAGAAAACAGCTCTCCGGGAACTCTTTGGCACTGTCTTAAACATGCTTCCTGGCAGTGAGGCCTGGCACCGGGCAAGAAAGGAAGGAAACAAACCTGCTGATTGTTTCCTGAGCCCCTCGGGCCGGCACACAGCTTCTGTTCTGGGCACGTCCATGTACACTGGTTTATTATCCTTGTGGCAGCATAGCAGAGATAGGTGATGCTATTATGCCCATTCTGCAGATGGGGAAGCTGAGGCTCAGGGAGACGAGGCAGGCGAGTGCTCCCGGGTAACCTAGCGACACAGCAGCAGGGCTACGATTCCAACCTATGTTTGGTTTTGGGCGACTCGAAAACCACAGTCTGACGTGACTGGCTTCTTCTGAGGCTTTCCTGGAGCCTCAGTCACTGACAGTGACCCTGGATGGATCGGACCCCTGAGCTTCTGGCTGCCAGGGTGAGGGAAGAGGAGGGAGGCTGGGCCTTGGACCTCTATTAAAAATTGCGAGAGAGATCCTGTCTGTCTCAGTGTTCTCACTGGGCCACCTTCCCCAGTACTCCTGACCAGACAATAAAGACATTCCTGTCCCCACCCAAGGGGGTCAGAACTGGCTGTGAGCTACAGGCAAGTCCCTCTGCTCTCTGGGCTTTAGCTGCTAAATTAATAAAAAAGCTCCAAATACTGAGCCATATGCTACAGGCTCCCCAGTTGCCATCCTATCTTACAGAGGCATAAACCAAGGAGTAGAAATGAGACGTCAGGCTGCTGCTAAGTGGCAGAGCTGGCGTTCAGATTCGTCTTCCTGGTTGTCTGCCATGTGGTGGTACCTCTGACGATTTCTAATGGTCATTCCCCATCCCAAGAGCCCTCACTCCCAGATCAGCTGCTGGAACAGCTTCCTTCAATATTGCTCCAATCTGCAAATTGCCCCCAGCCAAGTCATTGTTGCTAGATCCCTGCTTTGATCAAGCCACTCCCTCGCTCCACAATACGCCACAGCTCCCCAGTGCTCCAGGGAGCACAGGGTCAAAGTTCTGAGAGGTCTTAAGAGATCATCCAGGTAACCCTGCATTTAGCCCCCTTGCCTGCTATTCCCTCACAGGCAGCTGTGGCTCTTCCCATGCTGGACTCAGAGCTGGTAGGCCAGGGACAATTTTTGCCCTATGTTTCTGTCTTCCTCAGGGTCTTGGACACAGAGTGGATGCTGACTGATTAGTCTTAAGAGGCAGAATTCTTGAACCTGGGTTAAGGCCTTCTGCAGTGGTACTTCTTCCATGAAGTCTCGCCTGATTTCTCTAGCAGATACGAGATTTCTCCCTTCACAACTCTGTATCCCTTCCAACATGTCTATGGCATAATTTTATCACAATCTGTGGAGAAACAGCTCATCTCCCCAGGACAATGCCTTAGAAGCTCCTCGTGGGACAGGCCCTGTATCTTCTTCATTTTCACACTTAACACAGTGCCTGGCATGTGCTGATAATATTAATAACAGTAATACTGAGAACTATCATTTTCAGACACTCTGTGCCAGGCACTATTCTCAATATCTGACTTGGAATAACGACTCAACTCATCACAACAGCCCTCTAAGTTGAGTATTTTTATAATCATTTGCAGATGAGGAAACATGCACAGTGGTTAAGTAACTTGCCCAGAAATCACAAGGGGATGGACAAAGCCAGGCAGGTTGGTGTTAGAGCCGAGTGCAGGGAAAAGGTGAGGGTGGAGGAGAACTATGAACGTCAGGAGAGACCGAACAGTCTGCTGGCTCCAAAGGTGCCCAGCACAGGGCATATTAGGTGCTCAGTTAGTAGAAGTGACTATTAAGATAACTAGAGGGCTTCCCTGGTGGCAGAGTGGTTAAGAATCCGCCTGCCAATGCAGGGGACATGGGTTCGAGCGCTGGTCCAGGGGAATCCCACGTGCCGCGGAGCAACTAAGCCCGTGTGCCACAACTACTGAGCCCGCGTGCCGCAACTACTGAAGCCCACGTGCCTGGAGTCCGTGCTCCGCAGCAGGAGAGGCCACAGCAGTGAGAAGCCCATGCACTGCAGCAAGGAGTAGCCCCTGCTCGCCACAACTGGAGAAAGCCCGCTCACAGCAATGAAGACCCAACACAGCCAAAAATAAATAAAATAAATAAATTTAAAAAAAAAAAGATAACTAGATAGTTCAACAGCCGCTCAGACCCAGGTGGGTGGTCGGCGGGTGCTGGGTGGGGAAGGGCTTCCCAGGCAGGAGCGCTGCAGCCAAGTGGGGAGCTCAGCCCTCTGCACCAAGCCAGCCCCACTCCCACCCCGGCTTCTCACCCTGCCACCTCCCCCAGCTGCAGCCCCCTTTCCTCAGCATCTCAGACCTCTCATGCACGGGGGCTGGCGGTTGGCAGTTTTTCTCCTGTCGGGAGCAGCCACAGAAAACTGAGATCATTTCTCTGCTGTGTTGGCAGCTGAGAAAATGGCAATTTTTCGTATTTCCAATCCAAGAGATCCTTCCTATTGGACAAAGGCCCCACATGCCTGTCTCTCCCCAGAAGGGACAGGGCAGGGGAGACTGGGGTGACCCGGGGAGACTCAGGACAGGGCAGTGGGTCAGCTCGGGGCAGGTCATCTTGCTGGCTAAGAGGCATGGGCTGCAGTGGTCTTGCGGTGGCAGGGGGCCAATCGTGGGAGGAAGGGGCCACCGGCTGAGCACTTGCAGACATAAAACAGGGACAGGCAGAGAGGTCAAAGCAACAGGTAATCTGGAGTCGCTGTGGGACTTCTCAGAGATCCAGGCAGACTTGGTTTTTGCTGCAGCCCCATTTTACGTACAGGAAGCTCGAGTCCATGGAAGAGGCCTGGGTGGCCACATAGCTAATTTGGCTGGTCGGGTCTGGAAGCCAGGCTTGCAAATCCTTGGGTGGTCTCTGCAGCAGTCTGCCCCCTGCACACCCTGGTCCTGCCTCCGATGGGGTGGCCACGCGGTGGCAGGAAAGACAGCCACAGGCAAGATTGTGCGGGGCAAGGAGCTAGAGAGCAGACAGAGATCCCCTCTGTGGCACGGGGGCTGGGGTCCCTATCCCCACAGGTCTGGAGCTCTGCAAGCCTGCAGCTGCCAGCAGCTCAGGTCACTCTCACTCTAAACCCTGCTATGTCTGCCCATTTCACTCAGTTTACCAGGTAATCTTCTAGGGCCTCCCTTCCCTACTTAATCTCTCTGCACCCTTCCCAGCCTGCACTGTGCTCCAGCCCCTCTGGCCTCCTTGCTGTCTTGAATGGTCAAGCTCACCCCTGCCCTAGGACTGGTCCCAATGTGATGTTCAGATATTCGCTTAGTATGCTCCCTTGCCTCCTTCAAGTCTGCTTAATGACATTTAATCAAGTGAACATTCATTTTAATACTGCACAACCCCTCCCAACACACACACATACACACACACACACGCTGGAATTCCCAATTCCCATACCCTACCTTTCTTTTATTTTCCTCAGCTCTTGTTGCCTTCTGACATATAATTTACTTATTGTATGTATTTATTATTTACTGTGGCCTCCTCTCTGCACCCCCGCAAGAATAAAGGCTCCATGAGTGCAGGGCTTTTTGCTGTATTCATGGATTAAGACCAAGTGCCTGGAACAGTGCCTGGCCCACAGTAGGCAACAACTGAATACTTACTGAGAGACAGGGAAGCAGTCTATGTGTACATGTATGTGCACAAGTGTACATTCAGCGACTCGTCTGACAAATTGTCAAATGCCTACTTTATTCCAGAGATCCCAATAGACACCGGGGGATACAGCACCGGGAAGAGGGCACAAAACTTCCAGGTCCATTCAAGTTTAATGCCAGTGAAGGGGCCAGGCAGTGCAGTTTACAAAGGGCAAATTGGAAATGAGTGGCAGGGGTTGGTGGGTCTTTGTTTAACTCAGAATCAAGGCAGGCTTCCAGGAGGAAGTGTGGATCCACTTGGGCCTAAAGGCTGAGTAGGAGATGGGGCAGAAGAGTGTTCTGGTCAGAGGGAACAGTATGTACAGAGGCTCTGACATGGAAAAGCACGTGACCCATGTAAAGGACTGGAGAGGTGAGTGCGGCCAGATGGGTGGGCCTTGCTTAGGTATGTGGGCGTGTGGCTGTCAGTCCCCATCTGTGCTAATTCCCTGTGTGCATGAGACAGAGGGGTACGGCAGGAAGACCTCTGTATTTGTGGTCAGAAAACCTGACCTCAAGAGCTGGTGTGGCCAGGTCTCCACTGAGCCTCAGCTTTACCCTCTGTAAAATGGGATCCTAGTTGCTGCCTTTACCTGGCGGTCACTGGTCTCCCAGTGATCAAATGAGATCATGGATCTAAACTCCAAAGAACTGCTGGGACCCTCAAGTGTACGGGTGAGTACCCATGACCGTGTGGGTGTGCATTTGAGTGCGCTGCACTGCCAGCTCCCACCGACACCTTTCTCCCGCTGTGACAAGTCTGCTGCATCATCTGTACCAAGCCACCAAAAATAGACTTGCTCCTGGCCCTGAGCCAGGCTCCCCATCAGTCTTGGGGGCTGGGGGAGGGTGGGTGAGGCCTGCAAGGTGGGGTCCTACAACCTCTGGGCAAAGGCAGTCATCTTGTCTCTCACCATCGGACCCTCAATGTGCAAGAGGACAAAGGCCACCTCGGAGGGCTGGGGCTGCGCCTCCCTCATCAGATTAGGGCCTCTCTGAAGATGGGAATGTCTCCCTTGTCATAATGATCCCCAAGGGCAGGAACCATTTCCCCTCCACCCTTTCTGTCCCACAGAAAAGCAGAGAGATTATCACTCAACGTGACTCTGGCTGATTCTGTTTAAGGGCTGACCACCTCTGGGGCTGTGTTCCTGGGGAGGGGTTTGGGCTTGAGGGTGTCCTGGTTGCCTGTTCTCTCCCAGGGTTAAGGGTTCGCCCTGTAAGGTCTGATGCTATCCAGACCTGGATCCTTGGATGGGGATGCCTCTGAGAACCCGGACCAGTTTGAGTGTCATCCATTTATCCAGGTGATCCTGGGCACATCACTCTCCCAGCTCTAAGGATCCTGAGAGATGGGCTCAGGAAACAGAAGCTGAGAAATTCCTCTAGCACACGACCTGCCCACTGCCCTTCAGTTTGGGTTGAACAGGAAGTCACACAAGAGAAGAGAGTAACCAGGTGCCCATTCTCATAGGCCAAAAAAGGTGTGGGTGAGAATGCAGCAGGAAGGATTCAAGTCTGATAAAAAGCAGAACTTTCCAAAGGCAGATAATTATCTAGATAATTTGGACCAAAAAGGGTTTTATTCAATTACCTTTTCTACCCTTTTTTTCTTCTGCACTGAATTATTCATTCTTGCGTTCATTCATTTGTGCAACAAGCATTGAATAATCCAGGTAATTGCTTCCATTTTCCACTTCATCCTGCTGGGTTGTCTGGCAGCCAGCAGGGCCTGGGGCAGTGGAGTGGAGGGGGGGACCTGGGGGGGAGGCGGTGGGGGAGGAGCAGAGAGGGGCAAACTTGGCAGAGGAAAGGAGATAATGACTTCTGGACGCTCAGCCTATCTCCCAAGAGTGGCTTGTCCCCTCTGTTACCACACCGGCCTCACCTGTCTTAGTGCGTGCCCCGCCCCCTCCCCGGCAGCCCATTGGTCCTCCAGAGACTGATGCAGTAGTTGGCAGAGAGTCGGTGCTCCCGGATACACTGCCCCATCCTTGGGGACTGCTGGATTATGGCACCGCCAGCTGAATTGATGATAAGGAGGCCCACTTTTCATTTAAAAAGACAGAGCAGGAAAATAGAAAAATTAATTTATTTTCAAAAAAACAAAAAAGCCACCCCACAACTGGTTCATTAATCTCTTATTAAAATTCTGTGCTGAGCACTGTCAAGGAAGAAGTAAGGAAGACCCCGGGGAGGGAACGGGGAGGAAGAATCATATCCATTTGCTAGCGTCTGTGGCTGGCCTCTGTGGAAGGAGCATGGGTGTGGGGCGGAGAGACAAGGGAGGCGACAAGAGGCTTCTCTGTGGCAGAACAAGTGAGCTGGAAGGGGGCTCGGCGGGCATCGCCTCCTCTCACTCTGCAGAGGAGGAAAACAAGACTTGGAGAGGGAGGTGACCGTCCTGTGGCTACGCGGCAAGCTGATGACAAAGTCAGGATTTGAACCTCTAAATGATGGATCCCAGGGATCCAGACCGCCTGGAATTTCAGAATGCGGGCCTTTTTCTCATCTCCCCAACTGGACTTCAAGCTCATGAAAAGGAGTCGAAGATCAGGTCTTGAGCCCCTCCATGTGCCCTCTGTAGTGCTTGGCAAGGTTTATTAACACTACTGGTGATTGATTACCTTGACTGCTTGGGACCCGAGGCTAGTTTGAGGCCAGAGATCTTTGTATGAAGCCGAAGCCTCAGACAGAGGGGATGACAGAGGTGGTGGAATCTCTGCCGAGGGGCCTGGGGCAGACTGCCAATCTAGCAAACCCCTTTGGGCTCTGGTGCTGGTCCTGGTTCCAGAATGAACTAGCAGGATGACCTTGGCCGGTCCCTTTCCTTCTCCGAGTGTCCATTTCCACATCCGCACAAAGGTTGGATTTGGAGGTTCTGTGATCTCTTTTAGTTTCGGTGTTGTGAATGGCCATCACTGTGGGTAGGGCAACAAAGAGAGACCACCCCGCCCCCTATCCCCTCTGCCCCAGGTTGGAGTTGGTGCCTCTCTGGTTCTCAGATTCTGCAGCATCACAAGCACTCACTACCGATCTCAGGCCTGGGGTCTATCACTTTCAGACAAGCCCCGAGGGAGGGCCAGGAGATGCCCGGGTCCCGTCCTGGTGTTGCAAAGTGGCCTTCCCTCCTTCAGCCAAGCACTATCCTCAGAATGGATTCCAATACAGCTCATTTTCTGCCACCAAGTTTATAACACATCCCCACCTACTGGTCTTAAACATTAACAAGGCTGTGTTGTGGCATAAGGCTCCATGTGGCCAGGAAAATGGGTGTGTGTAGAGCGGGGAGCGGGAAGCAGCATTCCTCACTCCCAGTAGTGAGGGAGCCTCCCAAGGCCAGCACTGACCCTGTCCTCCTGCTGTGTCCTCCCTCCATCTCCAAAGGAGCCCAGAACTTGGGTAATTGGTGGGGTGGGGACAGCACGGACACAACCCGGAAGAGAAGTCAGGCTGGTGACCACAACGGTGAGGACACGTGCATTTGAGATCACGTATTTGGAGCATCATGGGACACTACATTCACATCTGTGTTACAACACGTCACCCTAGACACGTATATCCTATACGGGCCACTCAAGGGGTATGGCACAACTCTGCCCCATCCCCATGCTCTCTTCCTGGTGTCTCTGTCTGTCTCCTCCCACTCCCCTCTTCTGCCTCACACCCCAGAGCTCCCTTTTCAACTGACACTGCGAGGGCCCCCAACAGAGTTATCTTCACACCCCATTCATTTCTTTTGAGTGCCTACTATGTGCCAAGCACTGGAGAGTGGGGCAAAACCGAAGAAGACATGGCTCTTGCCCTAAATGCAAGTGTGTGGGGATCAGGAGGGGTACATGTATAGATATGCCCATAAATATGCCCACACATACCCTTCACACACACACTGCCGTCCCTGAGGAGTGCTGGGAAGGCAGCATGAAGGGCCAAGGCAGCACAGGAAAAAGACCAATTACTTCTGTTGGGGGTTAGGAGCTGCTGATGAGCAGCCAAAGGGTAATCTAGGCAGACTCCCTGGAGGAGGTGATGTTTCAGTTGGGCTTTGAAGGCAAGGTAAGGATTTCCGGAGGCAAGGTAATCCAGATGAAGGGGTTGGTGGGTGCAAAAGCAGAAAGGCAGGAAGTTGAAAACAGTGATATCTCATAAGATGCACGGAGGATAGAGAGGGGGCAGTACCGCAGAAGTGAAGATGTAGATTGAGACAAGATCACAGAGGGCCTTGTATGTTGAGGGGGCAAAGAGTATATCCTTGATCCTACAGGCAGTGGGGAGCCAGTGAAGGATACTGAGTAGGAAGCTGACACAATCAGTCCTCTAACAGGTTAAACAACCACCATGCCTTGCTAAACTCCTATCCAAACTAAAAATGGAGCAGAACACCTCCCCAGAGACCAGATGCAGGAAAGTGGCCTTCTCAGATGGTTTCTGACAGAAGCCTTGAGACTGACAGCAGTGTAGGGGCTGCCACCCCAGAGGCTGAGCTGGGCCCTGAAAGGTAGTGGGGCTCCGTTCACACATGGTATCTGCCCAGTTGTCCTGGCAGAGAGTGAGAAGGGGAGGGATGGGCCAGGGGCCACACTGTTGGGGAAGATGGGGAACATGAGGGAGGCAGCCCGAGGTCACCCTGCCCGATGGCGCCAGAGTCAGAAACCCAGGCTATTTGGCTCCCCGTCTGGCTACGTGGTCAGAGCCCTGTGGCCTCGGTAGCCTGCCAGGCATGAAAAAGTGCAACTGTACCCCCGCTCCAGCATCTTTGAAGAGCCCAGAAAACCCTACCAAGAGTTAGCTTGAAATGAGACTAAATCCATGTACCCTTTTCCTGATAAAGGCATCGTTTGGGTGGGTGGGTGTTGGTATTCCTGAAGGGGAAACCCAGGCGAGATGTATTTTTGTGGGAGGAACTTCTTTGGCCTTATCCATCTGGGGGGGGTCCCCAAGCTTTGAGCATCTGCTGGTACCCTTCCCTAAGGAAGGGGAGTCTGAGGCATGGGCTGGGGATTCAGGGAAGAAACTTGGAAAGGGAGACAGATAATCAGCGGGGGGAAATGCCTGCCCAGTGGGGGACCCAGGCTCCACCTCCTCAAATTGCTTCCTTCTAATCGCCAGCCAATCCTGGGCCCTGGGTGTCCCGCGCACTGTGCTAAGCACTGGCTGTGTGGGGGACAGAGCAGAATAAGCCCACCACCTGCCTCCACCACTCCAGGACTAAATGGGTACAGAGAAGACACCGATATCTAAGGAGAAGAGGAGGCAGATTTATTCCAAGAGAAGCAATGCAAGGACAGCAAGGCCCTACTGGGGCTGGGTTTTAGGACGTCGACAAGATTCTGGGAGGTGAGGGAGGGGAAAGGATCCTTAATCGGAGGCTGAGGGGTCAGAAAGGTGGGCCGTCGGAATCCAATAAGAGTGTCTGAGCTGCCTGGAGGTGAGGCCATGGCTGGGCTTTTGGAAGGGAACTCTGGGAGCAAGACGCAGGGGATGGGGGCAGAACCACGCCTAGACCCAGGCCTGACCTGGGTTTCCTCCTGCTGCGCCCCCAAACTCCCTGCTCACTGGGTCCAGGTCACAAGCCTAGCCCCTGCAGTTCCAGCGTGCAGACATCCAGAGTCCCCTCTCCCCACCTCCTCCCCACCCTCAGTCTTGCACACGGAGCCCGAGATTTCTGGGTCCCAGCAGCATTCCCCCTGCCCATTCTTCTGATAAAGAACTGAGGTTGGCTGTGCCTGGTGAAATGAACGCAAAACAGCCCCCCAACCCCGAGCCACCCCCTCGCTGAAGCCGGGGAGAACCAATCTACTCGTAGAGGGAGGTCAGCCTGTTCCCCACCCCATCCTAGCCTCAGGACCCTAGCTTCCCAGAGCCCATTCTTCTCCTTATTCTTTCAACCTTGGGAAGGAGCCTTGGTCTGGGTGAGAGAAGCCGCTGGTTAGAGACCTTGGGCGCGCTCACGGCCCGCCTGGGCAGGCTCCTAGGGACCAGGCAGACGTGGGCAAAAGCTGAGCAGGGTACATGGAAGGTCCTCCGCCAACGCGGAGAGCCCACTGCCCCCTCCATCCTAGCCCCTCTCCAGGCTGTCCAGGCTCACCCCTCGGCGTGGGGCAGCCAAGTCCCCCATCCCTTGCTGGCTGGGGAACTATGTGCCCGCTCCGCTCGTTTCCCGTTGGGAGGGGGCAGAGAGCCTCTCTTTCTCCATTCTCCCCTCCCCCCCCCAGCTCTCTCTCTCCCCCGTCGGTCAGCGCCCCTCGCCTCCTGGAAAGCCTCCAGCTTGCGGAAGGCCCGCTGCAGCCTCCTCCCGTCGGATCGGAGTTCCCACTCTGGGGGGCTGTTCCGCGACCCTAGGTCCCCCACCCATACCCCTGCTGTCCCACTGCCAAAGAGCGCCAACCCCGGCTCCCACCCCCTTTACCGCGGAGCCCGGGGCGAGCCTGGGGAGCAGACGCAACAGATTGCAGAACGCAAGAGCGTAGAGCCCGTTCCCTCCGCCCGCCGCCCAGACCCCCGCCCTCTGGCTCGGCTAAGCCGGCCATTTAGATGCAGCTCACAGGACGGCGGGCAGGCGATCCCCGGGCCCCTGTCCACTTCCCTTCTCCAGGACCGCCGCAGGAAGCGAGGCAGCGGGCGGCGCGACCCCGCACCGGCCTGCGCGCCAGGGGTGGGGGTAGACACGATCACCGCGGTCCCAGCAGCCCTCAGCCCCGCCGGCTGCCGGGCTGGGAGTGGCAGGAGGGGCGGCCCGGACGCGATCCAGCGGATCCCTCGGGTCCCTTTAGATTTCCGTGGGCGGACACGCCCCCAGACTCCCGGGTTTGGACTCTGCTCTCTAACCAGGAGGAGGTTGCAGTGATACCCCCTCTCGTCCTTTTCCGGGGCTGGATTCGGTCCACAGGGCGGGCCTCGCAGCCTCCGCTCCCGCCAAAGGGTTTGGGGGCTGGAGGTAACTCGAGCTGCCGCCCGAGATGCTAAGCTGGCAACAGCGGCTGCGAGCCCGGGGGTGGAGGTTCTCCTTCTCCAGGCTCCTCTCTGCCCCCTCCAGCGGCTCCCGCCGCATCTTCACTCCCGAGTCCGCGCCGCGATACTCACCGTGGGCGAGCAGCGCCGAGAGGCAGAGCAGGGCGGCGCCGCCGCGGCCCGGCATCCCTGGGGCCATGGCCGAGGAAGGAGCGGGAAGGGGCCGAGGGGGCAACGGTCGACGACGACTTGGCCCCAGGCTGGGCTTGGTCACATCCAACTTCTGGTGGCCGTGGCGCCCGGCTGTCTCTGCTGAGGCTCTGGGGGCCAGGGAGTGAAATTCGGGGACACTTTGAGGGGAGGGGGCGTCCCGGGCGCCGCCGGCTACACCCTCGGAACTGGTGGGGTCGCAGCACCAGGCGGGAGGAGCCTCCACCTCCCGGCTGGTGCCCCCTGCAGGATCTGTGCGGCTAGGGGGGAGCCGCACTTGCGCTCCTGGGGCCGGGTGGCCACTGGCGTCTCGCGGGTTGCCTAGGGCCAAGTGTCGGTTTCCACAGCCCCGCGGTCCCGCTCGAATCCGAACTCGTTCGAGGGTGCAGATTTCCGATGCAAACCTCAGTTTCTTCGGTTTCGGTAGTAACCCCACATGGATATCGCGGCTTCCTTCCTCTGAACGCCCTGCAGCAGCACCTCCAGCATAAAAATCCCAGGTTAGGTGCAAATGAATGATTTCTTTCGCAGAGAAAGAGAAAATCCAGGCAACTTTAATCCATCTGGAGAAGGAAAAGTTTCCGTGCAGTGATGAGACCGGCGACGCGGGTCGCCACGACCCGAGGCAACGCCCGGACCGAATGCCCGAGATGGGCAGCCCGCGGCTTGTCCCCTCGCCGAGCTCCCTGCTTGGCTCCAGCGCGCTATCTCCAGTCTCGATCAGGGCCCGGGCTCCACACAGGCAGGCTCAGCGCCGCCTGCCTGGGCAGCGGCACCGCGGCTGGCGCGAGGGTGGCGCGGCTGGAACGGGCTGCCCCATGGAGATGGGGTTTGGAGAAGCGAGTGAGCGGGAAACCCGGCTATTGCGCCTGACCCCAGACCTTCCTGCCCCGTGCGCCGACTCCAGCCTCCTGGCCGTGAGCGTCGTAGGATGGAGAGGGGCTCGGCCAGCCCGCGGCAGCCCCGGGTCGCCCCCCTCTCCTCCCTGGTCTCGCTGTCTCAGGAGAGGGCCACGCTGCTCCGCCTTCCCCGGGGGAACCTGCACAAACCTTGAACTTTTCCGGGGTTCAGAGTCTCCGATGTCTCCTCCTCCCCGCCGCCCCCGCCCTGCCCCCGGATGCCCGATGTCTCGGTGCAGCCGGGCATCTGCTCGCTCTCTCTCTCTCTCTCTCTCTCTCTCTCTCTCTCTCTCTCTCTCTCTCTCTCTCGGAGTCACTTTGGGTGAGCGGAGCGCCGCGCCTGCCTGTGCTGCGGGCGGCGAGACCCCGGCGCCACGCCAGGGGCCGGGGCACCGGGCGCCCGCGCAGCCCGTGGCCAGGGAGGCGGCAGCTGGTGCCTACGGGGCCGAGTGGAGAGGAGGTGCCAGCAGGGGGGCCGGCTCCCCATGGACGAGTGTGAGGGGAGAAGAAGAATCAAGGAGCAAAAAGGAAGAGGAGGTGGGGGGAGCCACAGTTGCACGAAGCCGCCGCCGCCGCCGCCGCCGCCGCCGCCGCCGCCTCCTCGGCGATCGCGCCGGCTGCTCCGCCGTAAATGACTCGAGAGAAACACACACACTCGCGCTCGCCCTCCCTCCTTCCTCGTCCGGGATTCAGCGCCCACCCCGGCAGTAGCGGGTGCGGAGCCTGGCGCGCTCGCTCCCTTCCCCTCCCCTCCCCGATTCCCCGTGGTCACGTGGCCCCGGAGCGCGCGGCCCACGACTCGCGCACCACGGAGACGCCCCCCCACCTCTGCCTCGCGCCCCAGCTTCCCCTCCCCTGTCCACGTGTCCATTCCGCATTCCCAGCCTGGGAGCGCGCGCGTCTCCTTAATGAGACTTGGGCAAGGGCCGACCTCACGATTCCGCTAACCCCTGTTTCATGTTTTATTTTTCCTCCCCAGAGCAGGCTAGCGCTGGGGCCCCAGTGGGGCCGGCCGGCTGCGGCGGCCACATTTCCCCCGGGGAAGACGCCACCGCAGCCACTGTTGTCCCTTTTCAAAGGATGCTCTCTCCTCGCTGGTGGCCAGAGGTGTTTTACGGCCTCTCGGACAGAGGCGCGCATAGAGGGTACCCTATCCCCACCCCGAGAGTCTGCGTGTGGCTATTCGGAGCCCTGGGTGGGAATCAGCCGCGCTGTCGCGCCCAGCTCCTCTCGGGCCGCGCCGGAGCTCGCCGGCTCAGCTCCGTTTGGGGATGGGTCCGGGACGCAGCTCCTGCAAAACCTGTCCGCTGCTGGGGGTGGAGGGACACGAAGAGGAGGGGACATGCCTTCCTACAAGTTGTTTTGCCAGCCTTTAAAGGGACATGGGGATGGGGGTGGGGAACTGTCCTCTTGCACACTCACCCAGGCACCTGCTGCCGAGGGGGAGGGGTGGGGGTGGCGTTCTTTCCCACCGTCAGGCCCGTTCCATTCGAGCGCAACCCAGATCAGACCAGACGAGTCAACCGTCCACTGTCAGCCAGGCATTGGATCAATAGAAATGATTTTATAGCATCGTTGGGTATCATGCCCCAACCCCCAAGGACCGGCTCTCAATCCCACTCTACTCTGGAGGAAGAGGGTCTTCAATCCTATGGACATAGCTCGTATGCCGGGGGTGTGTGTGTATCTTCAGGGTCACCCCCCCCGCCCCCCATATCTCTTCACTCAGCCAGACAGAGTGTGGGAAGAGGTAGGTCAGAGCAAGGCCAGCTGGGGCGCTTCGTCTCTGTCCCTCATCTGCCTGTCTCAGTCCTAGAACTCTCGACACTGTGAGTTTCCTTTTCATCTAGAAAAGTGACATTTTCTTTTTGGAAAATGGGCTTGGAGCCTTCCCGGAAGCCTCCCTCCTCCCGGGCTGCTGGCTGTTGCCGCCTCAGCTTGGCACAGGAGCCTGCGGAGAGCGGCTCTCGCCCCTCCCCATATCCCACGTCTGTCTGGAGCTCGGAGGTGCAGTGTGGGGAGGGCTGGCCGGGCTGTTGGCGGCCCTGGGGATGGAAGGTGCTGGAGTCGTCAAGGAAGATGATTCTCATTAGGCCCCTAATGCCTGATGGTAACTAGCGTCACCCAAGGGCTTATTCACCATCCCACTGAGAGGCGAGCCAGCCTCTGTGTGGGAGAAAGGGGGAAAGAAACCACCTCCTGAGACTGGCCTGGGGTGGGGGTGGGGGTCCAGGAGGAGGAGGACGGAAGCAGGGAGGTCTCCTACCTCTGCCCACCTCCCCACAAGGAAGGGGCACGGGGCTTGTAAAGAGTAAGTCCAGAGGACAGACACAAGTTTGCTTTTCTGAGCTGAGGACCCACTGCTCCGGTGATGTGGGTCAGAGATTTCAGTCCACTCTCCCAGCTTCCTCCGCAGACTGGGCACAGTGTTCCGGTTCTTCTCTCTAGCCCTACCCCGTAACCCAGAGCCCTTAGATAATAGGAATCCAATCTCCCTCTGCCCACTCAGTTTCCCCTCCTCCCTCCCTCCCTCTCTTCCCCTTCCCTCCCTTTCACAATATGGTGAATATTTCTGATATCACAGCCACTGCTCACAACCGTGAACAAGACCGACGTAGCCTGTCCTCGTGGAACTTCCATTCTAGAGGGGAAGACAGACACTAAGCTTGTGATTGATTACAAGCTGTGATAAGTATGTGGCATAAAAATGCAAGCATTTTTGCTCATCTTATGGAGAAGACTGAGACCCAGAGTCAGGAAGGGTTGGGGGGTGGGGTCAGCCTACTATCATTAGGGAATATGTAATTTCAGCCTCAGATTCTTCCGGTACCTTCTATGTGGACCCACCTTCATGGACCCTAGAACAACCCCAGCCTTCTGCCAGGCAGCCGGGCAGAAGTTGGGCCCTGTTCCCTGCATGGATGTCCATCAGGGACCCACACAGAAACTGCCTGACCTGCCACGACGGTGGACCTGGTGACATCTGCCCCTGTTTTTCAGGACCCCTGCCCACAGAAGAAGATAGGACAGGTCAATGTGGGCCTTCACTAAGGGGAGCTCACTGTTTGTGTGTGTGTGGGGTGCTCCTGGGATCCTCCTGGAATCCTAGTCTGGCTCAGCTGGGGAGGGGTTCAGAGATTCTTAAGGTTCCTGGCAGAGGAAAAGGGAGGCCTTCCTGGAGGAGGTGAGCTTTGAGCTGCGCTGAAGGAAAGACCAGTTGGTGTGGGCCAGGGGAGAAGAGAGAGGAGAGGAGGCTGTTACAGAAAGAGGGAGCAGCTTTTCTAAGGGCGCGGCATCAGGGGGGATACAGTGTGATCAGGAAACGGAAGGCTGGAGCATGGAGAGCTGGGAAGGGGGGGCACTGGGGAGGGATGCTGGAGAGGCAAGCGGGCACATGGCCTCTGCCCACAAAGGTATATGCCTGTGATGACATGCACTCCCAGGGCTATTATGTTCAGTTACACACAACTTCACAAGTACATGGTCGCAGACTCGGAGATGCTTGTAAAGCATCTTACCGGCTTATGCGTGCGCACAGACACAAAAACTCTTTGCAAGATGAGTTGGCCCCTGAACTGTTTAGGGTTTCTACTCTCATTTCCCTAGAGCACTCCACCTTGAGTTCCTCGGCAGGCAGCACGTTCTCTCCAACCCTCACCCTCTGCCAAACCCTGATCTAGGCGTCCCCCATCCCTCCTCCCTCTGGTACACAGGGACAGTACGCTAGGACCACCCCCGGGCACGCAGCCAAGGGAGGATTTGGACTCAGGCCATGCTGGCTGTGCTGCGCTCTCCCATCCTTTCCTCCCCACCCCCAACAGAGCTTCACTTAATTCCAGGGCAGAGCTTTGATCAAATGTGAAGCAGAGAAGTAGAGAGCCAGAGCCAGAGAGAGAGAAAAATACAAAGTGAACAAGCGTGCGCTTTTTGCCACAGCCCAGCAGCTAAATGGCAGTCAACTCATGACGTTCCTACAACTTACTCAACTCCTCTCTCATTAGCCAACTTGGCTGCCAGGTGCAGGTGGAAGAGGAAGAAGCAGGGGCCCAACTTCTCCCCAGAGCCTCCCCAGCTGTCGCCTGCAAGGCCACAGAGCCTTCGAGCCAGCTCCGCCTGGCTCCTGGGGTTGGCAGTGCCCAGGATTCTTGCTTTGGGTAGAGACTGCCCAAAGCTGCTGGGGAAGATGAGAGGGGAGCCACGAAGGGGGAGGAAGCCCTTACACCACAGATTTGTATGATCTTCAGAGGCCATCCAGGAAATCCATGAGCGTTACAGGGGGGAATGAGACCAGAGCAATGGGTGATTTGCTTGACTTCACAGAGGGAACTCATTTCAGAGCTGGGATCAAAACCCAGGTTCTCCTTCCTGCTCCCTTAACATGGGAATCCTTGCTTTAATTTCCCACCCCACCTCCCAAATCTGATTCTCAGTTTCCTCCTGTCTCACTCTTGCTATAAAACCATCTATGGCTACCCACTGCCTATAGGATTAATCCCCAATTCTTCAGATTTGCATTTATTGCTTGATACATACCTTTTCCCCCCTTGGCCACTCTCCCCCAAACAGGCTGTACATTTTTCTACCTTGGTGCCTTTTGCCTGTGGTTGTCTCTACTTGGAATACCTGTTCCTCCTTCCTCACTTCCTTATGGAGCCTTTTCTGCAAAGCCTTATTCATCACTCCAGAGGGAATTAATCACTGTCTGCCTTGTAGTTGGAATTCACCCGCTCTCTTAGCTTCTCCTTATAAAATCCTTAAGGACGAAGATTATGTCTTATTCATCTTTCAGTCTCCCACAGCATTGAACACAGTCCCATACATACCCTAAGTGTTTAATAAATGTTTACTGAATGAACGAACAAATGAACAAACGAACGAATGAATGAATGAATGAAGGGCAGAAAAGGCAATAGTTTGGACACCAGTGTCCTGCAGTGTCTCCCTATCCATTACCTTTTTGAATCTTCACTATAATCCTGAGCAGTATGTAAATATTATCTCCATTTAGTGATGAGGAAGCTGAGGCTCAGAGAGGCAAAGCAACTTGCTCAAAGTCACACAGCTTGAAAGTGAGACAGCTGGGATTTGATTCTGTCTGCCTGTAAAGCCTCTGTTCGTTTCACCTGCTCAGAGCACGTAGGATTAAAAATGCCCTCTCAAGATGATATCCCGAGGACTCCTTAAGTCCACCTTGGAATCCAACAGCAGGGGACACTCAAAGAAAGTCTGGGCCCACCGCAGTGTTTTCCTCACTTGGAGATTCCACCCCCCACCCCATCCTCAGGCTAAGTGAAAGCATTTTTGTTTCCACCTCCCCGTCTGTCTCTCAGAATCTCACGGACAGGTATCACGGGCTGTCTATAGGTGGTTCGGAGTCTAATTCCTGGAGCCAAACTTCCTGAGTTCAAATCCCAGCTCTGCTGTCTACTATCTATGTGACCTTGGGCAACTTACTTAACGTATCCTGTCCGGTTCCTCAGCTCTAAAATGAGGATAGTGATAGTACCTACCTGGCAGTGTTGCAAAGTACCTGGGAGCAGTAACTGGCGAGTACTCTGTGCGTGTTTTGTATCATTATTATCAGTATCATGTTCCTCCCTGGGAGGCAAACCCCAAAGGGTTTGCCTTCTCCTTTCTCCTTCTGTGAAGAGTGGTCTCTGGTTTTTTCTGTGTGTCCTTGATGGGCCCCCTAAACTTCCTAGGGGTCCTATGTAAGATAAGCAAGCAAAACTGGGCAGGGAGAACAGCTCCAAGGAAAGCCAAATCAAAGTGACTTGTGGTGACAAATGCTTAATAATAACTTTACAAATCCAGTTGAATTACTATGAATAAAAACCCTCTTTTTTTTTTTGTACGAATACCGCTCCCCGTCTCCCAGAGAGCACACAGCTACAACCCTGAAATCCACCCAAAAGAATCATTACTGAGAAAACAAGCTAAAAATAACCCCAAAGGAAGCAGTGCCGGCACAGAAGCAGTTCCTTGGAGATGGGGGCGTCCAAGGAAACTCTTCCGTTGCTTCTGGGGTAATAGATTCTAATTTTAAATCTGGAGTTGCTTTGGGTGGTGGGTCCTGGCCCCCGACCCCACAGTCTAAGCCTCTAGGTCATATTCAGTAAACTTCCTGGGCATCCGGCCTTGCGCCATCTGCTGGTGCCCAAGGAGGGCTGCGGTAGGTTGGGGCCCCCGTCCTGGTCCCACCGCTGGCTCGGTTACTACCTTGTGGGACCAGGGCTCCTTTCCCCTCTCGAGGGCCAGGCTTCCTGAGCTCCCTGGGCTGCTTCTCTGCCCGGTCCTGTGAGTTAGGCTGCCCTGGAGGCCGCTGCCCTCCGCTCTGGGTCCCCGTGTGGCAGACACTCTGCTGGGTGCTTTACATACACAGCCTCCCCACCTTCTCCTCAAGGCAGGTCCTGTTTTCCAGGTAAAGAAAGGAGGCTCAGAGAGGCTGAGTCACTGGTTCAAGGACGCACAGGAAGGAAAGCATAGAGTTAGAATTTGAACTCAGGTCAAGTCTGCCTGATGCCAAAGATCCTTTGGGCAGCCCTGAATTGAGGGGCTCTCCATCCCCAGGGCCCACAAGGTGGAGGTCCCGGGGGGATGTTCATGTGACAGAAACTGCATTTGCCCTTTAGAATGAGTTTCCCAAGGCAGGTGCTGTGTCTGCCCTTTAAGTCTGGGAGCAGGGGTCGGGGGGTGGAGGGCAGGTCCCCTGGGCAGGGACTGTATCTCTCAGACTGGGCTTTCCGCGAGGCAGGGGTATGTCCCCCCGCCCCCATCAGAAAGGAGGTTCCCAAGGGCAGGCCTCCCTGCTTAGTCTGGGACTTGCCCCAGCAAGACTGTCATCAGTCCGGGAGAGGCCCTGGGACAGGACACCTCTTTCCCCTCTCGAATTGGGGGCTGCTTTATAGAAGGGCTGAAGCTGCCCCATGAGGCAAGAGCACCCCACCCAGGGACCCCACCCTCCTCAAATTAAGTCCCATCAGACTCTGTCCTTGGTCTCCCATCCCCCCACTTGCCACTTCCCTGAGATTCCAGAGTTCCCGGCTGGCCGGCTGGCTGGTGACAGCCCAACAAATGGGAAGGGCAGAGGCATAAACATGGGGCTCCCCTTGGCAGGGGCCAAGATGTTTTTCTCCTCCTGGGGAGATGAATGCTTGTCCCTGGGAAGGCTGACAGCTTTTCTTCCTGAAAGGGCCGCAGTTCCTCTTGATTGAAATGTGTCCCTGTCGTGATGAGGCTGTCTCCAGGGGGTGGGGCACTTCTGGTCCCCCCCTGCCTGGCCTGTAGGCTCCGTCCATCTAGGGAAGATAGATGACGTTATTCCAAGCCGAGATGATGCAACCAGGGTCAGAGTGAAGTGTTTAATTGGAACGTCTGGGGCCGTGGCCTGGCTCTGCTGGGATGATTGATTTCCCGGTGGTGCTTGTCAAAGGAGCAGCCATGGCAGGGAAGGAGGTGCGGGGGAGTCTGCCAGTGACCCTGGGGAGGCCAGGGTGGTGGGAAGCTGCCAGCCCCTGTCTGTATCTTCAGGGAGGACACCCAATGGGCTTCTGCCTACTGCAAAGGGGAAACTGAGGCACAAGGAGAGAGGGTGACATGGTGGGAGGCATTATGGAGATGAAGATGCCAGAGCTTCAAACCTCAGCCCTCATTTCTGGCTGACAGCTCTGTTTCTGTCCTGCTCTCCATCCCTTCTGGTCCCTTCCCTGTGCTGAGAGGAGAGCCATGGGAGAGGGCATGGTTGTCCCAGGACACAGGACACAGTCCATCCTACAGCCTCCCATCACCCCACTGGCTCCAGCCTGCTGAGGACTGGCAGGGTGGCAACTGAGTTTAGAAGCCATTGACCCTCACCTGTGCTGGGCAGGGAACTCATCTCATCGCTTCCAGAGACTGAGGTCACTTCCTTGTGGGGAAACTGAGGCAGGGAGCTGGGTTTGGTGCCAAATCATGAACATCCCTTTCTACCCGACATGGTCCTGTCCCAGGGGTTAAGGGAGAGCTGGGGGTGGGCAGCAGGCTGGGCCCTGTCCATCTCACCTCCCGTCTTAGAAAGCTGACTGCAGGCCGGTGGGGAATGGAAGGAGGCCAAGGCAGGAGAAATGGGAGGTGTTCCCGGGTACAAAGAGCTACGGTGAGTGTGCTCCCTCTCCTTGCCTGTGCGTAGGAGTGAGTCGAGGGAAAGAACAGTCTGGGGAGGTGGCTGGGGAAGGGAAGCCAACGCTGCAGAGAGAGAGGTGACACACAGGCTTGGGCTAGAGTGGCAACAGCAGGGGAGGGACTGGAGGAGATGGGAAGGCTGGAGCCTGGATCTACAGTTTGGGGTGACTTAAAGGAGAAGGTGGGATTGGAGGGGGTTGCTCTCTCCAAAGAATACCTGCTATTTTTCATCTCAGCCTCAGAAGGCTGAATCCAAGATATTACGTTTGGTTGCTGTCAACATGATCACCAGAGTCACTCTCATCACCACCGTCGCCATTGTCACCATCATTACCACCATCACCACTTTCATGACCGTTATCATCACCACTCTCACCATCACCATTATCAACACCATCACTACGGTCACCGTCAACACAATATAATCAGAACCATCACCATCACCACTCTCATCAGCATTACTGTCACCACCACCATCACCATCATCGCCACTGTCACCATCCACATCAAGGGCCATCATTATCATCAGTCATCAGTCCTTGTCCTGCCCTCCATTCCTGCCTGATGCTTTACAGTTTATTTCAAAGCACTTCCATATCCTTCCTCTAATAAAAAACTAATCAGAGGCTGGTGAAGCAGACAAGGTTGCTCTGATTATCTCCATTTCACAGCAGAGGAAACTGAGGCTCAGTGATGGTAAGTGACAGCATGCTCATGGACAGACTATTCCTAGAACTGGGTCTGTCCACTGGCCCCAGGGTCTCCCTGCCCCCGCCTTGTTGCTGTAGAATCATCGTGGTCCTCTCTCTCCTGTGCTTCCTCTTGCTGCTTGCCAGCCACGTGAACTGGGGAGGAAGACTCTAGCTTTGTTACAACAAGAGAGGCTTTGGCCCTAATAGTACAAGCCCAGGTGTCTGCCCAGGGGCACCTCCCTTCCCCTTGTCGGGCTCAAGTTTCCTCATTTCCATAAGTACATTTTGGGCCTGATGAAATCTATGGGCTCTTTCTACCCTGCTAGTCTGTGATGGTGCTGCAGAAAAAAGTCATCAAAACAGAGGAAGAGAGAAAAAGACAGTGAAATGGAGACATAGACACATATAGACCAAGACAGAGACCCAGAGAGACCAAGGAAGACCTAGCTGAAAGACTCATTGAGATCCAGGGATATACGGAAATAGAGACAGAGACAGAAAGCAGGAAAGCAACCAAGAACATGTCAGAGGAGATGTAAGAGGCCACAGCTCAGGAGGAAAAGCAGGATGGAACGGCTACTTCTCTGCCTGGTGGTCTCTCCGCCTGCCCCTGCCCTGTTTCAGAGTGAGAACTGCCTAAAGAAGGGACAGCCAGTGCCACCTCGAGGTGCTTCTGAAAGGCTGTGGCTGTGAGGGCAGCTCCTGGGTGTTTCTGTGTCTGTGTGCACGTCCCTGCGTGTGGAGTTTCAGGTCGTGGAATTCTTCTGTTTGGATACCAGGAAGGATGCCGGAACTCCCACCATGGCTTTGTACCTCTTTATAGCCCAGCCCTTGCAGCACCAAGGATGCTGATTTGGCTACCACTGACCTTGTCACATTAAGTCCGGAAAAATGGGATGCAGCGGAAGTGGGGTGGCAGGTTCAGGCTGCGTTCATAAGGGAGCTGGGGTGGGACTTGTAGGGGCTCCTCATGTCCTCTCAGAGGGTTGGGGATGGCTTCTTCCTTCCCGTAAGGCTCCCATGTCAGTTCTCGGCCACAGAGGTTCTGCTACCCTAGACTGGAGGCTGGGCTCAAGCTCAGCTTGTGTACACGCTGCTGAGGGTCCCCCAGCCTCTACACAGCCAAGTACTCACTGGGGCCATGACTCACATCTTCCCATCATCTGTTTCATTCACAAATCCAGCATTGTCACTTCCCTCTTCGGAATCTCTCTACGGCTTCCCATGGCCCGCAGAGTCCAAGTGCTTGGACTTGCTGCAGCAGTAGACTTGGAGGTGTCTGGGCTGCTCATTCCTGCCTCCGCACACGTCAGTCTCATCTCTGCAAAGCCCCACTGAAGGAGCAGCCACAGGACCCCCTAGGTTTCAGCTAGCTGTACCTGGGGTGGACCTAACTCAAGAGCAGGCCACCCAAGGCTGCAGGGGACTGGAGAGCGTGAAAGGGGCCAGAAACATGAGGCAGAAGCAGAGCGTGAAGGGGTCACGGCAAGCACAGGCTAGGAGGAAGCAGCAGTGCAGGTGGGAGGCTTGGGTGGCCCTGGGCTCTGCTAGGGGATCCCCAGAGAACTCCAGCTACCAGGCGAGACCACCTGTCTCATGTGTTTCCTACTAACAACGCCCCCGTTGGTGGAGGGAGGGACCCAGCATGGCAACACGTGAGTGACCCTGCTTGTCTGCACCCCCGTTTCCCCCACTCACTCCTTGCCTCCAGTTTTGCACCTAATGCTTTAGCCACAGACGACTGTGTTCTTTGAATGCATCACGCTGTTTAACGCTGCGCTATCCCCTTTGCCTGGAGCACCCCCTCCCAGATATTCCCAGGACACTCATCCCTCAGCCTGTCTCTGCTGGGAAGTTTTACTGGCCATCCCCTGCCTTGCCCGCAAAGTCGGTCACGCCTTTGCCTGCCCAGCGTGCCCCTACAATTGCCCTGTGGTGCTTGGTCCCCGTCTGTCTTCCCCTTTAGACTGAGAACTTGCCAGGGGCGGAGACCATGTCTTTCATCTCAGCATCCCCAGCTCCTGGCACGGGGCCTGGCATGCAGGCAGCATTAGAGCCGTGTTGACCGAATGAATAGCTTCAAAAGTTCCTGCATGGACAGCGGGAATGTGGGAGGAAGACCAGGTTGGGGTGGGCTGGGGACAGACAGTGAGTGAGGTTGGCAGGTTTCACTGGGGCTGTCTGGGGACTCAGACATGGGGGTGCCCAGGACAAAAAGGGCATATGAGCCTGGAGCTCAGGAGAAAGCATAGAGAGAGAAGATAAGGAAGCTAAGCAGGGATGGTCTTTCAGAGGACAGACTCCCTCCTTCTCTGGCTACCTGAGCTGGGGGTTTCCCAGCTTCTGTGGAGGTCCTTCTGTGGAGGTCAAAATGCTCAAGATCGGATATCTGTGCTGCTTGGAACGTCTTTCTCCCTCTCCAGTCCCCAGGTTTCAGTGATGACTGTTTTCCTCATTAATGAGCAAGCAGACCAGTCACTGAGGTTTCCTTTGGATCACCCTCTGCCGGGTAGCCGGCATCGCCCTTTCTCCTTGCATGGGCTCTGGTACCACTGGCGGGGAATGGGTCAGCCTCACTGCAAAGCATGATGGGGCTGTGGAAACCCATGACAGCAGGGGGAATACGTGGGTGGGGGGATGGTGCAAAGCCAGGCTCAGAGGCTGGAGCCAGGGTGGAGGATGGGTCTTTCCAGAACCTTAGTCCTTGGGAGAATCAGCCACCATTTGTCAAGTGCCCTCTATGTTCCAGGCAGGGTGGCAGGCACGATATAGGTGCTATCTTCATGCCATTCTTTCTGGCAGGGAGTTTACCCTGCTTTTCAGATGAGGAAACTGATACTCACAGAGCATCACTGATATAACAGTCCTGCAGTCACACAGAGCCAGCATTCAAATCCAGGCCTCTGGGACTCCATAGCCCATGGCCTTCTGGAAAGTCACTGGGAGGGAATGAGTCACAGGACTGGGCCTGCTTACCACAGAGGCTGGATCTCCCCCAGGAGCAGTGGGTGCAGGGCGCAGCCCACCCTGTCGTTGTCACAGCTGCTGCCTCCTTCCTCCTGTCATCACCATCAGAACTGCTATCCAGTTATTTCCAGCGTCCCCATCTACATGGTAGGATTGCACTGCCTGGTCCCCTTGCATGGGGCTCTGTGTTTGTTCTGACTCCTGACTTGTGAGCAGAATTGACACCTGTCACTTCCAGGCCAAGCACTTAATTGCCAGAGTGAGACCTAGAGCTCTCTATTCCTTCAAGTAGAGTGACTGGCAACAGGAGAGATGGTAGCTGCTCTATCAGTCTTGTCCAGTGATGACCAAGAGCAGAGCCCCCTGCTGACTGGTGATGGATATTAATGTGAGCAAGAAATAATGTGGTTTCAACCAGTGAGGTTTGAAGGCTATTTGTTACTACGGTGTAACGTGACCCATCCTGCCTGAGACATACCTTTTCCTCGTTGCTGTAAAAAGGCATGTAGGCCAATTTGCTTCCAAGGCACCTGTTGGTCCTGGGATGTCGCTCCCTAAGCACTTCTTAGAAAGACCTCAGGATATGTGGACATTCCCACCAAAGTTAAATTGAGAGTCTGAATCTGAGAGCCAAGATTTCTGGGAGCTTCCTAGCTCCCTGACGCTGCCATCAATGTCTATAGTTGGTTCTATAGTTTGCAAAGACTATTCATGCTCACGAATGTGATCAATCTCTCCGAGGGAGATACAGCATTCCCATTTCACAGATGGCAAACTGGGTGCCAGAGAGGTTAAGGAACTTGGCCAGGCCATGGGTTATTTGAGTCCCAGACCAGGGAGTGGAATCAAGGCCCTTGGCTCCAGTCCCCTTGGGTTTCCCACACCTTGGACCAAGGGTAAGGCTGAGATTCTTAGGAAAGAATGCAAACCGGAGAAGAGGTCTTGACAGTCGGTAAGAAAGGCCCTTGCAGATGGAGAGAGTAGGAGTCACAGAGAGAAACCGCAGTACCACTCAAAGGCGCTGCAGTTCATGGGAGGGTGGCTGGGAAGTAAGTGGGCAAGATGGCAGGGCAGGGCTTACTTAACTCTGCAACGACCTCCTGCTTTACCCTTACTGTGCAACTTGGGGCAAGTTACTCAACAATTTTGTGCCTCAGTTTCTGCAACTGCAAAGTGGAGATAATAACAGGGCCTCTCTCCTATGCTTGTTGTGAGCACTGACTGGGATAATATAGGTTGAAAGTACTTAGAACAGTACCTGGCTCTCATAAGTGCAAAATAAGTATCTGCTGTTATGTCGTCATCATCACCGTCATCCCCACCGCCATATTTGTCATCAGTCTTATGACTTTGGACAAGTCATTTCCACTCTCTGGGCCTCATCTTCCTTATGAAATAGGGACAGTAATTATATATGTAAACTCTGTGATAATTATAGATGGAGTTTGCTGAGTGTTCGCCATGTGTTTCGTACCATTCTAAGTTCATGAATTCATTGAATTATTACATGCCCCCCTCCAAGAGCAGCTCATAAATGGCAGAAGTGGGATTCTAACCCACACCGTCTGATTCCAGAGTAAGTCTTTTAACCACTACCTTATAAACATTATTCTTACCATATAAAGCCTCCCAGAGGATGGTGAGTTGCCTGGGTAAGACAGCATGTGACTTTGCAGGACGTATCTAGGGCCTTTGATAAATAAACTGCGTTTGTGATGTTGTCAAAAGTATGTGAGTCCGTAAGTGTTCAGTGTCTGTGTGTGTGCGCCTGTACTTGTGTGCTCTTTAAAGTCTACTTTGGTCCCTGGGAGGGCTCATGTATACGTTTTGTGTGTGTGGCTGGTCCACCTGTGATATTGTTTCATCTATGGTGACTGGTCTCTGTGTGTTTAAGTCGTAGGTACATTTGTGGGTGTGAAGCCTCGTGAACTGAGTGTGTGCATGTGTTATTGTGTGAGTTGTATGGGCCACTGTGGATGCATTTGTAATGATATGTGAGCTGTGTGGTCTGCTTGTGTATGTGGTACGGTGTGGCTGGCGTGTGTTTGTGTGCGTGTGTGTAATCGTGTACCCGTGCACAGGGTGCTGGTGAGTGCAGGCGTGTGTGCCAGTGGGCTGAGTGCCCTGTGTGTGTCTCTGAGAGCCAGAAGGCTGGTGCAGCGTGGGCTGGGGGAGCTGTGTGTCTGAGGGTTTAAACAGGCTTCCTGGCTGGCCTAGATCCAGCTCTCCCCTCCCAGCCTCTGCAAGCACAGCCTAGCAGACGGGCTGAGTTTTTATACTCATGAAAACAGCCCTCTAAATATTTACCTGCCAGCCTGGTGGAATGGCCTGCTTCCCTTCCCTGCCTTCCCTCCACAAGCGGAGTCCCGAGTGTGAGCTCAGCTCCCCGACACTCAGCCCCTCCCTGGGGCTGAGCCCTACAAGTGGCCCCTGCTGCCTCCCACAAGGCAAGGAGGAGGGAATAGAAAGGCTGAAAGCAGCCCAGTTCCGACCCTGGGCTGACTCTAACCCATCGGCACATCCCTCGTATCTGCCTTCACATCCACTCAAATGGACAGACATGCTCTTTTACACACGCACGGCTGTTCACCGTTCTGCTCACCTCACTCATGCTCAGGAGCCCTGAACTCACAGCCTCACCCCTTTATACTCACTCTGGTACATCCAGCCCTCCACCCTCACTATGATTTTATCCTCACTCTTTTCCTCAACCCAGCCCATTCCTATCAATTCAGGCTCCTCCTCTCCTTCCCTCACCAGTTCCAGAAGCTTCTTCCCATCCTGCCCAGCCTCCTCCCACCCCACTCACCCCGACCCAGGACGCCTTCCTCAGGGCCTGGAAGTCCTTGCGTGGCCAACGCGAAACTCTGCCCATGGTTCTGAACCGTCACCCCACGAAGGTAATCCCCCCTTCAATATTGGGTCATAGGTGGGAACTCTTATCCAAAAATTTTCAGAAATTCTGAACTGGGTGAAAAGAGTCAATAGTAGGAGAAATAAGATTGCATATACATTCATGCGTGCACACAGACAATCTCAGAGATAAAAGAGAGACAAAATAGAGACAAAGAGGAACAGAGAGAGACAGAAAAGGACATTAAGAGACAGAGAAGACACACACACACACACACACACACACACAGAGAGAGAGAGAGAGAGAGAGAGAGAGAGAGCGCCAGCAGATAGGAGAAGCCACTGGAAAGTCAGAAATGCTGAGAGATTTCCAGAGAGGAAAAAAAAATGGCTTCTGTTTTGACATCACTTTCAAATAATCTTACTTACTAAGAAGGCATATTATTTTCCTCTGGGAAGCTGGGGGGTACATGCTCCCTGATTCTATCTGCTGAAACAACAACTAATTAAGGGCAACCCTCAGATGTTGCAACTCCCTGCCGGGGCTGATTCATTTAAAAGGAGAGGCTGGTGGAATCTTGTGCCCAGATTTAAGATCTGTGATGGGACCCCAGAGCCCTCCTTAATCCAGGACTGGTGTCCTGGCAGGTCACTGTCTTCCTGTGCTGTCCAGATCTGCTAATACCCTACCTGCCCTGGCTGAAGACGGTTTTTAAGGTCAGACATCATCTGGAGGAAACAGCTGGAAACAGGCAGACCCTCTGCCGGCTGCCTGACCATGTTTGACAACAAGGTATGTCACTTGGCTCACGTCCCTCCCACCTTCCAACAGTGCTGGCTTCTCCCACACTTGCAGGTGGCTTCCAGGGTCACTTTCCTCCTTCCTCGATTATCAGGCACCTTTCTTGTTCTGGTCACTCTGCTAGGTGCAGGTATCACACTCAAGCCTCACAATCACCTTGGGAGGTGGTGGTTATTCCCATTTTACACAAGAGGCAGCAGAGGCACAGAGAAGTTAAGTAACTTGCCCAAGGTCCTGCAGCTCATAAATGGCTCAGCTAGGAGTCAGGCCTCCTCTTTGAATCACATCTCCTTGAAGCCTGGGTGTGTAACATCTTTCCCTGGCAGCTTCCCGAGAGTGACATTGGTGGTTGTGAGATAGCACGAGTTTCAAAGTTAACAGTCCTGGAGGTGGCCCTCAGGGTTCCCACATGTTCTTCTGGCGGGATCCAGCTGGGGCCTCCTCAGCCTGGCTGCCCCTTCTTGGGCCCTGGGAAAGGGTCCCCAGGGGTACTCAAGTCAGGAGAGGGGGATGGCAGCAGCAGCCCAGTCTGGGCAGGCCGAGTGGGTTCAGCCAACCTCGAAATGCCATGGCCTCTGGCTGCAGGCGCGGGTGCCCCCGTCCACAGCAGCAGAGCCAGCTTGGCAGGGCGGGAACCTGGCTAATGACCATGTTTATAGCTCAAAGCATTATTAGCTTTTAGGAGCTCTCAGCCCTCGCTGTTGTCAACAGCTGAGCTTATTGATTGAGTGACTTGATGTTTTTGCTTATTAAGTGCCCGGAGTGTAGGCAGATTTGGGCCAGCCTTGGCTGGGGGGAGGAATATGTGAGTGGAGGGGAGGCTGTTTGCCTGTACACACAGTCCAGCCCTGCTCATTTGTGCAGACACATGTGTTGGGGTGATGGGCGCATGTGCGTGTGCCTGCAGGCGCGTGTTTCTGAGTTTGGTTTTAGGAGAGGGAACCTTGGTTTCTGCACCTAGCAATCACAGCGCTGCCCTGGGGGTACTCGGATTTGGATTTGGGAGGCCTGACTTTGAATCCTGGCCTTATCTTTCCAATAGCTCTGAGCTTGGGCTTCCTTATCTGGAAAATGGAGATTAAAATAATACCAGCTCTGCCTACCTTTGAGACGGAGAGTTGATGAGATACAGCAGTTTGTAAACTGTAAAGTGCTGCACACATGCCTGAGGGTGTAACTGTTATAACTCTTGGGAGCTGAGCTGTGATGCATAATCAGGTTTATGTGTGGGAGACAGGTTGGTGGAGTGGAAAATGAACAAGAAGGGGAACCCTAGGGGACTGCTGGGAACCCCAGTTCTGAGGAAGCTGGACCAGCCTTTGCAGCTGATATTTTAGGAGACCACAGCAATTGGGCACCAGAAGACCTGGGTTCCAGGTTCGGCCCTGGCATCAAGGTGCTGTGCAGCCTCAGGAAAGTTGCTTTCCTTCTCTGGGCTTTTACCTTTGTCAAAAGAGGGGCTTTAAGCTCAGTCGTCTCTAAGGCAAGGCCCCTTTCAGCTCTGCCTTTTTTTTTTTTTTTTTTTTTTTGCGGTAGGCAGGCCTCTCACCGCTGTGGCCTCTCCCGCTGCGGAGCAGAGGCTCCGGACGCGCAGGCTCAGTGGCCATGGCTCACGGACCCAGCCGCTCCACGGCATGTGGGATCTTCCCGGACCGGGGCACGAACCCGTGTCCCCTGCATCGGCAGGTGGACTCTCAACCACTGCGCCACCAGAGAAGCCCACAGCGCTGCCTTTTTATACACGTAGGAATAGTGTGGACACTGGTGGGATTCACAACTCTCTGTGTTCAACATATCCTGTGTAAATTTCACTGTGCATGTCCATAGGTTTCAAATGCCCCTGAGCTAGTGTGTGTTGTCAAGTTAACAGCCCCCCCACCCCCCCATAGTCTCTGGACACATAGGTGCCACAGCCCATTTGCTTCTTGTTAAGGCAGAGGAGCTAGGAAACCAGCTGCCTTGCTGGACTCCAGCAGCTAATGGGGAAAGCCCATTTTAACAGCTGATAAAAAGATGGATCCATTAAAAGAACAAATTAACTGAAAATCCAAAGATTACTTTTGTTCTGCTGGTGAAGGGCTGTGGAATGCCAGCTCCATTTGTTAAATGAGCACTCCAGCCCCTGGTTTCCCCAGGCGTGGCTGCTGTCAGGACAAGCCAGCCTGGCTGTCCTTAACTCCCTCACCCCCATTCTCCTCCTAGGAAAGTGCTTCCTGTCCCCGTTCAAAGCACCATGCGTAGCTATCTCAATGAATGCCTCCCTCATCCTCTGCGCCTGGCTGGAGGAAGCCCAGAGCCCCTCCCGCTGTGCTCTGAGCACCCCAGAGCTTGGCTGAACGGAGGTGGAGGCCGAGGCTGACCTTCCCTGACACATATTTCAACTCTGCCTAGTTTTCCTTTTTCATTCCGGTCTCTGTTAGGGCAGCACCTTTTTGTGGATCACTTGGTTGTCCATCCGTTCATTCACACAATTTACCAACGTGTTTTGAAGACCTACTGTGTGCCAGATGGCATGCCCAGTCTCTGCCCTAGAAGAAGGGGAAGCAGAGGTGAACCCTGCCATGCTCTGCAGAGGGCCCTACAGAGTAGGAGGGAAGCAGAGGAGGGAGTGATACGTCCTGCTCTGGGAGGCCACAGAAGAAGTGGCATCTGAGCAGCATCTTGAAGCATCAGGGGAGTTTTTCAGGTAGTGAAGACCTCTATGCCGGGGGACAAGAACGAGCATGACATGCGTAGACCTTATTTAGAAGTAGGACCTGGCTGAGAGCCTTGAACACAATAGATGCTCAATTAATATTTATGGGAAAATGAAGTGATTATTAAGTGTCCATTATGGACCAGGCATTTTGCAGGTGCTAAAATGGTAGTCTCAGTTACCTCATCTGTGAAATGGGAATAATAATGTTACCTCTCAAGGAGAGAAGATAACAGATGTGCTTTTGCACGTGCTGTTTCTCTGGTCTGGACTGTCCTTTCTATTGTACAATCTCATTACAGAAAACGCTCACTCATCCCTCAAAGCTCTGCTAAATGTGCTCTGCCTGGGGAAGTTTCCACCAAGTCTCCTTGGGGAGGACGAGTCCCTGCCTCTCTGGGTTCTTCCTCAACTGGAAGATGCCATTGACTGTGAGATGCACCGATTTCATAATAGCTTTGGGGGGAAAAGAAACCCTGCTGTAAGTGTACATACTATCTACATTTCAGAATTGTGCAGATGTTTTCGAGAAATGCCTTTTAGAAACAGGGACATGCAGTAGCTGCTTCTCTCATGGCCTGAGGGCCACAAGGATTGACTTCATTCATTTACTCAATCAATCAATCAATCAACCAATATTTATGGAGATCCGTTCTAGGCACTGAGATGAAGCAGTGAATAAAACCAAGTCTCTAACCTCATGTGGCTTATATTCCACTGGGAGAAACAAATAGTAAATAAATAACCAAATAAAAATCTAATCTAAATCATTTAAGAGGAAGGTCACAGTAAGAGCTTTGAAGAAATGTGAGGCAGGATGAAGGATGGAGAGGGATCAGGGGTGGCTCTTTTAGCTAGGGTGATCAGGGAAGCCCTCTCTGAGGAGGGGGCATTTGTGTAGAGACTTGAATGGAGGGAGGGAGTGAACTGTGTGGGTATTTGGGGAGGAGCATTCTGGGCAGAGGGTACAGTGAGTGCTACGGTCTTGTGGTGGGACCATTCTTGGCATGGTTGAAGAAAGATGGGGGTTACATGTGGCTGGCGTGACATGAGGGAGAGGCAGTGCTGGCACCTGAGGTCAGTGTGGTCGACCACGCCCTGAGACAAGGGAAGGTTTGGGCTTTTTATCCTAAGTGTGATGGGAAATGCGATATGTTTGCAGATGGGACTGCTGTGCACCTCAGGACAATGAAATTGTCAGCTCTCTGAGGGCAGAGAGAACCAGCATACAATAAAGGACTGTTGAATGAGTATTGGAGGGCCTGCAAGCAGTCCCCTCCCTGGGCTGATGGGTCTGGGTGGGATCTCAGTGTCCTGGAGGGAGTGTGGGTGAGGCCAGAGGCAGCAGGAAGGACCCACCTGCTGAAATGCGCCAGGCTCCAGCGTGCAGAGCCAGTGCAGGGGTGGGCAGTTCCACTGGTGACCCCTGTCCCAGTCACTTCTGCACCCCCCATGGTGTATAGAGGCACAGCTGGTACAGACCAGGTACAGGCCAAGTATCTGTTAAAAAAGTAATAATGGAAGCATAAAGCTGTTATTGATTTGCGATGCTTTCCAGCTCAAAAGGCCTCTCATATGTGTCTTCTTATTCAACCCATACCTCCAACCCAGCTGGTTCTCTTTTTACAGCTGAGGAAACTGAGGCACAGAGAGGGCTGGGAAGTTGCATGCAACTGGAACAATCACTGTAAACCATCTCTGCCTGGAGTCAGGACGCCTGGACTCTGTTCCCAGCTCAGCCACCAACTTGCTGGGTGACCTTGGGCAAGTCAACAGGCCTCAGTTTCCAAGACTGTCAAATGAAGAGGTTGACTGAGATGTTTCTTGAAGACTTACTCCAGCTTCGATGCTGTAGGAGTCAAAACTTTGCCTTCCAGAGGGGACACTGGGCAAGTCACAGCAGCAGGCCGGACTGAAGGCAGATGTTTGGAAGAACATCTGTAGAAATTGCAGGCTCTGCAGCAAGTAGCCCCTAAGGTTCTGGATTTTGTCTCTGCTTCAGTCACATCTTCCCCAGGGTGGTGGCCTTGTGTTGTGGGCTCGCTCGGTCTGGCTGACTCAGACGTGTTCCGCCCATCTTCCCTGTAGAGTTTGCAGGCACTGGGACAAGTGGCTATTTTCTCCCCAAGAGATGTTTGCAGCAGATCAAGTTACCTCTGACAGGCGTGTCGCTGCTCCCGTCCTCAGCAGCAGTGTTGTCTGCTCAACCACCCACGATACCTGGGGGTCCCCCCTCTTCCCTCGCACATTTAGTTGGCATGACCCTTTGCCCACCATCCTTGACCCTTCCCCGTGGATGAGTCCCGGTCCCTCCGTCTCCCTGCAGTTGCCTGGTCCAGGCCATCACTTTCTCTTGCCAGGATCGCTGCAGCGGCCTCCTAACCACTCTGCCTGGCCCCAGGCTCCCTCACCTCACATTGTGGCCAGAGTGAGCTTTCCAAACTGCAATTCCGGTCATGTCCTTGCTGAGCTTAAAACCCTTCAGTAACTTCCCTTTGCCCTCAGGATAAAGTCTAAACTCTTTAGCATGCTCACATAGGCCTCACAATCTGGGCCCTGCCAACCGTCTGCTCTCATCCCCCCCTCCCCCCTCCCCTCCCCCACCCCTCCCTCCCTCCCCCACCCTTCCCTCCCCCTCCCTCCCTCCGTTCCCGACCCCCTCCCTTCCTCCCTCCCTCCCTCCTCATCTTCCAGCTCTAATTCTGTTCTCCAGTTTCACGGAACTTTCCTCAGTTCTCTAAACTTGCCACATCCTCACTTGCGTCCCTGCCTTTGCACATGCTGTTTCTTTTGTCTGGAACACTATTCTCAGGTCAGTGTCACCTCCCAACCCTGCCCTCTCTCCCCTAAGCTTAACACTTAATTACTCTCAGGACTTGGCTTCAAGAAATCTCCTCCTGGAAGCCCTTGTGAATCCCTCCCTCCATCCCTTTGGGTGTGCTCTCTCTCAGCGTGCATCAAACAGACCAGAATCATCCATCAGTTTCCTGTCCCCTTGGCAGGGAGCCCCTAGACAGCAGAGATCTCGCTCATCTGCATCCCCAGGTGCTGTAGGTACGGTAGATATTTGAAGAGGGAAAAAAACCCGAGGCAATTAATAAATGGAAGGGGAAGCATTCAGTCGCATTCATCCGTCCATTTGTTTATTCTGCAAATATTTGCTGACTGGGGAAGCAGAACTGAGTATGACAAGCAAGGTCCTGCCATATGGAGCCGAGGTACCTCCAGGCAGGGGGATGAATATTGTCTCTTTTACAGCTCTGAGGTTTGGGAACTTGGATATTTTCTCTGTCTGGACCATTGAAGAAATCCTTTCGGGTTAAGAAACCAACACACGCGCTAGGGTTGAGGTTGATGCTGGGGCCAGACCTGGACCTGCCCATTTCCCTGCAGTCGCCTTTCTGTCCCTCCGGAGGGCATCCTAGCCCTGAAGGGAGATTGCTCCCCTTCTGGCCACACCCTTCCTCTCCCACCCCCTCTTCTCCCTCAGCTGTTCCGTTTCCCACCAGGAAGCTTAACTTAGGCCTCCCGGTGGGGCTTTTAATTTGGATTTATTGCCGGCCATGACTGTATGTTAAACAAACTCCAGGCAATTATTAAAAACATGATTATCACGGTTTATTGTATTGCTAGGTCTGCAGTGGGTGTTCTGGTGCTGAGAGCCAGCCAAGACTCTCAGATACAGAGGAGTGAAGACCCCCAGAGAGGGTCCGCTCTGATTTCTGGCCTTGTCACACCTCTTAGGGGAGGAGGTGGCAGTGGGGGCAGAGGGATACTTCCGAAGGAGGACAGAAACCCTGGGGAGGGGCGGTGATGTGGCAGAAAGAGCACTGACCTGGGACCCGGGAAACCTCGTGCCAGTTTGACCCATGGCTTCTTTGGGCTTCAGTGTCTTCTTGTGAATACTTGAGAATTGAACCAGATCACCCAATGCTCTGAGAGCTGAAATCCAAGTCTCCGTTGGGGTTGGAGGAACTTCACTTTGTTCTGCAGAAAGACCCAAGCCAGGCCGCTGACAAGGCACACATAATTCAGAATATTCCATCATGGGCATTGGCTGAAGATCTGCCCAACCTAGTTATCCTGACCTGGGGAATATTCTCCTGCGTCAGGCAGGCTGCCTACCCGCTGCAAGGTCACCTCTGATTTGGGAGGGACATAGCCACACAAAGGCATCGGCAAGGTGAGGCCAGTGGAGAAGGGGGAGGCTCCTGGCCTGGGAGCCAGGGCCCTGGGCTCTAGTCACAGCTCTGCCATTGACTGGCCAATGGCCTTGGGCAAGTCATTTGTTCACTCAGGGCCTCAGTTTCCTTGTCTGTAAAATGAAGGGGTAGATTGTTCAATGATTTGCAAGCTTTAAAACATTAATGGTGCACTTTTTTTTTTCCAAAAGAGCATCTCCTGTAGAAACTAAAGATTGAAGGCAGATGAGGGAGGGAGCTTGGAAGCCAGGAGCAGAGAGCCTAACCTATGGCCTCTCCCTTGCCCCAGCACCTGCCCCGTCTGGGACATTATGCCAGCAGTTCTCAAATGCCTTCCTTGACAGTCAGCTGGGATGCTACCCACTTGTCTTCCCATGGAGAGTGGGGTCCCACCATTGCCCCATGGATCCTCACCACCTCCTGTAAAACTGGAGGGTAGACAGGGGTACTCCCACTCTGGGAAAGGTGCAGTCCACACTGCTGAAGGGAGGGTGCCCAGAGCCTGGGTCAAGCATCCTTGGGTGCCCAGGGAGCCTCCTTTTTCTCAGCCCCACTCCACTGAGCCAGCGAGCCAGGGCCGGCAGAGCCCCCAGTGCAGCTCTGGAGACCCACATTCCTGCCCAGCCTGCCGGCCCCCTGGCCTCCTCTCTCATTTCACCTCCACTTGGCTCCTTAGGCAAATGCTTGGGCCAGTCCCAAGCCTGATGAATCTTTGATGAATTCTGAGTAAAGGCATTTTTAAAAATTCAGAATGGTAGGGAGGTGTTGGGATGCAGGAAGGTGAGATGATTCTGCTCCCCTCCCATCCTTCTCCCCTTGTCGGTCGGCTAACGAAGCCTGAGCCCTGGAGTGTGGGGCTAGGGACACGGCAGGACACAGCCGAGCCACCCAGACCAAGAGAACCTGCAAAACAAGGCCAGCACCCTGGAGAAGGCTTGTTAGCCTTTCTAATTGAAGCAGAGGTAAATTCTAGAACTGAAGGGTATTAGAGATGGAAAAAGCTTAGAAATAACCGTCTAAGTCAACATGCCTGCACGGAATGGAGGTAGGAAATGGAGTCTCAGAGAGGAGAGATACATGCCCAAGTCAGGCCCAAAGTGGTCAAGGAACTCAGACCCCTGTCTCCTGGTACAGTGCTGAGCCCACAGGTTACCTCTGGACCCAAGTGCCTGAGACAGGCTTCCTGACCCCCATTCAGAGCTTTGCATTTCAGTCCTTCCACAGAGCCATCTTCAGGATGTGCAGGATCCAGGGGACAGCTTGGTCATTCATCAGTGAGAACTGGAAGGGCAGAGACTCAGGGAAGAGGGAACAGACTAGGACAGCTCTACCCCTGCTGCTGATAACCGGTCAACCTCTACTCTTGTCCCCCCCAATCCTCAAGGCTTAGAGGAACTGGGTCTCTTTCCCCTGCTCTGTTTCTCCCCGAACCCTTCAGGTTGCCTTTCTGTGGCTTAATTTCCTCTTTGCATCTCCCCCGAGTGGCTCAGTAGCCCAGCCTTGCCTAGATGAATCCATGTCCAGACTGGTTCAGAGTCTTCCCAGCTGGCAGCTGGATAGAGAGGAGCTGACATGGAGTCACTGTCCTGGTTCCAATTCTGGCCCTACCGCTCCCTAGCTGTGTGACTGTAGACAAGTTACCGAACCTCTCTGAGCGCTTTTCCTGAGGATTAAATGAGACAAAATGGCTGAAAGCCTAGCATGGTGGAGGCACACGGTGGGTTCCATACAGATTGATGGTATTTCTTTCACCTTCTAAAATCTGATCTTCAAGTTCTAAGAAAGCCAGGGCATTTCCCACGTCTTTCTTCACCATCCTCCTTGGATGCCCGCCGTGTTTGATATCCTTAGAAATCTCCTTAACCTGAAGGCAGAGAGGGCTGCCACAATGCATAGCTTTGGGGGCGCCATTTGTATTATTGAACATGCAAATGGCAACCCCTGGAGGTGAGCGCAATCTCTGTGGTTCTGTGTAGTGTTGCCCTTGGCAGGGAGGCAGGGATGGAAAAACCTGCATCCTTGAGTTCTCAGATGGAGAACTCTACTGAGTTTGTTTTGCTTCTGCTGAAGTTCCATTCCCTTCTCTTGGCAGCGATACCTGTTATCTTGTCTGGCTCGCTGTGTATTTTGAACTTTACTCCCAGAACTGAGATTTCAACTTGATTCCCATAATTTAGACTTCAGCTTTCGGAACAACTTCTCCCTTCACCGATGTGTCCTGCTTTGATTTCCAAGAACGTAAGAGTCTAGAGACACACGTTTTGGGTCTATTTCAATTGCGCATTCATAGGACTTGTAAATATAAAGGACGCCCGTAAACTGAGAGATGCTGCGTATTGGCCTCAGAAACAATACATTTTATATCAGAACCTGAAGAATAAGCCCTAAATCAAGCACCTGGGTTTGCACCCTCCAGGTCCTCAAATCCAAAGTGAGATTCTGCATGTGCTTCAAGGGGTATCTGGGGGAATCACAGAGTACGGAACACAGAGACCAGTTTTTTTTTTGTTTTTTTTTTTTTTGTGGTAGGCAGGCCTCTCACTGTTGTGCCCTCTCCCGTTGCGGAGCACAGGTTCCGGACACGCAGGCTCAGCGGCCATGGCTCACGGGCCCAGCCGCTCCGCGGCATGTGGGATCTTCCCGAACCGGGGCACAAACCCGCGTCCCCTGCATCGGCAGGCGGACTCTCAATGACTGCGCCACCAGGGAAGCCCCAGAGCCCAGTTTTATACTCATATTTATATTTGGAACCCTACCACTTCCACCCTAGCTGTGTGACCTTGGACATGTCACACAACCTCTCAGGGTCTCAACTTCCTTTACAGCAAAATGAGGCTAATAATACCCAGCCAGCTCACAGGGCTGTGGGACAGTGACTTGATGTTTATGGAATGACAGCCGCTGTCAATACCCTGAGACGTTAATTCTTGTCCTGGTCCCCCTCCCTGCCCATATCACAGAAGAGAAAGTAGAAGCTCAGAGAGGTCAAGTTGTATTTGCCAAAGATCACTGAGACAGCTGGGATTCACACCCACACTTCCCCGACTCTGAAGTTCAGAATTCATCTCCTAGCCCAGCTTTGTTGTAAGCATGTTTTCTTTTTGTGTGTGTGCTAAAATATACATAACATAAAATTTACCACTTTAACTATTTTAAATGTACAGTTCAGTGGCATCAAGTACACTCACATTGTTGTGCAACCATCACCACCATCTAGCTCCACAACTTTTCCATCCTCCCAAACCGAAACTCCATACCTATTAAACAATAACTCTCTACTCCCATCTCCCTCCGGCCCCCCGCAACCACTATTCTATTTTCTGTCTCTGTGAATTTGACTACTCTCGGAATCTTGAGTAAATGGAAACATACAGTATTTATCCTTTTGGGACTGGCTTATTTCACTTAGTATAATGTCCTCAAGGTTCATCCATGTTGTATCCAATATTAAGGCTGAATTCTATTCCACTATATGTATATACTATGTTTTGTTTATATAAGGATGCATTTTTAATGCATGTAAGGAACCTGGTACATGCTAGGTACCAGTTCTGTGATATTGTCACTGTTGGTACTTATTCTACTTGACTGTTATAAACATTTGCTATAAAATTCAATTCTTCAATGACTTAGTAATAGTAATGACAGTAAGAAACATCCACCAAATAGAGAAGTCCATTCTTTTACCCCATGTCAGGATTTCCCTGGTCCAGTGAGCTCTAACTCTGGTGTGCCTCAGCGCCACAAGGGCAGCTTGGTAACTATCTCAGTGTCTATATTCTTAGTAAGCTCCCCGAGTTCTGATATGCACTAAATCCTGAGCACTACTATCCTGGTCTCTGAATCTTTCACTGGCGGTATCTGGAAAGATGCCACAAAACCAAGGTCAGTAGGATGTGAGGGCAGAGGAGCGGAAGCACTGGTGTTTCTGAGAAGCTTCTCTGAGACCACATGCTCTGGCTTTGTGACTGACCGTTTGCTGACTTTCTTGTGTTGGACAAGCTTTCCAGCCCTTTCTGGGAAAATGCCTGAAATGACCTATTCAGACCTGCATTTGGAACTCAGGCAGACAACTGTGTCCTTCTCACCTCTGCCTTCCTGGTGGGTCAGGATGGAATTTTTGGCTCAAGGCTGGAATAATTAAGAGCTTTGGTGAGCAGGGGCTCTTTGTTTATAAGCTGCTGCTATAGACTGAATGTTTGTGTCCCCCAGACCCCCAGATTCACACATAGAAGCCCTAATCCCCAGTTTGTTGGTATTAGGAGGTGGGGCCTTTGAGAGGTAATCAGGTCATGAGGGTGGAGCCCTTATGATGGAGTTAGTGCCCTTAAAAGAGGGACGGAAGGCAAATGATCTCCTTCTTTCGCTCTCTCTCTCTCTCTCTCTCTCTCTCTCTCTCTCTCTCTCTTTCTCTGTCTTTGTCTCTCTTGGCCATGTAAGGATACCATACGAAATTAAGGCAGGAAATCAATCCTGGCTGACACAGGGAATGCATTGGCATCTTCGGTATCCCTTTGGTCAAACTCAGTACAGCCAGGGGACCCACAGCAGAGCAGAGAGAGAGAGATTTTAAGGGGCAAATGGAAGGCCTCTGGTGCACTGGGTTCTGCCTTTCCATCTGCCTGGAATTCCTTCCACTCACTCTCTCTTTCTGGGCTGACACCATCCTACTGATCCTTGAGGACTCAGTCCAAAGTCACCTCCTCTGGGAAGGCTTCCCTGATCTCTGCAGGCAGAGCTGGATACTCCTGCCTAGGAAGCTTACTGTTGTATCATTGTATCAATTGCATGATTGTGATTGAGACCTTTGCTCATTCATCCCATCACCCAGGGTCTTTTTTGCAGCAGGGAGGAGGCTGGAAACTTCAGGTAGATTTATTCATATTATAAAGATATAGCTAAATAGTACACCACAGCATTTTTATAAAATGATTGCATTTTCAGTCTAGAAATCATGTTCTGATTAAGAATCCTGTCATTTATTGTGAGGCACATCCCAGATTTAGGCTGTAGTTTGTTGAAATGGTCTAGGGATCACCCAGACATTTCAAATGGAATAAGATTTTGAGTGACTAAAATAAGGCAGATGTCACAAAATTCAGAATTCAGCGTAATGCCTTCCATAATTTCCTTCCCACTGTCTTGTTTTCCTTGTAGCCTTAAGGTCAGATGTCCTGGATAATATTCTGGCCATGAGCAGCTATATTCTTATGAAAAAAAATTATTGTGTCACTTTAAAGTTAATAGTTGTGAAAAAGATAAAAGGGGAGCTAAAGTCCACTTGTTTATTCAAAATGATGATTCTCCCAAATCTTGTCATGTTCTGTAAATCTCACTCTAAATTCTATTCTGTGACTTTTTCACTGCCAAGGAACATAACATTGGCAGAAACTAGTAAATGGAGCCAAAAAAGGTCAAAAGATTGATGCCTGTTGATGTAGCTTAAAATGCCCCTAAAGCAGCAGTCTCCAACCTTTTTGGCACCAGGGACCAGTTTGGTGGAAGACAATTTTTCTATGGACCAGTGGTGGGGCACGGGGGTGGGAATGGTTCAGGTGGTGATGCGAGCAATGGGGAGCGGCAGATGAAGCTTCCCTGGCTCGCTGCTCACCTCCTGCTGTGCGGCCCGGTTCCTAACAGGCGGGTACCAGTCCGCGGCCCAGGGGTTGGGGACCCTTGCTCTAAAGAATGTAAATTGCTGCAGCCACTAAGGAAAACAGTATGGAGGTTCCTCAAAAAACTAGAAATAGAGTTGCCATATCATCCAGCAATCCCACTCCTGGGCATACATCCAGACAAAACAATAATTCAAAAAGATACATGCAACCATATGTTCATAGCAGCACTATTCACAATAGCCAAGACATGTAAGCAACCTAAATGTCCATCGACAGATGAGTGGATAAAGAAGATGTGGTAATATATATATAATGGAATATTACTCAGCCATAAAAAAGAATGAAATAATGCCATTTTGCTGCAACATGATGAACCTAGAGATTGTCATACTAAGTGAAGTAATGTGGAAAGAGAAAGACAAATACCATATCACTTATACGTAGAATCTAAAATGTGACACAAATGAACTTATCTATGAAAAAGAAACAAACTCACAGACATAGAGAACAGACTTGTGGTTGCCAAGGGGGAGGGGAGGGGAGGGAGGGATAGACTGGGAGTTTGGGATTAGCAGATGCAAACTGTTGTATATAGAATGGATACACAACAAGGTCCTACTGTATAGCACATGGAACTATATTCAATACCCTGTGATAAACTATAATGGAAGAGAATATGAAAAAAAATGTATATATATGTATAACTGAATCACTTTGCTGTACCGCAGAAATTAACATAACACAGTAAATCAACTATACTTCAATAAAATAAATTAACCCCCCCACCCCCCCCGCCAAAATGTCCCTAAAGCACCTGGGATTATCTGTTGGGTACTCCCTCAATTCAGAGTCCATATCCTTTCTGTATTATATACAATCACTTCTAAATGTCCCCTGAATGTCAATTTTGACCACTCAAGAATTATTTCAGCAGATATTTATAAAAAACCTATTATGTGTCAGGTAGTGTGTAGATGTGAGTGGCGCCCCCGGGAGTTACAAGTAGGAATAGCACAAACTTGAGTCTAGCGGGCAATGTGGAGGGAGAGTTGGGCTTTATCTGTGGACGACTTCTTCTTCCTCTTCTCCTTCTCCCTCTCTCTCTCCCTCCTTCTTCCTCTTCCTCTTCTCTTATTTCTTTTGTAAATAAACGTTTGATTATAAACCTTTGATTTTGGAATACTTTTAGATTCATAGGAAAGTTGCAAATACAGCACAGAGAGTTCCCATATATTCCTCACCTAGTTTTAGGGTCTCCTCTTGAGAACCACTCAGAGAGGAATTTCTCTCAGATCCCAGCATCAGGATTACTTATGCATGTCCAGAGTTATTCCCATGCTTTATTTTAAGGAGCATTGTGATTGTACAACTCTGAGGATTTCTCCTTTTGCGTTGACTACTAGGAAGCCCACAGGCAAATTTGTGGCTCGATTCTAGCAAGAGTATGGACCTTTTGGTAGACATTTTGGGTATTAACTTCACCCTTGCTTTCACCTTCTTCCTCCTACATGATTTTTCTTGCCTTGTTTGCTTCATTTTCACTTCGTTTGTCTGTATTGAGCTTTGTTGGCCTCTTCAAATCATTTTTGGAATAAGGTGGAGGCATATATAACTGGATAAACAGACCATTTCCTCTGTGTTCCCAAAGTGTCTGATGCAGGCTTCTATTCCACATTTGTCATGTTTTATTATAATAGCTTGTTTATGTGTTTGACACCCCCAGTGGGCTGTGACTGCCACCTGGCTTCCCTGCAGCTGGAGTCCTGTGCATGACGGAGCACCCCAGGATGGGCTGTTGCCTGAATCCCTTTTTTCAGACTCTGAGCCTACCACTTCCATCCCACCCCTGCCCTACATGGGCATCCCCACCCCTGCACATGCTCAGAAGCGGCCTTAGAATTTCTTGGAGTCTGTCCTGCCCTGGTGGATATCCTGTATGCACCACTGTTAGGGGTGGGCAGACACAGCTTGTCAGTATCCGGAGCGGAAGTCATACCAGCATGCACTCACAGTCAGAAGACGGTGTGGCCTGAGAAGATGCAAAGGAAATTAGGGGTGCAGGCTGTTTTCTCTTCCTCCTCCTCCTCTGCTCTGGGGTGGCACCTCTCCATTCCCCACAACCATCCTGGAGATGGGTTGGCGAGGCCATGTATGACCAATAGAATCACAGGATCACAGGTTGTTGGCTCAAAATTACTCATGTCTCACCCAGAAACTCAACTTGGGCCGTTCTCTTACCCAACTTTCCTCCATTCTACATAATTCCATTGTGTAGAAGGAGCAACTGAAGCCCAGAAAGGGAGAGTGATTTCTTCAAGGTCACACAGTGAATTCCAGGCAGATCTGTTCTCTACTTGGAGGAGGGGGCAGTGAGCTCTGTTCTTTGTGACCATCAGGCGGAAGCTGAGCTGGTTGGGAGCATTTCAGGGGGCAGAGGAGCTATCCGAGTTCCCTGGAGGCAGCCACCCAAGAAGCTGGCCAATCATTCTGGGTAAATCCCTCCTCTCTGCCCCACCCCCAGTTCCAGGAGGAATCGTGTAGACTCCAAAGGTTTTCTCTGATGGAGGAAAAATAATGGTAAAGGGGAAGTTTGGGATTGGGTGGAGGGAAAAGTGGGTCAGAGAACGGCCCCAGTGACTTCCTGGGAGAAAGAGGTGAGGTGGGAGAAAGAGACTAGAAAATGTAGAATAAGCATGGCAAACTCTAATGCTTGCAGGGATGCTGGGGGCTGCGGGGTGGGAGTGGGCAGGGAACTTGGGTCCTCATCCTGAGTGTGTGCTGGCTGCTCAGTGCTGCTGCTGTAGGGGGATGAGGATGCCAAGTTGCAAATATTTCAATTTTTTCTCAAGAAAATTTGAAAACCTGATGTTTGTGTGAAATCCAGATTTTTCATATGTTGACAACCAATTCCAAAATTTAAAAGCTCTGTGTGACTACAACATATAGATTTTATTTGGATTCAAACAAAACGCCTGTAAAAAAGACATTTTTGAGATAATTAGGGAAATTTAAATATATAAGAGGTACTGGATGCTAATAAGGAATTATTCTTCATTTTTTTAAGGTGATAATGGTTGTGTTTTCAAAAAGGTCTTATCTGCTAGAGAGATGTACTGAAGTATTTATGGATGAAATAATATGATGTCTATATTTGCTTTAAAATACCTCCAAAAAAAGGTGTGTGGGGGGAATAGATGACATGGGACTGGTAAAGCGGTGATAGTTGCTGAAACTGGGTGATGGGTTCATGTGGGTTCATTGTACTAGTCTCTGCTTCAGGGTTTGTTTTAAATGTCCTTGAAATAGAAACACTCTGTTTGGGCTGAACACAATCTGTCGGTGGGCTGGATATGGCTTAGACCCCCCATTTTAAACCTCTCATCTAGGACTTTCTCTTATACATAAGCCACAGAATACTAGGGGGTGAAGAAACCCTAGAGATTGCATAGATCTGGAGTTGGCAAACTACATCCTGGGGGCCAAATCTGGCTTGCCACCCGGGTTTTTTGGTCAATAAAGTTTTATTGGAACACAGCCACGTCCACTTGTTTTCATATTGTCTGTGACCGTGCTGGTGCTGTGATAGCAGAGTTGAGGAAATGCGATTGAAACTGTATATCTCAAAGAGTCTAAGATATTGACTATCTTTTCCTTTTATGGAAGAAGTCTGTTGACCACCGATCCAGGTCAACAGCCATCCATCTTTAGTACTGAGGCCCTCGTAATGCATTTTCCAAGCCCAAGGCTAACTTGGGGTTGGAGGGAAAGTGAGCCTGCTGATGGGGTGGGAAACAAGAGACCCAGGCAAACAGATCTCAGGGATGGAATTAGGGCAGCCGGGTAAAATGAGAACGCTGAGTGAATGTTAGGTGTTCAACAAATCTTAATTCCACCAATCCATCCATCCTTCCATCATCCACTGTTAGTCTGTCTTCTGTTTTCCCCAACCCCAAATGCCCTACATTTGGTCTATATGGTTAGTAGTTTGGTTTGCTGGCTGTATATTCTCTCAGCAAGTTTTTTTTTGTTTTTGTTTTTAGACCGTGTTCTTCAAACTTTAATATGTAGACAGATTCTTATTCAGTAGGCCTGAGGAAGAAGCTGCCAGGGGATCTTTGTCACACTTTTAACATCAAGGGTGTAAAAAATATTGAGCAGAGTCTCAACACTACTGACATTTTGAGCCAGCTCCCTCTTTGTTATGGCCTGTCCTGTGCATTGTAGGATGTTTAACAGCATCCCTGGCCTTTTACTCACCTGTGACAAGCCCTTAGGTTGTGACAACCAAAAGTGTCTCTAGACATTGCCAAATGATCCACCTCCAGTTGAGAACCGTTGAGGTAGAGAATAATTGATCCACAGGCAAGTGCAGGGTTCACATAACTATCTATAAATAGTTCCATCAATTGCCATATGCAATCAGGCATCTAGTGTTAATGTTCTGACATCTAGTATCAATGTTGTGATGATGATGACAATGATGATGATGGTGGTGATGATGACGATGATTATGATGATTATGATGATGATGATGATGATAATGATGACGATGATTATGATGATTATGATGATGATGATGATGACGATGATGATGATGATAGCTCCCACAGATCCCTATGCCCAGAGCCTGGGGTTAGCTTTGCCACCTTCTTAGGGCTCCAAAGCTCCTGCTTACCTTCATCATGCTTCCATTCTCCTGATATTCCTACCAGGGCACCTTTGTGAAGACTAACCATCACTTAGAGTACACATGATGCTGTCACTGCTGTAACCCACATAGAAGGGCAGGCGTTATTAGCTTTGCTCTGCAGTTAAGAAAACGGAAGCTCTTCGAGGCGAAATGAACCGTCCTGTGTCACAGGATATCTTGGACCCAGAGCTGGGGTGCTAGCTGAGATGTCACAGCTGCCCCTGGGAGGGGATAGACCCAGTCATTCTCCCCTAGAGGGGGAGAGGTTGCCATCCCTCCCCTTTCCTCCTATTCACTGGGTCAGGGGTCACTGGAATAGTAGTGGCTGGCATTGACAGAGTACCATTGAAAGCATTTTACAAATATTAATCTACTATTCCCTCTTGACAACACCTTGATGATAATATAGATGGGGAAACTGAGGCACAGAGAGAGTTAAATAGCATCCCCAAGGTCATGGAGCTCATAAATGGGAGAGTAAGTGTTCAAACCAGGCAGCTGGCTCCAGAAGCTATGTGCTGTATCGCCTGTTGTGACCTGGATACAGAACCTGAGGTCCCTGCCTCCCAGGCTGTATTTGTCAGCATGGAGTCCGAGGAGATCATCATCGGTTGCCAGAGACACCCGTGATGAGGCCCCTCTGCCCAGCATGGCTGCAGCCGCCCCCAGACAAGGTGTAGCCCCACTGGCACATCTCCTGCCGCTCCAGCCTGGCGGGAGACAGCTCCTCTATGCCAGTCTTCAAGGCTTACACAGATTCACAAGCTTTTTAGCCTTGTAATGAATGTTCCAGCTTCCTCTGGTGGGAGCCAGCCCACCCAGGGATGATGGGGAACTGAGAGAGTCAGGGGAGCCTCCTTCGAAAGCCTGTAGAGTCGTTGTCAGAAAGCGAAGAGAGCACACCTGTGCTGGCAGAGAGACCGCAGATGCCAGCTGGCTGCGGGGCTTCTGCTAAGGAGAGCGAACAGGCAAGAGAGCACTTGATTTTCATTTAGAGCTTGAATCCCAGCTCAGCCACTGTCCAGCTGTGTGACTTTGGGCAGCTGATGTGACCTCTCTGAGCGTCAGTTTCTTTGTCTGTAAAATGGGGGTGCTAACACCCAACTGAAACGCTGTTGTTAAGATGAGAAAACCCATGGGAGGTGCTGGGCAGGTCCCGGGCATTGAATAACAGGAAGCTGTTATCATAAGGAGATGGAGGCTATAAGCTGGGCACTCGGAGGTTTGTGGTCTTCTTGAGAAGGTTGAAAAGTCATGTCAGGGAGCCCTGCTGGGTTTGTCTATTTGAGATCCCCTTCTTGGGGAAAGAGCGCTCCAGCTTTCCTTTGGGGAATTTCCCTTCTCCCATCCCATGTAGTGTTGGTGGGACTGTCAAACCCAGCACCTGCCTGGCTACAGAGAATGGCCAAGAAGTGGGCATAGGCCCAAGCCAGGCCTATCAGAGTCCACCCCGGGATTTTACATACAGATTTTACATACAGAGGGAGAAGACTCTTTCCCTGTCCTCTGAGATTATTAAACTGGATTTACTGAAGCCTAGAAATATTTGAGACATGGCAACTACTTCCCTGTCCCACCTACCCAGCCCCACAGAGAAGCCAGTCTCCACAAGGAAAAGACCACACAGAGGCACACAGATTTATGTGAGAGAGAAATGCTGACCTGGTGATCTCATTTTCAATGCTTCCCATCCCGTGATCCAGACTTCTCCTTTCAATGAGCCAATAAAGTGTCCTTTTAGGTTCAGCTATCATGAGTTGGTCTTTATAACTTTCAACCATAAGAAGCCTGGCTACTACAAAGAGGTACTCTCAGAGACTTGGGGTGACCAGGAGTGGGCATCCAGCTAAAGCTGTGTGGGTCCAAAGTCAGAAGAGGCTGTTTGGGGATAAATTTCCCATTCTGTGGTTCCTTCGCTTTTATCGATTTCTTACATCTTGCATGTCTTTTTATCTTACAGCCTTTTAGAGCCTTCTATCATGTTTGAGGGAGCCTTAGGTAGTCAAGGCTGGAATGCTATACCTAGATGGGCCTTGTTCAGTGGCCTTAACTAAGATACTGGACATCCAGCAGGACACATGTGGTCTGAGCTCTAACCCTGGTGCCAAGAAATCAGCGGATTCGTGATTTGGATGTGGGTTTCCAAGCACTCCTGGGCAGTGCAGCTGCACGAGATGCTGGGATTGTAAACAAAAAGTAGTTGTGAAGTGCAGCTAAGCCAAGATCTGCCCCTGGTCATGTCCCGAGGACGAGCAAGTGAAGTGCTATGTGGGGCTCCTAGCAAGCCCCCTCAGTGCCTGGGGTGAATTCGGTGGGAGAAATCATCACTATGCAAATGAGGTATAAATTGGAGTGAAGAACTTGGCCTTAGATTCAGGTCGAGATCCATAGGGTGAATTTAGGCAAAGTGTTAGGAAAAGTTGGAGTTGTTCAGGACCCTGACATATTAATAAAGGGAAAAGGGAACTACTCTTTTTTCCACTACTTGCCAGACACCATACTAGATACATTATAAACATCATCTTAGTTCAACTGGTAAGGACAGCTCTGGGCCTCATACACTGCCAGTGGAATTGTAAAGCAGTGCCGCGCTTCGGAGAACAGTCTCTGATGCCTCCAATGGTTAAACAGAGAATTCCTGTATGACCCAGGGATCCCACTCCTAAGTATACACCCAAGGGAAATGAAAACATACGTCCAAGTGAAGACTTGTGTATCAATATTTATACTGCATTATTCATGATAGCCCAGAAGTAGAAACAACCCAAAGGTTCACCAGCTGATGAAGGGATAAAGAGAAGGTAGTATATAAGCACACAACGGAATCTTATTAGGCAAAAAAAGAAACGAAGTACTGATACATGCTACAGAATTGGTGAACCTTGAAAACGTCATGCTACATGAAAGAAGCTGGTCACAAAAGACCATATATTGTATGCTTCCATTTATATGGACTGTCTAGAATAGGCAAATCTATATAGAGACAGAAAGTAGATTAGTGGTTGCCTAAGGCTGGGGGAGGGGAGACAGAGTTGATGGCTAAGGGGTGGGGAGTTTTCTCGGGGGAGGTTAATGAGAACGTTCTAAAATCAATGGTGGGGATGGCAGAGCAAGTCTGTGAATGTGCTAAAAGCTATTGAATTGTACCCTTTAAATGGGTAAATTGTATGGTATGTGGATTACCTCTCAATAGAACTGTTAAAAAATTCAAAGTGTTTTTCTTAGAGAAGTAAGCAACGAGAAGTAGAAATGAGGCAGGGGTTGCTGTTTTTTGTGAAAGTCTTGTATAATGATTTGATCCTTAACCTATGTTACGTGGAATAAAAGAAAAATTAAACTAAAAATCACGCACTAATCTTAAAAAAAGGAACAACCCTGTAGTGTATTGCTGATTCTGTTTTACAGAGGGATAAGCTTAGATTCAGAGAGGGATGGATTTTTTACTCATGATCCAATTGCTAATGAGTGGAGAGGCAGGACTGCAACTCATGTCAGTTTGATTCTTACTGTTTAACCATCACTAGGGGCCAGAGTAAAGAAGATTAGCTCGCTGCTCTTTTTTTTTTTAACATCTTTATTGGAGTATAATTGCTTTACAATGGTGTGTTAGTTTCTGCTTTGTAACAAAGTGAATCAGTTATACATATACATATGTTCCCATATCTCTTCCCTCTTGCATCTCCCTCCCTCCCACCCTCCCTATCCCACCCCTCTAGGTGGTCACAACAGCTCGCTGCTCTTGAAAACCATCCTCTTTGGGGGATTCTGCATGGGCCATGGATGGATGAGGTTGACCTCGTCCCATCTCGCCAACCCATGTGATGTAAGAAATGGCACCTGTCTGGATGAAAGGCTCCATGCTTCACTTCCAAGTTTGGTGTAGGAAAGAGGGGCCAACAAGGAAGAAGACCTGCAGAGACCTCCATTTCACCTTGTTTCAAAGGTTTCCTTTCTGATTTCTGCCATTGACCCCTTGCTGGCTTCAGGGGGATGCTGAGACTTCAATAACACTCTAGCCCCACCCTGGACAAATGGCCCTTCCCTTTATACCCGTAACAGAGCCAAGGAGAGAGCAGATGATCTTTCATAAAGGCTGTGGAAAGCAGGGGTGAAGAGGAGATGGACTCAGCTGCTTGAACTTGAGCAAGTCACTTCACTGTTCTGAGCCTCAGTTTTCTCATCTGTACAAGGCGTTAAGAAGGCTCAGATTGCAGGATCATGAAGACTTAATAAAGAACACAGGCAAAGTGTGATTGTGGGCCCCTGATGTCCTTATGTCCTTTTGCCTGCAGGGCTGGATCCTGGGGAATAAGAGATGGAGGTCAAGACATCTCCATATTTTGGCCCCTAAGCTCATCCTCGTCACATGTCTAACCTTACTTTTGCAGGAGTAGTTCCTGTGTATCATTTCCCAGAAATGGTTTGGGTACCATCTCGCCTGGGTCAAGTGAAGGCCCTCAGGAGCTGGCTCCAGCCCCTAAGTACTTCCCAGCTGTGGCTCTTCAGGGGGCTGCCATGCATGGCTGCATCTTCCCCACCCTGAGACTGGGGTCCACAGGTACAATGCAGGCTTGCTCACTGGTCCTTCCTTACTGGCCAACATTGTGCCTACCTTGCAGTAGAACTTTAAGAAATAGATCAAGGACGGGAAGGAAAACGTCAAAGCTGAAAGAAACCTCAGAGGACGTCCAATCCAGTAATTCTCAGTTTATTTTTAACCTCAAAACCCTTTCTTCAAAGGGAAGGTTTATGCAGAGGTCCGGTCTATCTATAGATGAAAGCTGAGCTGTTCTGACCACAGTGGGGGTAGAGCCAGGCCTATCCCTTGTTCGGTCTTTCCTTTCCAGCCATCTCTGTGGAACCCTTACAACTGCAGGGAGTGGAGTTTGAAACTCACTGATCACATCTCAGCTGTGATGGGAAAACTAAAGCTAAAACTAAAACTAAAGCTCAGAAAGGAGGAGTGGATTGTGACTTGCTCAGAGTCACGGAGGGTGCAGTGCTGGGTTTGCAACTGGGCTTCTAGCTCCTGGGCTGTCTCCCTTGCTATACAAATCTCCCAGCACCCCAACGTTTGTTTGTTTTTTTTTTTTTGCGGTACGCGGGCCTTTCACTGTTGTGGCCTCTCCCGTTGCGGAGCACAGGCTCCGGACGCGCAGGCTCAGCGGCCATGGCTCACGGGCCCAGCCGCTCTGCGGCATGTGGGATCTTCCCGGACCGGGGCACGAACCCGCATCCCCTACATTGGCAGGCGGACTCCCAACCACTGTGCCACCAGGGAAGCCCAGCACCCCAAACTTTGAGTGCAGTTTGAGAGCTGCAGGTGTTTCTAAATGCCTTTTTCTTTGCAGCAGTGCTGACTGCCCTGGACTCTTCAGAGAACAGCTTTGCTATCATGGTCGTGTTAATCACTAACCGGGGGAAGCACTGGGGTGAAGGAGAAAGGCAGAGGTTTGGGAACTTGCCAGAATAAGTCAGGCTTTATTATCATCATACTAAACTGACACGACTCCCACCTCTTCCAAGGAGCAGTTCTTCCCAGGCTGAAGGGGTCTATTCCTCTTCCATTCTCTTTAACCCCTTCCTCCTGGCCTGCCTGCCTTCTTACCTGTCTCCCCTTTAGTCAGCCATTCACAATGCAAGATGCAATGGGCCTTTGGTGATTTAGTTGTTTCTTGATTTAAAAAGGAGCCACTGTATCCAGGCCCCTAAGGCGTGGAGCTTCCACTGATGAAAGACCCAGACTCAGCCTTCCAGGAGCCAAGACCCAGGGAGAGACTTGGAAAGCAGTTGGTAATATGATTCTGGGCTTGTTGCTCCAAACCAAGGCAGCTGGGGAGTTTGCCTGTGCATTATCGTTACGCAAACCACGTTTTTCCAGCCCCAAATCAGGACACCCGGCAAGAACTCACGTACCTAAAGAGACAACAGAATATGGAATATTTGAAATTATGATGGTCACCAAAAATCTGGGTGATTTGGGTGTTTTAACCATAATATCAATCTCAATTTACCTGACATCAAAGTTAAGTATGTGGTGAATATATATATACCCAGGTATCTTTAAAGCCTCTGCCTTTTAACCAGACAACACTCAGAATCTTTCCTTTGCTTTCTTCCATAATAAGAATGGGGGGAAACTTAACCCTTTTTTAAAGCAAATAGAATTGAGTTTCAGTCTTCACAAGACCCACAGCTGATTTCTTGCACTTGTGACAGTTTTTGTGTGTGTGTGTGTGTTTCTGACGGCTACAGCTGTCCCCCTGGGAACAGGGCTCTGTATGGGTGTCTGGCTTCGTCACTGCCAAGACAGGAAGTTCCTTGAGAGCAGGAACAGAGTCTTATTTATATTTATTTTTCTAATCCCTCTGGTGCCCAGTACAGCCCTTGGAATGAAGGAAGGCTTAACCAGGCCTTGCTGAATTGAATTATTGAGTAGACAAGCTTGTGATGGGAAACAAACAAACAAAAGAACCAACCCCCTATGATTCAGTGCTGTTCAACCTGTCACTTGCAGAGTAAATCCCCAGTTCCCTCAGATGGATGGTGAAGGGGACACACAGACAGGCAGAAAGAAGGATGTGCCAGGCACTGCGCTGGGCACACCTGGTCTCCCTCATCCCTCCCCGCATCCCTGGGAGGGAAGTGCTCTTACTATCTTGTCACAGATGAGGAAACGGGCTCAGGGAGGTCCAGGCTCACCTAGTGCAGAGCTGGGTTGGTGCCCACAGCCTGCCTGTCCCCAGTGCATGCTTTTCCTCCCAGACAGCACTGAATCAGTGTTGTCATGACTCCTCTCTTCCCTGGTCCCTCACAGTTCCTGGAAACAGGCTGCAACCCCCTGACCTGCTGATCAGGTGAAAACAGCGGCTATGGAAACAACAGTTGTTATGACCTCGGCAGTGGCTTTTATCTCTTTATTGGTCCCAAGTTTCTGAAAGATGGCAATGTAAAGATCTGACCCAGAGCCTTTCAACCATCAAGGCCTCTTTCAGTGGAAAAATGTTTGGGGTTATAGGAAGGGGTTTTGTTTCTTTGAACTTCTCTCTGTGTACAGCACCTGGCACATGGTGTGTCCTCAGTTCTTATTTGTTGAAAGATGAAGGAAGGAGGCCTGGATTGAATGACTGAATTGTCCTGGCTCAGGTGTTTTCTCACCTCTCCTTTCTTTGGAGAGCAGAAGCCCAGCCTGTGACGGCCTGATCTCAAAGCGACCCTAAAGGCCCAAAAGAAACAGAGAAAGAAAGAAAGAGAGTAGGCAGGAAGGAAGAAAGACAAGGGGAAAAGACCAGCTCTCCCTAATTCTTCTGCCCTCTTCTCCATGTATATTTTCTAGAAATAAACGTTTACCCTGTGGGCTACTCTTTGCTACTTCAAGTGTGGCCCATGGGCCAGCAGCATCAGCATTACCTGGGAGCCTGTTAGAAATGCAGAATCTCAGGCCCCACCCCACTCCTACTGAAAATCAGAGTTTACATTTAGCAAGATCTTCAGGAGACTTGTGTGCACATTGACTGTTGAGAAGCACTGGGCTAGAGGACAAGGCTGTAGGAAGCTTGTCTATCCCTTTAAGAGGGTAGTCAGATGCCTTCCACATCATGGGAAAGGACTGGGAGGGGTTTTAATGCACGAAATTCTGGAATGGAGAGAGAAGACATCTGGGGAGGAGACTAATAGTGGTGATTATCACCATCACCACCATCACCATTTTATTGAGCCTTGACTACATGCAGAACACTTGACATTCATGATCTCATTTTATCCCCACATCGACCCTATCAAGGATCTGTCATCATGATTCTTATTTCAGAGATGAGAAAATTCAGGTTGTGGTGACAATGCAACTGGCCAAGGTGACAGAGGGAGATCTGAGTTCTGCCTCTACTCCGACCTTGGCCAAACTACTTTGGTCTCCAGGCTAGGCTGCTCCCTGCCTTCAAACCAGAGAGAACAAAGCCCAGAGCCTTCTAGGAAGCAGGCAAGAGAAGAATAGAAAATACACAAGACTGCAATGTCCTTTGGAGCTGAGTTGTCCTATTTCCAACGCAACAGAATCATTTAACTGATAAACATGGGAGCCGTGTCAAGACGGCAGTAAATTGCCTTGCTATCAAGTTAGGCCTTTGTGTTGTGTTCAAAAGAAACTAATTAAAGGAAATTTTCTTTAAAGTTTATTTGACCCAGACATTTCCACATCGGCCTAGGAAGCCAATTTAGTTTTGAAAACTTGGTGTGAAGCTTGAATTATTAACACATGCATGAAAAATGATACTGCATATTTGCTTTAGAACATTTGGGGGATGGGGGAGGATTAAATGTATCTCTGGAGGATTTGGCCAGGGATGGGGGTGAGGGAGGGTAAAAGCAGAGAAGGATGTGAGTGTGGGCCAATGCTTGTAAAACATATATCACAGAACTTGGCGCTTCATAGGAACTCCAGCGTTCAGATGACTGAGACAAATTTTAAAGATAATTTTTCACAGCTAATACATAAAGCATGGTCCTCGCAGTCTTCCTCTTTAAACAGCTTTGTTAAATACTCAGTTGAATGATATCTCCCTTGCTGCTGTGAATCCATTAGGGAATTGTATTTATATAAGGAATTTCGCCTGATCATCTCGAATTGCTTAGAAAACATTAGTCCGTTCACCCTCTTGGCACCCTAGTGGGAGTCATATCAACACATCTGGCTTATTTCTACTCCCTTGGTGCTGGAGTGGCTCTGTGAAAAGTGGACTTGGCAGAACCAGAGTCCCAGCTAGCACCTTCCAGGATAGCTGGCACAGGGTGACTCTCGCCGGCCAGGTTGCTGGGATCCAAGAGGATGGGTGTACGATCGGGGCTGCTGCAGCCCCTGCCATCACACACACTCCCCACTCAAGTATACATCGAGTTGATGTGGAAACTCCAACGAGGAGGGAAGCTGGCATCTAAATAATGATGGTAATGATACGAGTTGCTAAGATGTGTTGCTTAAGGTGTGACAGGCACCCTGTAAAACACGTGGCATAGGTAGCCCAGTAAATCTTTGCCTTCGAGGGGCTTCTAGTGTTAACCTTATAGCATCGACGAGGACATTGAGGTCTAGAGAGGTTAATTCACTGGCTCAAACCCACATTTGTCTCGTTCAGTCCACACTTGTATCCACCACTATGATAGACCAAAGGACACTCAAAGAGGGAGTTTGATAGAGGGAGAAGATGGGGCGTGAAACATTTTATATGCATAGATACATATATATATTCAACATAAATGCCTCCAGCCTCACTCCCTCTCATTCAGTCCTCAGCAATGAAGCAGAAATAGTGTTCTTTTTTCCCTTAAAATTGTCTGTATCCGATTATGTGAAGCAGCTAGCATGGTGGCTGGCATGCAGTGGATAATCAATGGTGTTGCTTCTCTTTTCCACTTAGAGTCCACACACACATGCTGACACTCCCTGATTTCACGAATCAATATATTTCTTGAAATCATGCTTGGAGGAGAATCCTGAAAACATGGATTGGGCAGGACTATTGCAGTCATCAGTTTAAACATGGTTAGCCATACCAGCACAAACCATTAGAAGCTGAGGTAAGGTGAAAAGGAAGGAAGTAGAGGAGCTTATTAAGTAGCGTGGAATGAACAAAGAGGTGGGTGAGCAGCAGAGTGGCGAAAGTGAGGACTAATCTGATATTCTGCTGTGGGAATGCTGGTGGGGCTGATGCTGAGAAGAAAAATCACTTATGTCCCCAGGGCTCCCATGTACAGTTGTGCAGGCTGCGCACTGCAATACTCCTGGGGGTGCTACTTTCAACCACCCTTCTGGGAATGGCAGCCCTGAGCAGTGTGATGCACAGTGAGTATGGCCATAGGCAAGGGCCTTGCAAGAATCCTTTACTGAGCTCTCAAAAGAGTAGAAGCATGTGTTGTGGGAAAGTGGAGAAAATACGGGGCACATTGGGACTGGTTGGGTTAAAGGGATCAGGGAGGGATTTTTAAACTGGGCCTTGCTTGTTGAGTAGAATTTCAACAAGTGGAAAATGGCGGGGGGTGGGGGTGGGGGTGGGGCGGAAATCCAGGTGGCTTATTTTTATTCATCTTTGAGACTGAACTCATCTTGGGGATGAGTTTCGACACCTCCTATAGCACTGAGCTTACTGTATTCTAACTTTTACCACACCTTTCTGAAACGGTTCATTCATATCTGTCGACTCTCATGGTGCCTCCACTACACTGTGAGCTCCTCAAAAACAGGAACTACGTCTTTCACTCTCATATGTAGGGTATAGCATGGGTGCTGGCGCAAAATAGGTCCCAGCACATAGTAGGTGCTGAGTGAACCGAGTAACAAATGTGTGAACGAGTGCGCTTCTGCAGCAGGGATGCTGATGGAGGCAGGTGGCTGGTTTGCAGCTGAGAGATGCTAACATCCCCAGAAGGGGTAGTGGACCAGGGTGAGAATGGGCAGACTGAGGGGACCGCTGGGCTGTGGGGTGGTGGAGAGAGTTGAGAGGAAACTGAGTGATGTCAGCCACCCGGTATGGAGTTGGGGCCTCTGCTCACGAACCCGACACACAGCCCGGGGCTCGGAGCCAGGTAACAAGCTCCTGCGTGGGGCCCTGAGCCTCATGTGAAGGCCGATGAGTTTTTAACAGCATTTGTTCCCCCGAGGGTCAGGATTCAGGATGTGCCTGTCTCCAGCAGGGCAGAGAAGGGGCTGGGAGACAAACAGCTTTTACCAGATTGAAAAATTAATATGTGAAGCAAAGCCAATGCTGCCACGTGCTCCCAGGCATAGAAAGGCCAGAGAGCCAGTGATGCTTGATGGTTGACTGGCAGGTAAGGCCAGTCCTCCAGGGCCAGAGGCAAGGGCTCCCTTGCTCTCCAGGCCCTGCTTGGAGAAACCTTCCCAAGGCACAATACAGGTTTGTTCCTTGAGGTCAAAGAGGTGCTGACACCTGCTCTCTTCCCCTCACTCTGGAGATCAGATCCTCAGGGCGATGCTCCTTCTATGGTCTCCTCTTGCCCTGAACCTAAATCCCATCCACTCTAGATCTGGGCAGGATCCTAAGTAGGTGCTGTAGAGGCAGTGTAGACCATGGGGAAAGCAGGTGTTGGGAGGTAGACACACCTTTGTTCAAATTCTGGCTTGCTAGTTCCTAGCTTTGTGACCAGAGGCAAGTCACTTAACCTCTCTGAGTTTCTGCCACAAAGGGATAATGAGTCTTTTTCATAGAGATGTGTGGATTCAGTGGGCTACCTCTCATCTGTCAAACGCCTGGCACGCAGTAGGTTCCCAATAAGTTACAACTGTTTTAAATGGGTAATAGCCTGTGTGTACTCTTAGCCTAGCTTAGCCCCGGCCCCATTTGCTGTCTGTGATGCCCTCTGCACCCCTACAATGACTGCTTACTCCAGGAGCCTGGATCTGCCTCTGCCTGTGAGGAGGAACCCCTCCTCACGGCTCAACAATCCAGTTTTGCTCTTCTGGCCCCAATGATCCACACTGGACCCGAGAGTAACTAGCAGCTGGGAACACGAGCTCTGGAATCAGCTGGTCTTTTTGTCCTCTCAGTGCCTCGGTTTCCTCCTCTATACCCTGGTAGGGTTGCATACGGCCTCTGACCTGTGCGCTCATCTGTAGGAGGGCAGAGAGCCACGTGGCCGGGAATAGGTGGGTGCCAGCATGTCCCAAGCACCCCCTTGGGTGCCCTAGTTTCTCTGGGATTCAGAGGGGCTAAGGGGCTGAGTGACGTCATGGGGTAAGCAAGAGGGAGGTGGGCTGGGTCTGTCTGATTTCCAGCTGCGGTCTCTCACCTCCCCCAAATCCCCACTCCCGAGGTCCTCAGAGGGGCGGGGACCAGTTAGAGATGCCCAATTCGCCAGTTATCTCCTTGTCTTAGCTTCCTCCCTCTGCTTTTCACAGTCCTATAGGTCTCTCCCCGAGGAAGGCCCGATTTCAAGCTCAAAGGCCCTATCGAGGCATCAGGAGCAGCTCTGCTCACCCCCCGCCCCCCACCCATATTAGCCGCCGCTTTCTCCCCTCCTATCTCGGTAAAACCCTCCCGACGCTCCCTCGCCTCCTTTGCCAGCACTATCGCTCTCGCCAGCTCTCTCTCTCCCTGGAAGGCTGGATGCTTCGCTGAGCCCCGCTGCCTGTGCAGTACAGTCAACTCGTTACATGAACATGATCGTTGCATTAAGCCAGTGCTCCCCTTCCTGGGGTCCAAGGTGCCTGTTGGGCTTCATCTCAGCCCTCCTCTCTAGGCTCCACAGCGGGGAAGGCAAGGGCGGGAGGAGCATCTTCCCATTTCACAAATGGGGAAACTGAGGCAAGAGGCACATGGGCTCTCCTCCTCTGCCAGGCACCCAGAGCTCTCTTGGGGACCCCGTGCCTGCCCTCCTCAGGCCTGCCTCAGCCTTACTGGTCCCTCTGCTCCTCCCGGCAGCTTGAATCTCCAGGGAGCCTTAACTCCTCCCACTGGGCTTCCGCTCTGCCTTCAGGCAAACCCTGAAAAATCTCCCCTTCCTCTGCTGCCCCACGAGCTTGCAGACCTTTCTTTTGGTGCCTCGCCACCTGCCCCACCTGATTTAGTGACCCTGGATTAGGGGGATCCCACACATTGCCCAAGGGGCTGCTTAGTGCTTTAGTACTTAACTGGGGTATGATTCTGGGAGCTTTGGAAATTACAGATCAGTGTGTCAGTGTGTGTGCACACGGTTGTTTCAGAGGGAGGGTCCACAGCTCTAACAGAATCTCAAAGGGGTGGGAGCCACTGCACCAGCCTGGGAGTGATGGGGGTCACCTGGGCCACTAGAGACCTGGTTACCTGCAAAGGCACACGGAGGGTAGCACTGTCTTGTCTGGGGCTCTTTGGCCTCTGGGAAGGGAGCTCTGTCTGGCTATTCTGTCTCTTAGACTCCAGCTCCAGCCCCCATGCTGCTCCTTATACCCTGCTCCAAACAGCTGTGATCTGCTTCTCTCAGGGACTAGATGCTGTCACACAGGTTGGCTTCTCCCCTGTGAAGTCAACTTTTCCTCATCTAGACGCCCTGGTGCTGAGCCATTTCCGGGTCCTGGTCTCGCCTCTGAAACTGGTGCTACTCAATGTGTGGTCTCTGGACCAGTCTGTTAGGCAGGACTGCCTTAGACTTTATCTAGGCAGTTCCTTTTGTCTCTCCAACTGCCCCTTTTCCCTCTGTGTCCACCTGTTGGAATCCTGTCCATCCTTCAGGGCCCAGCTGCAATGCCACTTCCTCCAGGAAGTCTCCCTGGGTGGGAGCTGTCCTTCTGACTTTTCCTACTACTGGCTTCTTCCTTTGTTGACAGTCCTCTCCAGACTTACCGTGTGTTAGAAGCCGATGGGTGTTCTCTGTGCCCAGCAGTGCTGGGCACATAGGAGGAGCTCAGGAAATGCCTGGTGTGTGCTTGGTCACACCCAGTGAGGAAGAACTTATTCTCACACTCAGTGGTGCATTTCTTCAACAAGTGTATACTAGGTGTTATGCTGGGGACAAAACAGTGAAAGGTACAAAGCTGTCACCCTTCCAGAGCTCCTAGTTGGGGGAGGGAAACAGCATGAGGATAGGTACCCACCAAGGAGTGAGTGATAACGAGGGTGCTGGGGGTGGATGGTACCCTGAGAGCATGTTGCGGGTGTCGGGAAAGGGCTCCCGCAGGAAGTGGGCTCCAGGTAAGACTTGGAGGTGGAGTTAGGGTTGTTGAGGAGGAACCAGGGCACTGGGCCAAAGGGAGAGCACATGTGAGACATGGGGGCATGCCATGTTCCAGAGCTCAAGGTGTTTCAGATGCAGACGCCGTGGGAGGAGAAGGGGAAAGACCTGAGCCCGGAAGTAGGCAGGGCCGGTCTTGGAGGTCCTGGCAAGTCATTGTAAAGAACTTGGACTTCAGAATAACGGCAGACAATGGGGAGCTGTTCTAGTTACTCTTGCCTGTGTAACAAATTATGCCAAAGTGTAGTGGTGTAGAACACCCATTTATTATGTCATAGATTCTGGGGATCAGTAGTTGGGTCAGGGCACAGCGGGGATGGCTTTTCTCTGCTCCATGACGTCTAGGGCCTCAGCTGGAAAGCTTGAAGGCCGGAGCTAGAATCTGTCTGGCAGGTGATGCTGGTGGTCACCTGGGGCCCTCAGTTCCTCTTCGCGTGGGCCTCTCCATGTTGGCTGGTGATTGAAAGTGCCTGGCAGAATGGACTCGAGGCCAGGCCTTGGGTCTAACTGTGTCTGGGGTTCCCCTATATGTGCTGTTGCCTGTCCTACCCTCCTCCTCCTATAAATCCTGGCTGAGTCACCTCCCCTGGGAAGCCCTCCCTGATTTCTCTGGGTAGGGCTGCCCATAGGCTGTCTGTGCCTGGAGTCATTTGTCTCATCGCCTGTCTCCCCCACTAGCTTGGGACCTCCTTGAGGACAGGGATACCATCTTAGGTCTGATTCCCCACTGCGTGGTATACAGAAGGTGCTTGACAAATGTTTGTTGAATTGTAAACGAACCATGAGAAGGTTGTCTAGCTCCTTCCTGGCAGGGTTGGAGTGGCGGTGGCTATTGGCTTATCTTTGCTGAATCTGCCTTTTCAAAGCTACATTCTACCCATCTCCTTTCTAAGCTCATTTGGATCAAATATTCATACCTATTATGGAGCCTCCTTCCACACCAAGTGCTTCCACTCCCATCCCCCTCAACTTATTCTCTGCAAAGCAGCTCGATGGATCTGTACCAGATGTAATTAGATCACGGCCCTCCCCAGCTCAGAACCTCCCCATGGTAAGATCCACACGCTTTACCCCACAGTCTACAGCCTGCAAAGCCCTGTGTGGTCTTCTGCCACCTTCTCTAACTGCATTTCCTACTGCCCCAACCCCACATCCCAGTGACACCAGCCTGGCTTGCTTTCTGCCTGACATGCTAAGCTGCTTCCCACCTCAGGACCTTGCACTGCTGTTCCCCCTGCCTGGCATGCTTTTCCTTCATGTCCTTACTTGACTTCTCCTCCTTATCACTGAGACCTCGGCTCCAAGGCCGCTTCCTCAGACTTCCCCCAAACCCTTTGCTTCAGTTGTGTCCTCACCCCAATCGCTCTCTCTTTTAGCACCCTTTCAATTTTCTTCAGAGCCATTATTATCTGAAACAGTCTAGTTTCTCCATGTGTTTACCTTGGCATTCCTGGTCTCCTTCACCAGAAGGCAAGCTTGCTCAGGGCAGGGTCTTGTCTTCATGATGGCTAGGTAGAGCATTCAGAACAAGGTCTGGCATGTAAATATTTGTTGAAAAAAATGAATGGAAACCCATTGTACAGATGGGAAAATCTAGGCGCAAGCAGCCTGCCGGCCGAGGAATCTGACTCTGGGCTTCCAGTCCTGCTCGCCTCTCCCTGTTGGGGCTTCCCTTCTTCCCTCCCGCGTCCCCCCCAGCCCCGCGCCACTCTTCCCTCCTTCCTCTCCTGGGCTGGGAAGGGTTGTTGAGCTGGAGAATGCAGGCAGGCAGCCACAGAACCATTCCAAGAAGTGAGAGACATCCTGGTCCAGGGGGAGAATTAAACTCCCAGCTTCAGTGGGAGGTGAGAAAGAGGCGGTTGTTTGAGCCAGCAAGGAGAGGGAGGGAGGCTCCTCTCCTGGGGTTGCCGATGGATCAGATGCAGAACCGCAGATTACGCTCCGTGCAGGCTCTGGTGCCCGCAGCATGCAGAGCAGCTGGGCCCCGGGAGGAAGGATGCTTGCCAAGGAGGAGTAGGCTCGCTTGTTTGCTCGCTCCCGCCCTGGGATTTACGGTGCTGCCTTTGAATGGGAGTCTCTGATGGAGATATATGGGCCTGCTTCTCTGCCGGGAGTGGGCCCTCCCCACGGATCTGAGCAGCTACTGCTGCAGCCACCGTGAGGGAGATGGCAGGAGATCTATGGCTCTTTCTCCTGGCTGGAATTCCTCTATTCTCTGGCCAATGGGCCAACAACCACTTAGCCAGGAGAAAAAGGCCCTGACCGGCTTGATCCCTGTGCAGTCATAAGGCTTGGTGTCTGAGAAGGATGGCGCTAGCCAGTTCTCTCTCTCTGGCTGCTCTCAGTGGTGGCCCTGAGAGGATGGACACCACCAACAGTAAATCCTGAGATGGACCAAACGTAGAGGTCCAGGAGGGAGGGGCATGGGGTGGACCTTGTTACCCCCTTTTAGAGATTAGGAGCTTTGAGCCTCAACGACGGGACAGTAAGGAAAGGAAAGGATGGGGATGGCTACCGGTTGCATCCCTGCTCTTCACAGACGTTAAGTTCTTTTCATGTGCCTTGTCATCGTCACAGCCAGTCAAGGAGGTAGCTAGGTTCTACTGACCCAGTTGGATTAATGAAAAAGCGGGGTCAGCGAGGTTGGTAACAGTGCGGGCAGGATGGAGCCCTCCCCTTTCTGCATCTCACAGCCAGACTGAGATGCTTCTTTGGGACAACACCGGAGTCATTTTCTGGTTTAACATCAGAGGTCAGCTGGGAGGGGCGGGGGTGATGGTCTTCATTTTAAAGGGCCCCAGCACCCCCTGTCCCCACCTGCTGTTGTTCCCTCCTACTGGCACCTCCTTCTTGCTGATACCCGGTCTGCCCAGCCTTCTCCAGTCAGGGCCCGAGCTGGCAGGCAGCATCTGGGAGGCCTCCCTGGGATCTCTCTCTCCAGACAGCTGGAGGCTGTCAGACCGTCTCCTCCCCTCCTCCCAGGCAGTGCCAACCCTGGGAGACTTGCGGTAAAGGCACTTTGATCACGGAAGCCCTGGGGAGCAGAAGCAAGTGGGAAAGAGAGAGAGAGAGCAAGCATGTGTGGAGAGATTTACATCCAGAGCTAGATCAGAGATTCCCGTCCCGCTGCTGTTATGTGGGGACTTGTTGCTGTCATGGGGCCGTGGCCAAGCAGCTGAGGACGGGAGCGGCGATGTGCCAGCCTGTCATCAGGAGAGGTAATGAGGCCACTGGGTGTCCCCCTGACATAGTCATCACCTTTTGGGTAGAGAACCAAACCTCCCCTTTACTCCAACTCGTTAGAATCAGAGAACATCAGAGTCAGAGGGCCCTGAGAGATCTCCCCCTCGTTACAGATGGGAAAACTGTGGCTTGGGAGGAGAGTAATTTGCACAAGTCATAGGTCTACCAGAAGCAGAGCTGAAGCTAGGATCTGGAGCTCTGGGCAGTGTTATCTCCATGACAGCAGAGGAAGTTTAAGGAAGCAGTTAAGAGCACAAGCTTTGGAGCCAGGCAGGCCTCGGTCCATAGGCGGGCCGAACCCCAGCCTTGCTGCTGTGTGATCTGGGGCAGGTGTCTCAACGTCTCTGCTTCTTCACAGGATACACACCGGTGAGGACCGCTGTGAGGCTTAAGTGAGACGCATGCCTACGGAGAGCCCAGCAGTGCTCACTGTTATCACTGCTGTCGTTGTTGGGCTTCGCGCTGAAGCAGCGCAGACAGTGGTGGGTGGAGGGCGGGGCGTAGAGGCGGAGTGTGGGAAGGGAATGCAGCTTCCTCGCAGAGGAACTGGCCCTGAATTAGGTGATGCTGAGCTCCTAAGAGGATCCGACACTTGACAGAGATGATCTCATTTAATCCCCCCACTACCCTATGAGCGGAGGGGAATTATCCCCATTTTACAGATGAAATGAGAACACTAAGGTTCATCCTTCCTGGGCTAAGCCGAGTCCAGCTTCCCCCGACAGAGGGAGCCAGTGGCTGCCACGTGGCCCACTGGGTCCTGCCTTGTTTCCCTGGAGGCAGGTGGGGTTGATTCGCCCCAAGCTGGTGCTGAGGGAGGGACACCATCTCCTTTGTTGCTCGGCTCCGGCCCGCGCTGTCGATGTTCTTGAGTGAGCCTGGCTCCTCTGTGGTCTGATGGGGGAATAACACGAAGTAAAACAGGATGGCACTTCATAGTAAATTACTCTAATTTTTATGGTACTGAGTACGCTGTTTCCTGACAGAGTAACTCCATTTAGTTTACAGTGGGAATTGTTCTCCCTGGGTTTTAGTTCCTCCTCCCCCGCGCCCTCCCCCTTTCCTGCCTCCACCCTCACGACTTGATTACAGCCCCAGAGAAGGAAGCGGAAACCATTGAATCCCCCTCCAGTGTCACTGTGAGGAACCTGGGGCCCTGAGATGGGAGGTGCCTGAGCCCAGGTCCCACGGGGGCTGGCGGCTGGCACACGAGGCAGGGCTAGATACCAGGATCCCTCTTCACGCGGGCCGCAGGGCAGCTTGCGTGATACAGATGGGCAGGCTTGGGGGCACCGTTCTCAGAGCTGCCCCCAGCTCCTCTTCTCTAATGCCAAGGCAAAGTGGGAGTGCCCCCCTCCCCTCTGCTTTCTCAGGCTGCCCTTTCAGGATCCATCATCTTGTCTCTTTTATCCCCAGAGCTAATATTTGTTGGGGAGGAGGTCCCTTTGAGGCCATCGCTGAGGTTCTTGGTAACTTGATTTGTATAAAAAGCCTGGGGTTGTGGAACTGCTCTCCACTGCTATTCATGTACATTTAAAAAGTGTCAGGAGGCGTGGAACAGAGGTGACACCTTGAAGACCCCATGGGTATCCTGGGTCCCGCATCCATCTAGCTGCACTCCTCTATCCCCCATTGCCAGGAAGCCAATGCTATTTGCTAGGCTTTAGGTGAGGCGTTCAAACCCAAGTCACTCCAAGCATGCCAGTGGTGCCAGCATCACAGGGAGCTTGCTAGAAATGCAGACACTCAGGCCCCACCCCGGAACTGCTGAATCAGAGTCTGCTGGGTAACACGATCCCCTGGTGAGCTTGCACATCCGAGTCTGAGAAGGCCTATTTTAAACCACACTTTTAACCTTCACTCATCCCCATTTCACAGATGCAGACACTGAAGCCTGTGGAGGGTACACCGCTAGTCCGGGTGATGCTGTTATTAAGTCACAGGGCTGGGATTCAGACTCTGATCTTTCTAATGCCAAAGGGTGTTGGAAGATGGGTATGATTTCAATAAGACAAGATGGAGAGAAGGGACTTTGAGAAGAAGAAATGAACGGGGAGATATAAGACGGTGAGGGTGAGCTTGGGAAGAAGAGTAGGGTTGTTTGGAGAGAGGCTTTGGCTCTTTTCAGCAGGCGATGGAGAACTATTAAAGACCTGGGAGCAGAGAGGTCACTGGATCTATCCATCACCCCCAAATGACCTGCATTGCAAGAGAAGCCCCCAGATCAGTTTAAAGGCACTGGGGGGGCCTTGGGGCTGAGATGTGTCCTTGACCTTTCCTCAAGGGCCCTGGTTACACATCTGGCCTCATAGCTTGCTGCTGGTCTGAATTACCCAGCCCAGTGTGGAGCTGATGAGGGACAGAGGGCAGGCCGCTGGGGGCTTGGACCGCAGAGAGTGGGGAGTGGGGGCAGTGGGAGGAGCCCTGGATGGGGAAGAGGATTCGTGTGCCCCGCGTCATCTCTTCTTCAGCAGAAACACCTACGCTTTCTTCATCTGGGTCTTGAGGGCTTCTGTTCCTGTGCCACCTTGAGCCATCTCTGTGCTCCTGCGTGTCAGTGCTCTGCCCAAGGCCCGGGCTCAGGATGGACCATGACCAGGGATTGTGTCTCGCTGGGTCTGGGTGCTCTCCGTCTAGTAAGGCAGCCCAGTCATAACATTTTCAGCAGCGAGCTCATGTAGGGAGCAGGGCCATCGATGCAGTGGAGGGAGCAGTGGGCTCCAAAGTCTGAGGTGCTTGTCCCAAGGGTCAGCTCAAACACACGACCACTGCCCCTTGCCTCCCCTTTCCTAGAGCCTCATCAGTGTCCTCTCGCTCCCCTAGGCAGCATCCTGATGGCACTTCCTACATCACCAAGCTCCTTCAGAGCCAGAAGCTCATGTCCTCCTAGGACAACCTGATGAGAGAGGTAGGATTTATCATCTCCATTTTACAGATGGGAAGATGGTGGCCAATAAAGTTCAAACGATTTGCCCAGTGTCATAGGTTCAGAGCCAAGGCCGTAACCCAGGGCTCTTGACTTTGAGTCCACAGTTCCTTCTACTTTAAAACCTTGAGCACTATTTCTAGTCTGCTTTGGGGCACTTTCTAGAACACGAGATGCTGGGCCCAGGATATGTGCCTGGGGACCCATGTATGTCTGAGCACTGGGGCTGTCACCTCTCAGGTATCCGGGAGTAGCGTGGAGTTTCCGAGGGAAAGGATGACTTTTAATCCCTCCTCCCACCATTCCTCTCCTGCCTGAGACAGGCAGCAAGACGAACAGGTATCGCATGAACACCCGAGGGCTGACATAGTGCAGCTCCACCTCTGTCCTTGTCACCCACCTGCCACCATCCTCTTGGGTGCCCCTCCTCTGCCCCTGTCTTCTGGGGAGCCTGTTTTCTACTCTCTTGCTTATCTGTTTCTAGAAGCCCCTTATTCTCTTGCTGTGCCTTATACCCTTGCCTCAAATCTTCCCTTTCCCCCAAGCCTCCCCTTTCTGACCCAGAGCCATAAATCCTAAATCCCCGGGAATCCAAGGTGATGGTGGGTATCACGGGATGAGGCCACTCCGGGCCCCATCAATGTGCAGTGGCCAGTCCATCAGTCAGTGCGGGGACAGCCTGGAATGGAAGCAGCCTGCCCTGCAGCCTCTGCTCCCAACACACTGGGTGACCTTGCACGGTGATGAAGGACACGCATTCTGGAGCAAGCCCGTCCAGACTGGAATTCTGATTTTGCTCCCGATAGCTGCACAACCTGGAACAAATTATGCTACTTCTCTGTGCCTCAGTTTACTCATCGTTTAAAGGGGGTCATGATAGTACCTGCTTCAGAGGATTTTGGAGGATTGAATAAGTGAATGCCCCCCAATGCTTAGAAACAACACACATCAGCTATTTGTCTTAGAGAAGCCTCAGTTTCTCCATCTGTAAAAGGGGTTGTGCTCTCTGTTCCCTAAGGCCCCTCTGGCTCTGACATTGCAGGGTTCAAGCTCTGGGCTCTGAGCTCTGCTTATTTCTCTCCCTTTGTGGAATCAGCCCAGGATCATGTGCAAGATTAATAAATAAATGGATAAATAAATAAATAATGCCTTTCGTTTGCAGAGTGTTGAGTACTTTGCAAAGTACTCTCTCATCCATTAATGATGTCAGTGGAGTCATCACGCCGGCTCTGGAATGTAAGCCACCCAGTGATTATTACTGCCATTTTCAGGTGGGGAATGAAAGCTTCGGCAAAGTGACCTGCCCAAGGTCATGAGGTTGTTTGATGCTGGGATGAGAAGAGGTGGAAAAGAGAGGCTGAAAAAAAAAAAAAAGAAAGCTGGGAGAGGGTGAGTGTGGGGGGCTCTGGGTGTCAGAGAGTAGAAGCAAAAATGAAACAGAAATTTTAAAAATGGAGTATTTGTCAAAGTCAAACTCAGAGCTTTGGAGTTTCTCCTCCTGCTTGAGTGTTCCTCAAGTATCTGACTTCTGGGGAGTTTTCTTCCCTCACTGTGACTGGGTAGTGTCTGGGGCTCAATCTACGCTTTGGCTAGAAATTAGTAAAATCTTGGGCAGCATTAACAGAGGTATGATGCTCAGAGTAAGGGAGGTGAAAATCTATTTTGTGCTGGAACCTCGTGTCTAGTCCTAAGCATGGCCCTTTGAGATGGACTTTGACAAACTGGAGGTGGGTGGTGAAAAGTCTGAACCTTGAGCCATCTGGGGCGAAGTTGGAGGAAACAGACTTGAGGAAGAAAAGACTGGGAAGTTTCAGCAGTGTCTTCACCTATTAAAAAGACCCTGGAGTTGCTCTGGGAGGCCCCAGGGGCACAGAAACAGGATTGATGGGTCAAGGTACCAGGGGAACGTTTAATTGCAACAGGGAAAGAACAGGCTAATCTCTGCTGCGAACTAATCTCTGACCCCCAGCGTCCCCCCATACCACCTACACACTGAAGCTTAAGTCCCCTTGGTTCCCCTCTTTCCTGGCTCTCCCCTCGGCCTCCATGAAGCCCTTTCCAGGTTGCAGGAGTGGGATGGGCCGTGCCCTTGTCACTCTTCCCTCCAGATGAGAGCGTCCTGAGGGCTGGGCAGGGCACGGGGATCCTTGCCTGGGGTGCAGGCTCACAGTTGAGGTCCCTCCCAGCCCTGAACAGAAGTCATGAAAGTCTCTGTGTGGGGAAGGCCCCTGAGAAACCTGACAGGGCTTGTTTTGGAAGACAGTCCCTGGGTGGGGCAGGATTAAACACCAGGCCTGGGGAGCTGGTTGCTGAAGATGCCGAGGTCACTGAGAACTGGGCCCATGTGGGGCATGGGAGGGAAGCCCAGGGGCCAGGGTGGGTGTGTGGATGGGGGTGCGGGGATCCTGAAAGGAGACAGAATGAGATCTGCAGGTCCAGGGGCAGAGATGGGGAGACACATTTGCCCGGCAACATCTCTCGGGATCCAGGGCTCAGTTTGGAGTCTGCTGCCCTCTCAGCCACGGCACTCATCCTCAGACGGAATAAAACAAGGCGATTATCGTGGGTGTTTGTGCATCCTGCGCACCCCTCCGAGGCCACACCGACTGATGGCAGGGCTGGATCATTAAGAGAGTGAGAATTAGAAGGGCTTAAAAAAAACCCCAGCTTGTCAGCAGTAATCGGCTTTTGTTCTCTCTCTCTCTCTGCTGGGGTTCGGGCTGCTTTGAAGGGGGGATAATTTACCTCTAAGAAGCTTTGCCATCTCAGACGCCGGCACACAGGGCCCGCTGCCTTAACTTGGTGCTCTGTGGCCCCCTCTGTCCACCTCCACCTGCTCACTTCTGCAGGGGCAGGTGGCCTCCTGAAAGGTCCTGTCTTTCTGTCTGCCTCTCTGCCTTATTTCCCCACACTTTCCCACCCCTGCCATTGCTCTGGGGGTTCCCCACTTCTCCTTCCCTGCTCCCAGCCCCATGGCAGTGAGGACCACGTGGAGGCAAGAAGAGGACTGAGGGGGGAGGGGTGGGAAGATGGGGGTGTGCAGTCAGGTGCTCAAGACTGGTGTCTTATTTTATTTAATTTATTTATTTATTTATTTTTTGCAGTACGCGGGCCTCTCACTGTTGTGGCCTCTCCCATTGTGGAGCACAGGCTCCGGACGCGCAGGCTCAGCAGCTATGGCTCACGGACTCAGCCGCTCCGCGGCACGTGGGATCTTCCTGGACCGGGGCACGAACCCGCGTCCCCTGCATCGGCAGGCAGACTCTCAACCACTGCGCCACCAAGGAAGCCCTTTTTTTTTTTTAATTTTTAAAATTTTTTGGCCATGCCTGTGGCATGTGGGATCTTAGTTCCCCGACCAGGGATCGAACCCACACCCCCTGCAGTGGAAATGCAGAGTCTTAACCACTGGACCACCAGGGAAGTCCCCCAACACTGGTGTCTTGCAACCCGTCCTCCATCACCTGGACCTGGCTCTGATTAAGCAGATAAAAATACAGGATGGCCAGTTAATTTAAATTTCAGATCAATAACAAATAAATGTTTTTGGCATAAGTATGTCCCATGTAGGATTTGAGATATACTTATTCTAAACAATGTATTTATTGTTTACCTGAAATTCAGATTAACTGGGGGTCTGTACTTGATCTGGCCCTCCTCCTTCCTACTGCCTCTGGGAGGGCCCTGGAGCATCTCTCCGGCTGGGAGGTCACAGTCCCAAATCCTAGTTCCAACCATTTTAAATTAAGGACAGAGTTTCCATCTCCCGATAATGGACAGACCATGATAACTGACGGCCTTTGGGAAGTTTCGGGGTGGCCTTCAGCAACCAGCATCGTTGTCAGCACTGCCTAAGAGAAATGTACATGTGTAAACATGTAGGCATCCCGTTTCAAGATGAGGGAAGGGAGGCCCAGAGAAGCAGACCAAGTGGCCCAAGGTTCTGTGGTGAGCTGCATCAGAGCAGCCTGGGCTGCGGCCTCCTGGCTCCTTGCAGAGTGCTCCGCTGATTCCATGCATTTTTCGAAGCAACCACTTGAGAAAGGGCAGAGGTAGGCACGGTGGTCAGGGCTGAGGGACGGAAGGGCCCAGGTTCACGTCTCTGGCCATCGCAGCTTCCCTCCCCCAGCCCACTCCTCAGTCCCCTGCCCACTGCCAGCCCCATGCAGTCCACCAGTATCCTCCCTAGAGGGCTTCCTGGAGCAATCTCTGGCTGCCACAAATGACTCTGGGAGAGCTGTGGTCAACCGCTGCTTCTCCAAACGGGGCCCTCGGTTGAGATGCTGCGCTGCTCAGGGTAAAGGCGGTGATGATCCTGTCCTCTCTGTGGGCACCTGGAGTCCCAACCGTGGCACCGCACTGTGAGGCTGACTGACACACTGGAAGTGGAAGGGAAGAGTCTGACCCTGAGACATCAGGGTCAAGTTGGAGGAACTGGACTTGGGAAAGGAAAGGCTGGGAAGTTTCCACACCTTCTTCACATGTTAGAAACAACGTGGACTTGCAAAGGGGGTCCTGGGGTAGAAACAGGACCTCAAGGTGGAGGGTCCCAGGAGTAAAACCCTCATTCGCGCAGAAGCAGGGGGAGAGGCTGTGAGTCTGGTCTCAGTTCGGTGTGACCTTGTTCAAGGCACCTGTTGTCTCAGAACTTCAGTGCCCCAGTTAGAAAATTATGGGGTGCGCTAGATCATATTCAAGCCTCCTTCCAGTGCAGAGTCAAGGTGAGTCTCACCTGTGGTCCGTTGGCCAACTCCACAGCCAGCAATCTGAGGTCAGAGGTCATGACTTATTCTGCTTGGTGCTTCCCCCTCGCCCTCTATCTTGTTTCATAAAGATGTGGTAGTTGTTGGGGGATAAAGAGGAGGGAGATTCATTCATTCAAAACACAGCTGAAAAGTCCCCTCCTCTATGAAGCCCTTCAGATTTCTCTCAAGGTGTAGAGTCTTGTTTGGCTACACAAGGAACTCAAGCTTGGATCTGACCTCTGTATCCCTCAGACTCATTACCTGTGGATGGGGCAATCAAAGCCTTGTTAACCATCGCAACAGGTGAGCCCAGCCTCTCCCCTCTTGTCACTCCAGGGTGTCCACTAGACGGAGCTTCACTCTTCCTCAAACGTCCCTGATCCCCTTGCCTCTAATTCTCTTTCTCTCTTTCGTGTCCTACCTTGTATCTACTCATACAAGACTTGGTTTAAATTCTGTGCAAAGCGCTCTAACCCCTCCCTGTGCTTGCCCTCCCCCAAGCCCCTCCAGAGGACTTAGTAGCTTCCTTCCTGATGTCCCAAGGGAGGGATTGTGTCTGTATTTTACAGAGCACTTGCTGTACTGCAGGGTAGGGAGTCTGTCTACTCGCCCGATATGCACATGGGATGCTCAAGGCTCCTTTCAGCCTCCACGCCTCAGCTTTAACAAACCCTCGCAGTAAGCCTTCCCCGCTGGTCCCTCATGAAGCGTCTCCATTGTTATTCGCTTCGTGGGAAATCAGGATCTGAATTGAAATAAAAATGTATTGTTGACATCTTTGTTTTCTGTCTTCACTTCTAGAATACAATCGCAGTGACTTTGTCTTGGTCAAAGTTGTATCTCCAGCACCTAGAATAGAGTCTGGAACACAACATGCACTCAGTGAAGATTTATCCAGTGAAGGAGTGAGTGGATGAATGACTCTAAGGCCCTGGAGAATATCGATTGCTTTGCTAGGCCAACCTCCACCCTCTCTTCTTCCTCCAGTTGGCCACACTGTGAATATCCTTTGGGGAACTTTCTCCTCTCTCTGTCTGTGTTGCTAAGTAGGTCCGGCCTCTTCCCCAGTCACAGAGCGAGACCCACAGTCTAGGCCTGGCCCATCTGAACATTCCTTCTCCCTGACCAGGAATGGGCGCTGGGCCAATCTGTTCCAGGGAGACCCAATCCCGGGACTTTTGCTGCCAACGTGGTAGGATGTAAACTTGTTGCTGCTGGTGGGAAAGTCTGTCTGGGAATGATGTCCACGCAGAAGGAAGCGGATCCCAGAGATGGAGAGAGACAGGTTCCTGGCAACATCGTTGGAGCACTTGGATGTGCCTGAAGCCACCCCTAGACTTTCTAGTTACATGAGCCAATAAGTTCTCTTTTCTGCTGAAGCTGACTTGAATTGTAAAGTATTATTACAACTGGAATCGTCCTCATTAATACCGATTGGAAAAGTATCTTAAATCATCTTTTTATTCTCATCTAGCATCAAATAGAGGCTGGCATGCAGTAGGCACTCAATACGTGTTTGGAGTGAATAAATGATGGTGAACACTTTAAGGGCTGAATAGCATCCAATTGAACATTTTTTCCTTTTTCCATCCAGACAAATGTTGAGTATCCATTACGTATGCGGTGAATGTTGGTTGATCCCAGTTGGATGGGGCTCATCTCCTTTCCTCTTCCCCTCCCCTATTAACTTCCTGTTAGTAGAGACCCCTGCCTCTAACCCCCACTCTCCTTATGGCTCCTGAGTCCTCATTCTCTCATTCTTCTTTTGGTTAATAATTGCAGTGGTTTGCAATTTGTCATCCACAATAGGTCCATGTCCTAAGTACCAAAATAACCTGGGAAAAAAAGTGAATGCTAATAAATAAAATCATAGGTATAGTGTACGCCTGGGCTGACCGAGTTGTTCACTCACCATGTTGCTTTTGCAAGCTGTGCAGTCTCACGTGACTCTCCAGAGAGGGGAAGGAAGCAGAGGGTGTAGAAAAGCTCCCCTGGTGCTGCCTCACTCCTCATTACCTTGGGAAGCAAGACATGATATTTGGAAGAAGCTACAAAAATGAGGGTGCCTTTGTCTCCCTTGGGTCCTCCTAGCATTGGGAGTTGAACAGTCATTTAAAAGAGAATTTGATATCATCAAAAATTTCAGCCATATACAAGAGACAATAATAATACAATAGCCCATCATATACTCATCAATCAGCTTCAATAAACCAATAAACTCATGGCCAAGCTTATTTCATCTCTACACTGACCCACTCCCTCTGCCCCATCCCCGATTACTTTGAAGTGTATCATTTGCTTAATAAATTTATTTATTTATTTATATTTTATTTTTGCCTGCGTTGAGTCTTCATTGCTGTGTGCGGGCTTTCTCTAGTTGCGGTGAGCGGGGGCTACTCTTTGTTGCAGTGTGTGGGCTTCTCGTTATGGTGGCTTCTCTTGTTGCGGAGCATGGGCTCTAGGCATGCAGGCTTCAGTAGTTGTGGTGCGTGGGCTCAGTAGTTGTGGCTCACAGGCTCCAGCACAGGTTCAGTAGTTGTGGCGCATGGGCTTAGTTGCTCCGCGGCATGTGGGATCTTCCCGGACCAGGGCTCGAACCCGTGTCCCCTGCATTGGCAGGCGGATTCTTAACCACTTTGCCACCAGGGAAGTCCTGAAGCATATCATTTTATATGGAGATATTGTAATATGCCATATTAAAGATATATTTATACACATATAAATATATTTAATATTTATTTCTAGATGATAAACGCTCTTTTAAAACCATACCTATACGACCACTCTCAGACTGGTTACAGCATGAGCGCCAATGAACCACAGCTCTCAGTGTTTATGCCTTTGTGAATTCTCCCCCTACACTGACTCTGGGCTTGACAATGGGACTTTCTTTGGCCAATGGGACAATGACAAACATGGTGCAAGGCAGAAGCCCAGAAAGCACTTGCCCATGGGGGCCTTCCCTTTCTTGCTGTTGCTGCCAATGCTTCTGCCACCATATGAAAAGGCCCACAGCCCAGCCCCCTGAAAATGAGAGGCCACCTGGAGTGAGAGAAAGAGAGAGGCAGAGCTTGTTCCGTTGAGTCCATACATAGGAGTGATCCGACCACATTGGGTGGGACAGATCTGAGCCGTCCCAGCTGATACCTGCCCAAACTGGTGACTCACAAAATCATGAACACACAAAACAGTTGTTGACTTAAGCCACTAAATTTCAGGGTGGTTTGTTACTCAGCAATAGCTAATTGGTGCATACCCCCAAAGCAAATGTTAATTCCTTAATTTCATTAAAAACCTAATCAGTATTGAAATTTCCTTGATTTCTCATAAACTTTTTTTTTTTTTGCACTTTGCTTATTTTTGTCAGGTTCCAGTAAAGTCTGTGTATTTTGGTCAATGGATAAGTCTCTTAAGTATCCTTTAATCTATAGTTTCTGCATCCAATCTTTTTTTTCCCCCTCCTGAAATTTATGTTTCAAAGAAACTGTGTCCTTTGTCCTGTAGATTTTTCCACAATCTGATTTTGCTGAATACTATGGTGCCATTTGGTGTGTTCCTCTGTCCTTAAATTACCTGTCAACTGAGAGTTAGGTAGGTCTGGAGGCTTGATCAGGTTAAGGCTTGATTTATTTTGGTGTTTGTGTTCTTCCAACAATAGGTGTCAATATCTAGTTGCCTTTTGGTCACGTGGCTTCCCATGACCCTTGCCTACATCGACTAATCCATCAGTTTTTACAAATGATACTGCAGTTATTCACTCTTCGTCAGCCAGAACAATTCTATTAAGATACATTTCTCCTCATTAAGTATTTTGTTACAAGTGGCACCATTTGTATAGAAAAGGCAGGATAAATGTTTGCTTCTTTCCCTTTATTTGCCAGTTTTCAAAAGAATGAGTTTGTTCCTTAGCATCCTCCGGAGCTGACAGTTTATTTTATTTCTTGAGTATCATTATAAACTCACGAATTTAAACATTTTTATGTGTTTTAATATAGTGAACTGTCCTTATTGATGCTTAAATTGCACCAGCTTTGACCAGTGGGAGCCTATTCAAGTTGGCTCCTGAGTCATTTTGACACAAATCCCATAATCTTTGATAATGTTTGATAGCTTCCTTGTTTCTGGTATAAAGATGTTCTGGCTTATCTTGTACTTTTTCCTGTCCTGCTCTGAGAATTAGCCTTTCCTCCAAGGATACTGGATTTCTTTTGACATAGTTATACATGATGTTTCACAGAGACAAAGGCTTTGATGAGTTTTCTTTTCTTTCTTTCTTTCTTTTTTTTTTTTTTTGGCGAGAACAGAAAGTCCAGCAATGTTCTAGGAAGTCAAATTGCTTGGCACAGATAGATGGCTTTCCCTGAGATAAATTTGGAAAATTCTACCAGGTAAGAACAAATCAGTCTTACGTTTGCAAAAAGCAACAGTCAAGACAGATGAAATTTCTTGGTGATCTACGGTTTTCTATGACAAAGAAAAAAATCTTACCTTTGTAAACAATGGAGCAGAAGAAAGAGTGATTTCAGAGCTGGTTGATTCCATGGATTGGAGATCCAAAGATGGAGAAGCTCTCAGCATGACCTGCGGTTTGAGTCCTGAAGGGGGCTCTTGGACCTACATCAAAGAATGTACACAGCCAACCTGGGGAGGCTGAGCTGCGCCCCGGGGAGCAGGGGTGTCTGAGAGACCAACAACCCCACCCTGCCGTCAGATACCACTTCTATCACTAATCCTGGATAATTGGCTTTTCTAGGGCTCGCTTTTCTCATCTGAGGACTGGAGATAAACTATCTACTTCTGGACACATTTTGAGGACGAAATGAGATCATCAGATAGTGACAGGACCAACCTGTGCTGCTAGGCCTGAGCTCTTCTCATTTGCTTTCCCATCCTCAAGAGCTCTATGCCTCCAGCCTTTCTCCATTTAGTTCTTTCCCCAAACAAATGTAGTGTCAAAAAGCCCTGTCACTTCTCTCAGGGGACAGATTGAGAGAGAGACACAGGGACAATGGGGAACCTTTGCCTGGAGGCTCTGGGTCCCGCAGGTTCACACAGCTCCACATGGGGTCCAGCAGGGTCTTCTGTTCGTTCTCTCCAGGGACAAGGGCTGTGTTGGGGTCTCCCTGACTCCCTACTCTTGACAGTGATGATGAACTTGATGATACTAGCAATAATAATTATAGGTAACACTGACTGAGCACTTTCCTTGTGCCGGGCTTGGCTCGAGCATCATATATGTGTTTCTATTTGTTCAAACTACCATCATCTCTCCTCTACGTTACTCAATAACTTCCCAACTGACCTTCATGCCTGCTGCTCTACCGTCTATTTTTTTTTACAAGCTGTCCAGAGAGATCCTTTTAAAACACGAGTCAGATCATGTCACTCCTCAAAGGCTGTCAATGTCTTTTCATCTCACTCTGAATAAAAGATAAAGCACGCACAGTGGTCATCAAGCCCCTCATCACCTGGTCCCTCACTGCTTCTCAGATCTCATTACCCTTTTCCCTTCGCTCTAGCCACCCTGGCTTTTGACAAGCACACTGCTGCCTCAGAGCCTCTGCCCATGCTCTTCCCTCTGCATGGGATGTTCCCCTCCCCACGCCACTCTCTCACTTCCTCCAGGTCTCTGCTCAAATGCCACCTCCTCAGCAGGTCTTCCCTTCCCTGATCATTCTGCATAGGAGAGACCGCTCTTCCTGTCAATTTCTAGCCTCTTTTCTTCATAGCATTTCCACCACCTACCATATTACATAGTCACCCTTTGTGACTATCTGTCTCTGCTCCCTACAATGCCAAGCCCATGAAAATAAAAATTTTTAATCTCTATCCTAAGCACATAAGACAGTGACAGGTACATAATAGATGAGGAATAAATATCCGTTGAGTGAATGAGTGAATATTAACTCAATAATCTCAATAAGCTTCAAGGGTAGGTACGATTATTTTTCCATCTTTACAGATGAAGAAGCTAAGGGAAAACATAACCCACTTTAACTGGCAACCAGCTATTTGCTTAAGGTCCTACAAGTGAGTGGAAAGATGGAACTGGCTGATCAGGTTGGTGCATGGACACCAACACCGTGCATCTCCCTCACCTCTTTCTTTTCCTCTTTCTCCTCCACCACAGGAGCTTATAGGGGATTCCTTTTTCCTCTCCTTCCACCTGGGCTTCTGCCGTGGCCCATTGTCTGCCTGTCTGCCCTGGATTTCAGGCCTGGCAAAGTAGAAGGAAACCCAGAGGTCCCCTTGCCCTCCAGGCCTGCTCAGCCAGCTCCACTTCTGCTGCCTCTGTGGCCGCCCCAAGCAAGCTTGGGCTGCCACAGCAGAAGGATCCTCCATCCCCAAAGATGCACCTGCTTCTGCCTGACTGCCAAGGACTGCTTACAGGGGACATGAAAGAAGTTGAAGGGGAGAGTAGGAAACTTTGATCATTTCTTGCTCCCCTGAAAAATTTCCCATCTCTATCCCAGATGCACAGGGATGAAGGGAAGAGGGGGGCTGAAGCTTAATGGTTTGACGGGGCCAATTAAAAACAATTTTTTTTAATTGAAGTATAGTTGATTTACCATGTTGTGTTAATTTCTGCTGTACAGCAAAGTGATTCAGTCATACATAAATACACATTCTTTTTTAAAAATATTCTTTTCCATTATGGTTTATCAAAGGATATTGAATATAGTTCTCTGGGCTTTAGAGTAGGATCTTGTCATTTATCCATTTTATATATAAAAGCTTACATCTGCTAATCCCCACCTCCCACTCCATCCCTCTCCCACTTCCCTACCCCTTGGCAACCACCAGTCTGTTCTCTGTGTCGTGATTCTGTTTCTGTTTCACAGATAGGTTCATTTGTGTCATATTTTAGATTCCGCATATAAATGATATCATATGGTATTTGTCTTTCTCTTTCTGACTAACTTCACTTACTATGATAACCTCTAGTTGCATCCATGTTGCTGCAAGGGGCATTATTTTGTTCTTTTTTATGGCTGAGTAGTATTCCATTGTATATATGTACCACATCTTTATCTATTCATCTGTCTGATGGGGCCAATTTGATGTCACCATTGTAACAGAGCTATGTCAAAGCGGTCATGTTAGCAATTTCCTTTAGCTTTTTGTTTTCATTTTAAAAAGTTATTTTTAAGTTTACACACAGAAGAGTTTTCTCTTTGTAGCATACAGTTCTATGGGTTTTGACAAGTTCAGAGCGTCATGTATCCATCACCACGATCTTGACACAGAATAGTTCTGTCACAGCCCAAATTCTCTTGTTTGCTCTCCTCTCCTCCCCACCACCCTTGGCAATCATTGGTGTGTTATCCATCCTTGTAGTTTCCCTTTTCTAGAAATTCATATAAATGGAAGCACACAGTATATAGCCTTTTGAGTCAGCTTTCTTTCACTTAGCAAAATGCAAGTGCATCTATGATATTGTCACGTGTCAATTGTTTATTCTTTTTTATTGTTGAGTTCCATTATATGGATATACCACATTTTGTTTATCCATTCACCCACTGAAGAATATTCAAATTGTTCCCAGTTTGGGCAATTACTAAGAAAGCTGCTCTAAAACATTAAGCGCAGGTTTTTGTGTGAACGTAAGTTTTCATTTTTTCTTGGGTAAATACCTAGGACTAGGATTACCGGGTCATGTGGTAAGCCTGTTTAACTTTATAAGCAACTGCCGAATTGCTTTCCACAGTGGCTGTACGTTTTGTTTTCCTATCAGCAGTGTATGAAAGTTCCAATGCTCGCCAGCATTTCATACCGTCAGTTTAAAAAGATTGTGTAGCCACGCTAGCAGGTATATTGTGGTGTAGGACCCAAATGTGTCTCTTTGGCATGGGGATTATTTCAGGCTGATTGTTTTTAAGAAACTGAAAACTCAGGAAGTCTTTCCTTTTACCTCCCCCTTAATTGCCTAAATGGCCTGGTCTAGGAAGTGAGCTACCGCCAGAGATACCTACAAAGAATATGAGCTATAGGTGTGGTAGCCTGGGGGAAACTTAGCAAGGCATGTTTGATCAAAGTCCTCTCCGTGTCCCATGGTCTCTATAGTGCAGCAAACATTTGTTTACCAACGTTTACTCTTTTTCATCTTCCTATGAATTGCCTTCCTTCCCTTTGAAGTCCCAGACCCCTACGCCCTTTTCCTTAGTCTAGGGTGACATATATACCTCATCTGACCTGACTGTCTTTGGAATCTCTCATGTGTGGATTCCCTGTATGTACATAATTAAATTTGACTTTCTCCTATTAATCCGTCTTATGGCATTTTAATTCTTAGACCAACCAGAAGAACCAGGAAGGGTGGAGGGGAATTTTTTTTTCCTCCTGGACATTGCCATCTCTATATTTTCTTTACTGAAGAGCTCAAATCTCTTATCAAAATTGTTGCCTCTCTTCTTTGTATTAAATTGCCATGCATCCCCAGAACTTTGCTCCCTCGTCTCAGGGACTGAGAGGAGAGGGTTGCTTTCAGGTTACTCCATCCAAGAACCTCTGCCAAGTATTGAGAAGCTTGGTGGCGGGGGGTCATTTTCTAGAACTAAGAACCACAATGGCTCTGTTCTATTTTAAGTAGCTGAGAAAATTCTCCAAATCTATCTAGTCTAATCCTATTTCTCTACTTTTTAGAAATAAGAAAACCAAGGCCGAGAGAGGAAAAGCTTTTGCCCAGACCCCACAACTAGAAGGTTCCTGAACTGGATCAAGATCTTAGCTTGACTAATTTCATTTCTAAATGTCCCAAGCTCTTTCCACTGTGGACCTTAGGTGCTGTGCGAGATGCTGAAGATATAGATGTGGTTCCAGTCCCTGGGAACTTTTTGGGAGAAACAGAAGCAATGCAGAACAATGCTAAGAAGAGAAGACATATATGCACAGGCATTTCTGAGTTGCTGAAAATTCTGATGGAAAAGGAGAGGAAAGATAGATGTAGTTGAGCAAAGCTTCCTGGAGGAAAAAAAACTCTGGGGTCCAGTTTGGGGTGAAAGCATAAAGCCCATGTGTCTGTCACTGTGCCTGTGTGTATGAGTTCAGACTCATGTGGGATTGTGTGTACTGGGTGTGCTCACAGTATATGTGGGACGATGTCCATTTTCCTCTTTTGGTCATATACACGAGTAACTGTCAAGCTCAAAGTGAGCATCTGTTTGGTATATTTGGGGGTGAGTTTTCAGGTCTTGCTTAACTGAATATTCTTCATCACCCTCATGTCCGAGGCCTCAGGTGCGGAGCCCTTCGTGACCTCTCCCACAGTCCAAACTCCAGCTGCCAGCAGTTAAATCCAATGAGCAGTGAGTTCTTGGATTTGCTTCTAGTTGAAATCAATATTTTCTGAGAAGAATGCATCTCAATTTCAGCGGCCAGTTCTCCGGGCAAGAATTGCTCTAAAACAAACCTCCAAACCCGCAGACTTAATGCGTCCTAGTTCTGTTGTTTAGTAAATCTCTCTGTACAGAGAAAAATCCATTAGCTGATGGGGCACGGATGGGGTGTGGAGGTATGGGGAGAGAGGGTGGAGGCCCCCAGATGAAGCCTCAGCAGCAGAGATGGGACCAGGAGCCCGGGGCACCCAATGAGACCTCAGCCACATCCCTGGACACGGCCCAGGACATCCCCAGCCTCCTGCAAGCCTGGAGGCTCAGCCGGGGTGTCACTGATAGAATGAATGGGAGATGGAAAGAGACCCCTTTCCCCAGAGCCTGCCTGGGGAAGTGTTTTCTAATTGCCATCTATCCCGTCCTAAATCTACAAAGAGGCGATTGATTTTCTTTTCAGCAGGATTGGGGGAAAGCAATCATTTACCCCAGAACATGGTCTTTAATGAGTCCGTGAAACATGTGAGGTCACCCTGATTACATCTTCCCCTGATGCCCTGGGATGGCTTGGCGGCGCTCAGAAGACTTCCTGAATGAGGGGGTTTTCCCAACCAAGTTCCCTCCCTGCTCCTTTTGCTCTGCTGGGTCAGGGTGTGTCTTAGAGCTTTTCTCCCTGGAAGGCAGGAGGCCTGGGTTTAGGCTCAGCCTTAGACATGGTGTGGAGAGGCAGGGAGAGTCAGTGGAGCCCACTCTGGAGCCGTGGGCTCCAGAGCAACAGTGACCCGAGTCAGCGTCCAGCTTTGCCACTTTCTACTTGTGTGTCTTTAGGCGGCAGCTTTAACCTCTCTGAGCTACAATTTCCTCAAGAATCCTCTAGGGAAGAATCATTGTCAGGGTACAAATCTATGGATTTCAAGTGTCAGGCAGGTAGTTGGTGGGCAAAGCAAGGAAGCAATAATTACCACTTTAGCACCTCAGTTTTTCCTCTCTGTATAATGGGTTGAATGGTGCCCCACAATGAGTCAAGGACAGAGAAGAGGAAGGATGAACCTACCATGGCTTGGAAAACAACAAGAAATGGTTGTATGGGGGTCCTTCTGTGGTCAAACGCTGGAGATCAGAAATTCACTCAAGAACCAGAATTTCAGAAAACGGTGTGGAAGGCATGTCCCTTTGCCTCAGAAGGGGTCCAGTCTTGGACTACCGGTTCCAAATTAGGACATTACATATTCAGTTTATCTCCTAATTTTCCAGATAGGGCAACCAAAACTCAGAGAGGGATGGCAACCCGCCTGGGGTCACCAGCCAGCCAGCTGGGAGCAGTGGAGTCTCAAATCCAGGGCTGCAGACTCCAGGGCCCAGGCTTTTTGCCATTGGTAGGTTCCTGCCTTCACCTGCCTCTTGTAGGCGACCCAGGCCACCTAAGAGGTGGGAGGCAGTGGCCTGAGTGAAAGGGAAGATGGAAGCTGAGGTGGTATTGATGAAGGAGGAGGGACCAGGAAGGAAGAGGTGTTTTTACCTTGAATTATTTTTCTTAAATGCCACAATGGCTTTGCAGCACTTGGGATCTAAGTAGACAGATCAATGAAAATAATTATAGCAAACATCTTGCCTTCCCATTTCCCTCCTTCTTCCATCCCTGCAGCTCCCTTGGACTAACAGAGGGGCTGGATCACTCAGCTTTGTGCTCCAGCCCCAGGGGAGCAAGGGCAGTAGCCCCTCTGCCCTCTGCCTTCTTTTCACTTTGTTTGCAGGCGGCTTGGCCTGACTCGAGGCTTAGATCTCAGAGAGAGGAGCAGCTCCAGCAAAAGCAGCAGCTTCAGCAATGGCAGCAGCAGCAGGAAAAATGAGCCAGAGGCAAGAGAGAGAGACAAGCAACTCCTACAGGGACTTAGAACCTGGTAAGAGGGCTTTGTTCTTAGAACCATTTATGGCTGAGAAATAAAACTTCTGGCAAGCCTTTTATTTCTAATCAGATGACAAGATTAGTCAAAGCCATATGAATGAAGCTGTAGGAGTCATCTATCCATTCACCCATCCATCCACACAATCCAGTCATCCATCCATCCATCCATCCACTCACCCACTCACCCACCTACCCACTCAACCACCCATCAGTCTGTTCATCCATCCATCCATCCATCCATCCATGTATTCATCCATGTATTCATCCCTTTTCAATCATTTAATGACCATTTACTGAGGATCTACAGGAAATGGCATTGTAGTGGAAAGGATCTGATAGCCCTGATTCAAATTCTTGTTCTGCCATTTCAGAGTTAGCTGTGTGTGCTGGATATCTTCCATTTGCCCTCCAGATTCACTGCATAGACCTACATGGACTGCTTCAGGAGCTCCCTTGCCTCCTGGCTTCTGTGTGTGCTCATCTCATGGAGAGCTCCAGCAGGAGAAGAGAGGGAGGGAGGAGAGCAAGGTTGGAGTATTTAACTTTCCATTTTCCTCCCTATGTGGTCCCTTAACTAAAGGTCATGGGTCTTGCTAGGTGGCCCTCTCCACACAACCCTTTCCATCCTTGGGTTGTGGGAATCTCCCTTTCAGGTAAAGGCACTAGTAGTTTCCTGCCCCAAGGTACTTCTATATCCCTTATGGTTTCCCTATGCCCTGCCCATGTCTTTTCAAATAACCCTTTCATTAAACTTTCCTCAAGTTATTTCAGTTTCAGTTTGCCATCAGGTTCCTGCTGAGACCCGGACTAAATATACTGTGTGATCCTGAGTAAGTTACTTTACCTCTTTGAGTCTCAATTCCTCCCTGGGTAAAATGAGAGTATAAATTCTGCTCTGCAGGGTTGTTGTGAGGCTCAGAGAGGATAAGGGACTTATCCAAGTTTGCACAGCTGGTTAAGGGGTGGAGGTGGGAGGTGAAACCAGAAATATTTAATCCAAACCCCAACCTCCTAGGATCTGGGGCCCTAGGGTGGTGGCTGTGAGCATTTTGGGATAAGTGACAATGGAGGCTCACGTTAATGGACTCGATGCCCCTCTCCAGCCTCACAGGACCCTACTGGCCAGTCTGGCATTGGTACCTTGCATTCATTGCTCAGGTGCTGGCTTGAGATCCTGCAGAAGGGAAGCAGTTAGCATCCTTCTTCCAGCCGCTGCAGGGAAAGTCTCAGAGAGGCTAAACCATCAATTCCATTCAAGAGCAGCATTCAAAAAAAAAAAAAGATACGCTGGTGTTGGCTGATGAGATAAAAAAAAGAAGTACTGTCAAATTTCCTTCTTGACTGAACAGATAGTATTAAGGGAAGGGGAGCTGGTATTTGTCAAGAGATCTCCATGTGCCACGCACTTAAATGAAGTCTTTCATCTAATCTCCCAGAAATATATGAGGTGGGAATTCTTATCGCTATATTCCAGGTAAGGAAACTGAGGCATAGAAAGGTTAAACAGCTCACACAGTGTCCAGCCAGTAAGGGGTGGGGTAAGTGAGGGACAGCTCAAACCCAATCAGTCTGCCTGTCAGCCTTCCCTCTTCCTATAATACGAGGACCAACAGAGGGAGACAATAATCTGTTTTATTTGCTCAGCAATTTATATTTCTCCCTGCATCTTCTGGGACTTTGGTCCATCAATCATCCTTGCCCTCGCTCCTGCATCTTCAGCCTTACTCTCTTCCTTGGCTCCTTCTCCTGTACATAAGAATGTGTGTAAGTCTCCTGCATCCTTTCTTTTCTTTTTTTTCTATAAATTTATTTATTTTTATTTTTGGCTGTGTTGGGTCTTCATTGCTGCACGTGGGCTTCCTCTACCCATCACCACTCTTTCTTGCCCTACTTCACCTCCTCATCTACCACCACCAGCCTTCCATCCCCATCAAGCCCTGTCCAGTGAAGACCACCAATGACCTCCTGGTTGCCAATTTCAATAGGAACTATCTAGTTTCATCCTCAGCTTCATTCATTCATTCATTCAATAAATATTGTTGAGTCCCTACTATGCTATGTGTCAGGCATGATTCTAGGTACTGGAGATAAAGCAATGAACAAAGCAGAAAAAAAATAAAACCCTGCCATCATGGAGCTTACATTCCAGTGGTTTGGGGTGACAGATGATTTTAAAAAGTACAGCAGCTCTTCCATTTCTCTCTCTCTCTCTCTTTCTCTCTCACTCTCTCTCTCTCTCTCTCTCTCTCTCTCTGTCTCAATTGTGTGTCTCCCTGACCAAGTCTTCTTGGTCTTACGTGACAGCATTCCCTCCCCTCTCTTTCTCACTTGCGGAAACTGATCAGCCCATCAGTTCTGTCCTTGGCCCTGATGTCCTTCACCCACTCCAGAAAGAACTCATCTACTCCCTGGCTCAACTGCCTGAACTCACAGGATTCCTGAATCCCTATTCCCAGTCCAAGCACTGCTTTTGTGCTGCAGATGTGTTTATCCAGCTGCCTTCTTGACTCTTCCACATGGACGCCTTACCTCAAGCCCCTTTTGATCACAACTTATCCTTAACTGAATACTCTCTTCCTCCACCCCCAGTCTGCTCCTTTCCCTGTATTCCCAGGCTCTGTGTGGTCCTGGGTGTTCCCAGGCATGCATGCTGCACTCCTGGTCTTTATCTTATGTATCCCCCTACTTCCCCTCTTCCTGAGACCTATCATCTCCTGGGCTAGTTCCTCCCACACCACCCTTCCCCCACCCCCACCCCGATGCCACTTACGTGGATCCCCACAGCCACCTTATCTGTAGTCTCCACCGTCTACACTCAAGCACGGGGCTTGGCATGTAAGGGGCTTCCACTTAGTGTGTGCTGTGGGAATGTGTGCACATCTAAATAAGAGAATGCAAATGCCTTCCCTGTCTACAAGCTCATGGAGTCCTCACAGCAACTCCAAAAATGGTCAACACTTTCCTTTCACAGCTCAGGAATCTGAGGCTTAGAAGCATGAAAGAAAGTCCTGCAGCTAATAAGGGGAAAAGCCAGAGCTGCAGCTTTCCTGTTTCTCTGGATTTGAGAAATCCAACACTTAGGGCTTCAGGCTGGGCTAGGACAGTTCCAGGAGTGACTTGCCAAGAAGCAAGAAGTTCTCTGAGTGGATGAAGTAATGTTTCCAGAGCTAATAAAGCCAAGGTTCTTACCGCCTTCTCCAAGGGAGAGAAATTAAGAGTGCAGCTATAGTCCTCAGCGGCTCCTGGTGACCAGAGAGCCCAAGGTCAGCCCTGCTGAGGGTGTAATTTGCCCCCAGAAACATCCACTGAGTGCTGATGGTGTGCACGGCACTGCTCTAGGCCTGGCCAAGTTGCCGAGTTAATACCACTGGCTGATTGTAACACCGTGGGAAATAAACTCTTCAAAAACGGAAGCAAAATATGCTGTTGCAAGTAGGGGGAGAAAAAAAGGATCGTTGTAAATGCATATTAAGTATATCTGACACTGTGTATGATATATTTTCAATGCCAGGCAACTTGTTAGCTTCCTAATATGTGTATTCTGCGATGTTTGCAAATATGTTACAGAGCTTGGCAAACAGCTCCACAGGCGCGGTGGAGAGGCTGCTCTTATTTCAAGCCAATGTCATCTGTAGCTTTTAAACTCTCTCCTGCCCCAGTTAACCCAGACCTGGGTTGGTGGCCCCCAGAGCAACTCACCTCACCATAATCTTTTCCATCCCTTTGGGACAGAAAAAGGTCAGTGGATCTACCAACTCAGCTCAGCTTCCTATAGAGGGTTGCAGCCCCACCCTCCGGCTGTCCTAAAACCCTGGAGTGCCAGGGCTAAAGGGGCCTTTCTAGAGCTTTGAGTCCCAGTGCCCATTTTACAGCAGGGAAAATGGAGGCCCAGATAGGAAAGGTCCTTGCCTGAAGTCACTGGTGCAAGGTGACAGCAGAAGTAGGACTAGATCCAGGCCACCAGCAGCATTCCTGGCCATTTTGCTTGCTGGTTAGAGTTTAGGGAAGAGGCTGCATCTGTCTCCAGAACCATTGCATTTTTTTGGCAGAGGCCAGAGCAGCAATCAGGGAATGAAGGAGGAGACAGCATCCATCTCTCATGCCTCTGGGCAGAATTAAATGCCCTGTCCTTGTTCCCATTCTCCTCCTTGTACCCTGCCTTCCAGAGCAAAGGGTTTAGGTCCCAGCCGCCAGCCACAGGGCCCGCCGGGGGATAAGAATTGGAGGCCTGGTAGAGGCAGATACTGCCCTAAGCTCCCCCTCTCTGGCTGACTTGCTGTCCTTCTGGTCTAAGGAACAGAGCCTGGAGAACTCACCCAGAGCAAAGGAAATCCCCATGAGACTTGGTTTTTGTTACCTGCCTGCAGATCTTGCCTGGTTAACCCCACGGGTCATTTTAATTTTCCAGAAGCTTTTCGACTTCCCTTGGATCCTTAATCAGATAAGGGGATCTGTGTATGTGTTTGAGTGCGTCTGTGTATGTGTGCGTGTGTGTGTGTGTGCACATGTGCACGCGTGCCTGGGCTCACTCCGCTCTCCTCCTTTCTTTTTCCCTTCCTCTCTCCCTCCCACAAGCGCTCACTCTCTCCATAATCACTTCCCATCTCTTCCAGAATGCTTAGTGGAGTCTGGAGATGAGACGAAGGCCGATTTCATCTCCAAGCCCTCACGCCTCTCCCCTGTCCATCGTCCCTTTCCCTGTTATTCTGAGAGCAGATTTGGCAAAGTGCTTTCTTGGAGGAGGGAGAGGGACATCTCTCCCCTGCCCGTTTGCTCCCCCTGCAAGGGTGTTTTTGCCATCCCCTGCTCTGTTGTCATTGGGTCCCCACGTAACTGCCCGAGCCCAGTGCTGCTGGCAGTCACGAGCCAGCTCAGGCTGGGGGAACAGAGTGTATGAAGTTGCATAATTGGATGAGGAGGAAAGCCGATGGCTGGCGGGCGCCTTGGTGATGCCCAGGGAAAGAGAGCCCAATAGGGCGCCTCTAATAGCTTATCTCCTAATACTTGTTGTTAGGAAGCTGTTGTCTTCCCCTGCGAGCCTGTCTGCCCAGTGAAGCGTGACCTGGCTGGTGTCAGCCGCCTCCTCCTGCAGAGAGAACACACAGCTCCCTTCTGCGTTGGCGGGCTCAGCACCCATCCTGTTACTGGGCATTCTTCTCTGGCCTGAGGGGGCCTTGCCCACTAGGGTGGGGGGTTAGCTCAGCACAGCAGGAGGAAGGGGAGAGAAGGGCATCCAGCACTCTCTCTGCAGAGCCTTTCATGTGCCCCATTTGTCTTTGTCCCGCTCTACTGGGCATGTTGCTTGGCACACAGCAAGCACTTAATAAGTGTTTGTGGTTCTGAACTGAATTATCTACTGATGGCACTGGGCTGGACCAGATCACTTGAGGTCCTTTCCAGCCCTAAGGTCTATGGGTCTGATAAATGCTGCCACGCACCTACAGTGTGTGTCTCAGGCACCGGTGCTGTCTCGGGAGCTTACCTCACAGGGCTGCCATGCGAAGGAAGTGAAATCACAAGCGCGAGTACCAGGGGCCTTACTGTATGCATCAACACCTTCCCTGTGTCTTCCCGACGCCGAGGATGCTTACCCTCTAAGGCCCCTTGGAGAATCATCTTGCCTGATTCCACTGTCTACCAATTAAGTCCCCGAGGCCCCAGGGGTGACTTGCCCAGGGCCTCACATCCATCTGAAACAGAGTTAGGAGGCAAACTCAGCGTGGATGACTCCCAGCATGGCACTCTCTCCAGAATAGCAGGTTGCCAGAGAGTTGAGACCTGGACCCAAGAAAAGTGCACGTGGGACAAAGGTGGGCCAGGCATAGACTGGTACTTGAATCCAACAGGAAGTACTCTAAGGATTCAGATAAAGAAGGCACACTCCCAGCATTGGTAGTCTTCAGTCTTTCATGGTTTGTCTGTTCTTTCATTTGTTCCTTTGTTCATTCATTCATTCGATGACTATTTAATGAGCACCTTCTCTATGCCGAGCACAGGAAGTTGACTAGACTGAGTCCTTGGAGGAAAGGAGCTTATAGTCTAGCTCTATTCCAGGTTGGCCACTCCTGGTTCCCCACCTTGGCTCTGCCTTGCCCTATGAGGATCCCATTAGCCCTCTGGATAATGTTGCTTCCTTTCCCAGCAGCAGGGAGACCCACTCCTGAGCCCCTGTGGGCAGTACTTATTCTCTGTCCTGTCCCTGACTCATAGACAGAGCCCAGGCCCTTTCCCCAGCTGCAAAGAAAGTGTGTGCACAACCCATCCTCACCACCCAGTGCTGCCAGGAGTGTGCCCCCGGCTGGGTGGCCTGGCTGTCCCCCGATTGTCTGGAGTTGCTGTACTTTCTGTGGCCTCAGCCGTATCCAAAGCAGGATGAACCCTGTCTCCAGGGAGGAAGGAATGGGAGGGAACTCAGCTGAGCTGCTGGTCAGGCTTTGAACTTTGACCCTGGTTCTTGCCGACTTTGTGATCAAGGGCCTGCCTGATATCTCCATTTGAGAAGCCACTTCCTCTGGGATAAAGGTCCCTCTAGGAAGGGAGTCCTGTTCCCATAGCTGTCTCCCTACTTCTTGCTGCCATATTGCCCTGTTCTCACCGGCGCAGAACTCCTCGTCTGGCCTGCGCCCGCTGGTCTGCTTGGGCCTCCTCCCATTGAGGCTGTGATGCTGCTTGCTCTCTGATTGCAGCCGTCTATGGGCTGGCCAGCAAGTCTCTGACCCAGAGCCAGGGGGGCAAAGCCAAATCCCCAGGACTCTTCATGCACGTCTGCACTTCCAAGTCCCAGGGTGAGCCGGCAGCAAGAAGTGGACTGATGCTTAGGAGCTCAAGAAATCCTTTCCTTCCTATGTGCTGACGCCGAGTGGGTGTTCACCCTGGTGAGTGGTCACGTGCTGGCTGATAGCTTGATCCCTCCCTGGGAGCGGGAGGGGGAAACTGGCAGAGTGTCTCAGGGTCTGGAGTCGGGCTAGAGTCTCTGAGCTGCTTGTTTTGGGGCCACGGGCAAAGGTGTTTGGCGGGGGAGGGTAGCCAGCATTCCTGGTCCTATTAGCATCACCTCTTCCCTGCCTCCCTCCCCATCTGCCCCTTGCTCACTCTGCTGGTGGGTGAAGTGGAAAATAACCCGGCTCTTAGGGGAGTGTGTGTCTCTGCTCCTTTCCCTGGCTGCTAATGGAACTGGCAGTTGTCCCCAGCCATGTGTGGCTGCCCTGACCCTCTGAGACTGAGGGTGGAGACCAGCCAGGGGAAAGGACTTTTTGCTTGGTTATGTTTCCCACGGGGCACAGAGCTGACATCATGCAGGCAGAGCAGAGAAACAGAGCAATTGATTTGGAGGCGGAGACTTGAGCATAATAATCACAGCTTCCATTTACTGAGCGCCTCCTGTGAGTCAGGCAAAATGCAAGTTGTTCTAGTTGCATTGTCTCATTTAATCCTCGACCCCAGGAGATAGGGTAGGGATTGTTATGCTCTTCTTCTGCAGCAGCGACTGAGGCTCAGAGAGGTGAAGTAACTTGCTTATAGTCACACAGCTAGAGAGTGGCAGAGCTGGGATCTGAACGAGGACTGCCTGACTCTGAAGTTCTTTCCTGGTGCTGTGGGAGGGTTCCCAGAGGGTACCGACGTGCTGTAACCCCTGTAACATGGTGCCGCATGCCTGATTCCACCTTGGATGGGTAAGGAAAACAGGCAGGAAGGCTGCCCACTTAGAGAGGGGTTTCCCAAGGGAGCCTGAAACTGCAGAGCCTGAGAGACCATTGGAATCCAGGTTGAGGGGCTACCTGAGCCATACCCAGGAAATCAGGAGTGTGTGTCATACCTTTCGAACTTTCAAAGTCACTTTTTCCTTTTCCTATGGTCACACTATACAAACTGTGTGACTGTATCTAACCTTGGATGGGTTGACCACCTGGGTTGGGCTCAGGAAATCCAACTCTGGGAAGACCAAGTGATAAGCCCCTTGTTGAATGGGTGAGGTGCAATGAGGCTGGACATGGCCTTGGAGGTGGCCAATGGAAGTTCCGAAGCCAGCTGGAGCTCTTGAGAGGAAAGGGGCAGTGCAGTCCTGTGGGAAGCTGGAGACCAGCTCAGTGCAGCTGGGCGCTTGGCGTGGGCCAGAGGGGCTGCTTGAAAGCTCTTTGCATATAATAGGTGCTCAATAAATACTTGGATCAAGAATAAATGGGCTCCATCCAGAGGATTTATCATTCCCCTTGCATAAAAGGAATGAACGTTTATTGACCATCTACTATATGTCAGGCACACTGCTAACCATTCTCACGTATGTTATCTCAGGTAGTCTGGGTTTTTGTCAAAGCAGGACATTTAAGCCTCCACATGGGGGAAGCAACACACGATGCCCCCAGAAAAGCCCCCTCTGCCTGCAGAAGCACGAGTCCCATCATTTTCCCAGTTCTGCGGGGGAGCCCTCTGGGGTCCATTCTCAATCTCCATCTTTAGCACCCCTCGTTCCAATCTTCCACTTCTGTGCTTGTGCTGCGGTGTTGCTTTTGATGTCACATCCATCCCCTGAGGGCTTAGAGTGACTGGCATTGAGAAGCAGGAGGGGAACTTGGAGGCGCAGCGTGGTGAGGATTCCAGGGCTCTGGGTCCACCCACCTCAAGTCCTGGCTGCGGTCTTGTCCTGCTGACTTGCTGTGTGATCTTAGGCAAGCCACGTCCCACTCCCCACCCCCCACCCCCCAGCTGGTTTCAGATTCTGGAATGTGATGGGGATTTGGGGAAGGACTCAGTGCCTTCTTAGGTCTTTCCTTGCATCTTGGTCCTGTTCTGTGTTTTTTTCCCTCTCTTCACTGCCAGGCATAGTTAATCACGTGGGATTTGTGAGTCCTGGCTCCACCACTTTCTGGCTCTTTGACATCAGGCAAGTTACTAACCTCTTTAAGCCTCAATTTCCTCATCCGTAGAATAATACCCTCCTTATGGGTTGTCGCGAGGATTAAATGCATATAATCACGGAAAGTGCCCGATCCAGGGCCTGGGGCTCAGCTGATGTTTCTTCATCCTCCTCCCCTCTTCCTCTCCTTCCTTCTCACCCTCGTCTTCATGGGGGAGCAGGATGGAGCCAGCCCTGGCAGAGGGTGGACGCATCAGTCACCAGTCCCTGTTCTGTTCTCCTGGAAGAAGCAGTCAGGACTCTGGTTCTGCTCTGTCCCACTGTCTTTCCAACCATCAGTGTATTTCAACCACTTTAAATTCCACCATCATTTGGTTTGATCTCTGCCAACCCCATCTCCTGGGGCAGGGGCAGAAGGACTGTCTGTCTCTGAGTCCCTAGGAAGAGGAATGAGGATGGCCAAGGAGAAACCAGTATAGATGAGCCTAGAATACCAGTCAAGTCCAGACTGGGAAAAGGTCCTGGGGCAGGGATTGCTAAAGGAGAAGAGGCAGTGGGCCTTGCTGCACCTCTGAGGCCCAGGACCTGGGCGGCTGGGAGGATTGCCTCTGCTTCCCTGTTCTGAGAGATGGACAGGCAGGACCGGAAGACCTCTAAGGTCCCAGCAGTAGCACTCTTTGGTCCTACAGCTCGATGACCTGTGTCCTGACTCCTTCAATGTCATTTCTTCCTATTTCACCCCAGACCTTACCACCCCCAAGGTCCCCAAGCCTTGTAATTCAATATTTCCTGCAAACTCTGTTACTGACTGACATTCATCAAGCATAGCCCAAAAGTGGTCAAATGTTTGGGTGGGGACAGTAGGGCACAGGGCCTGGATATCACGAGTAGCCATACTGCATGGTGGAAAAAGCTCCCAACAGAGACTAGGTTCTGGTCCCAGCTCTGACATGAATTACCTGGATGACTCAGGAGGAGTCACTCTCTGGGCCTCAGTTTCCTCATCTAAGAAATGGATGAGTAGGGCTTGATGACTCCTGATGGACTCTCAGCTCTATTCATCTGCCTCTGAGCTTCTCAGGGGCCTAGGCTATGGCCATGGTAGGGATGCCAGGGTTCCCCACTGCCCGCAGACCCCTTCCTCCTCCTGGACCCCAAGACCCTTCTCTGCAGAGTCGAAACTTTACCCTTTGCCCTCCCTCCCTGCTTCCTCCCTTCCCATCCTCTGGTGTCTGTGAGCACCTGCTGTGGAATGCACTGAGTTAGGCCCTGGGAGTGTGGGTTGTGTATGGAGATGGACACAGTTCTCTCTGCAGAGGCACTTATTCTGGAAAAGGCTTTGTGTGCACGCAGACACAGCATACGTGGGAGGTGGGAGGTAAACTGCAGATGGGAGGCCACGGAGAAAGTGAGAGGTCTTGAGGGAGGCCTGGGGAGGCCACTGGGAATCTTCACGGAAGGGGCAACATAACTGGATCTTGAAGGATTGCACAAGAAAACTCCCTACTGACAGGGGAGCATAAGGGCCTCCTGGGCACGATGATTAGCATCAGCAAAGCAGGGAGGCTTAAGGATGGGAGGCATGTTTAGAGAAGGAAGTTCTAGGTGGTGGGAGGGTAGATTGTGTCCAGCAGGGGGGAGCGTGGAAAGCTGAGCAATCAATGAGCCAGAAAGAAGGATCTGGGCCAGATTAGGGAGGACTTTGGACTGTATCCATTTTTTATAAACCATGTATCTATTAAAAAAGATGATAATAATAGCTAACACACAGCATTCATTCTAACTCAGAGGCTGTTCTAAGCATTCAGTACTTGTTCTGTTTTATCCTCCCTCAATCCCTATGACATATATACTATCAGCATCCCCATTTTCCAGATGAGAAAACTGAGGCATGGAGAAGTTACTTGCCTGAGGTTCCACAGCCGAAAGTGACAAGGATTCAAATCCAGTTAGTTGAGCTTCACAGCCTGTCCTCCGAGGCACCAAGGGGGCGTGAAATACAGCCCCCAAACGGTGCTGGCTGCCCCGGGCCCGAGATTTTCCTCACGAGGCTGGGCCTTCTCCCTGGCTGGACCACCCATCACCCCTCACCTACCCTCTCACGCAGGTAGGTGAGGGATGGCAGCCAGGAGCCTGGGTTCGGGGAGCATCTGTGCTCAGTTCTGAACATCTGCCTCCATTTTTTTCTGATAACTCCCATCTTCTCCCTGCTGGCAGGAAATAGCACCTGCTTTCCACGGTCTTAATTAAGCCGCATCGTTGTTTTTATTTACTTAGCACCAGTGCACGAAGTATCTCCAGTGCACAAATGACGGGTGGCAGGTGAAGAGGTGGGGCCCGTGCTTGCAAAGTCTTGCTATTTGAGCCAGGGAGAGCCTTGGCTACTGACAGGTACACCCCACAGCCCTGAAACCTTCAAGGACGCCCCACTACCTACCTGCACCAGCCAAGAAGGTCCACATTCCCCAATGTGTCAATCAAGCCTCTCCTTGATTTCGGCCACCTCCACTATTTAGTAGTTCTGAGACCTTGGCTAAGATGCTTAACTTTATAGAGCCTCAGTTTCCTCATCTGTAAAATGTGGTTAATGATACCCGCCTTTGAGAATTAATGTGATATAAATAATATTCCCTAAGCCTCTAACCTGGGGGTGGCACACAGTAGGTGCTTAAGTACTTTCTCCGTGTTTTGTATCATCCTCCCCAAGCCCCTGTGAGGTGTGTACTATTATTATTCCCATTTTCCAGAAGAGGAACCTGAGGCATGGAGTGGTGAAGTTACTTGTCTAAGGACAGGTAGCAAAGGTCAAGCGGCCAAGGCTTCACATGCACCAGTCTCTCCTTCTACCTGGGCCATCCTTCCACGCACAACCTGTGCTTCATCCAAACGACATTGCTTGCTGCTGCCATTTCCCAGCAACTCTGCCTTTGCTCATGCGGTCCCCTGCCCCTGTCTCCACACTTTCAGGTCTGTTTCTACTGCTGCTCCCTTCAGAAAGCCTTTCCTGATTTGCTAACAGAACGGAATTTCTCTCCCTGCTCTGACCTTGTGACTTTCTTGGATTTTAAATGCAAGGATTTGGACTCAAATCCTAGTTCTGCTACTTAACTGCAGGGAGTGACCATAGGTAAGTCACCTGGTCCAAATCCTGCCCTCACCTTTGACTTGGCTGTGTGGCCTTGGGTGGTTTAAGTGAGTCTCTGTTTCTCTCTGTTATTATGCATGGAAATACCACGTGCTCAGCACCATGACAAACAGCACCCGGATTCCGGAGCCAAAGTGCTTGGGCTCAAATCCCAGCTCAGCCACTCAGTATCCATGTGAATTTGGCAAAGTTAGTTAACTTTTCGGTGCCTCAGTTTTTCCATCTGTGACATGGAGAGGCTGTAATGATACCAACCCCACAGTGCTGTTGTGAGGATTAAATGAGATAATACACAGGGGACACTTAGTACCTGGCACTTAGTAAGAGCACAGTAAGCATTGGTTACTACAATATCTGAGGATTGCTTGGGGATTAATGGAGACTGTGCAAGTATTTTAGTAAATTTCCAAGTTCTGGATCAACACGAGGTATTGATTGTTCTCCTTCTGCCTTGGACCTGGGCCATTTGTGCCTGGCCTCATCCCTCTCTAGGGGAGGGATCAAGTCCCTCCAGAGGCTCTGCATTAAGCCCTGAGCTCCATACACAAGATTCAGGTGACCTGCTTGGGCAGGCAGCCCTGCCTCAGCTTCCCCAAGGACCCCAACTGCGGTCACACTGGGAGCTGAGGTGATCAGCTGGCCTCTTGGTCTGGCCCCAGCCTGCTGCTCGGGGCTCCTGGTCAGCACTTCCCGCAGAGCCCCAGTCAGCATCTCTGGGGATGCCCGCAGTGCGCCATCCTCACCCAGGGTCCACAGCAGGGGGGAGGCCTGCCTGGAGGGAGGCAGGAGGAAGGCCTCCCAAGACCCTTGCTGCTCTGACTTTCCAGGAATCCAGCCCTTGGGGGTCCCAGAGATACCCTGTGTCCCTCCCCGTTCAGCCTGGGGGCTCTGCTGGGGACACCTGGGGGTGGGGCACAGGCCCTTTGCTGAAGTAGTGGGAGGAGTGGCAGGTGAGGGACAGAGGGTTTTCCCCTCTTCTGCAGTTTGAATTTACCTTTCCAACAGGTCAGTGAGCTGCGGAGTTAATTCAGAGAATCGCCGAGGTGGCAGCAGCAGCCGTGCCCTGGGCACAGCCGATCAGTCAGCCATGAGGGCGCTAACCAGGACTGGCAGCGCCATCCACTCATCGCCAGGCAAAGCAGAGGGTGGCGCCGCTGAGTGAAGCTGCCACCACTGCCCTCGCCCTGTGCCTGGCTCAGCCACCAGCTCCCGGGGGCGGTAGCGGCTGTGGCCCAGCCTATGGGGCACTCCAGGGAGCAGCGCAGGAGGCCATCTTGCTCGCACAGCATCTGGTGCTGCTGGGGACACCGGCTCACCTGGCTTCAAATCCTAGCTGCCATTTGCTAGCTGGGAGACCCTGGGCAAGTTCCTTAACCTCTCTGAGCCTCAACTTCTTTGTCGGTATCACAGGCACAGTAAGAGTGCCTGCTTTACAAGGCTCTTGGAAGGATTTTAAAAGATCAGCCTGGAAAGTGTGAGGGTCACAGAGAGTACTCCCCATGCTTATAATTATGATTAAGAGTTTATTTAGTTTTAATTTTTTCATAGATGAGATTTCCCCTGCCCAAAGTTGTCCAGCTTGGGTGTTTCGGATTCTGTGGGACTTAATTTTTCCATCTGGGTGGACAATACAGAGATGCAATACAGGATTATTCTCACTTTGTTTTCATAAATGTTTTTGAGCACCTACTGTGGTGCTGTAACCGGGTTGAGACAACGTGAACAGCACACAGCCCCTCCCTCAAGGAGCTCATCCGCCACGTCCGGTTGGTGGGTGGTGTGGAACCATGAGGATTAACCAAGAAGCCAAGGGAGTGGGGCGTGGACGGGCAAAGGGAAGAGTCTGGCTCCGATGGCCCAGGGCAGTTTCTGAGGGGTGATGTGCAGTCACGGGATGGGGTGAGGAGACACCCAAAGCCGGTGGGGAGTGATACTGGAGTTTAGAGGGCGTGAAGTCTGCAGTTTTCCTGGTACCAGATCATGGAGGGCCTTGACTGCCGAACCTAGGACCCAGGCTGTTATTCCCCCAGCAGCAGGTAAAGGACATCTGATGCGCCAGCCTCACGGTAGTTAGATGCTGGCTCAATGCCTAGTGCATTAGGAGGAGAAAATGTGCCTGGTTTTGCAAAACTTGATAGCCTAGAGCTGACACAGACCTGATGGAAGAGGTGGCTTTCTCTTACTCAGACAGGATTCTCCCTGCCACAAAAGACTGTGCTACAATTTCCTTTAAATAACAAGTCTCCTTGGTGTCTTTTTCTCTTCTTTCTTTCTCTTTCTTTCTTTCTTTCTCTCTCTCTCTTTCTTTCTTTCTTTCTTTCTTTCTTCTTTCTTTCTCCCTTCCTTCCTTTCTTTTATCCCTTCCTTCCTTCCTTCCTTCTTTCTTTCTTTCTTTCTTCCTTTCATTCTTTCATCTTTCTTTCTTCTTGTAAAGGAAATATACTTGGTATGTGAGATGTGGCAGACCTCTGCATTGAGCTACGGCCATAGTTTCCTTCTTTCTTTAAAAAATACTTTTTAAAAATTGTGGTCAAATACACATAACATAAAATTTACTGTCTTTGCCATTTTTAAGTGTATATTTAGTGTTAAGTACATTCACATTGTTGTGCAATTAATCGCCAGGACTTTTTCATCTTGTAAAACTGAAACTCTGCATCCATTAAAAAATAACTCTCCATTCCCTCCTCCTCCCAGCCCCTGGCAGCCAGCATGCGACTTTCTGTCTCCATGAGTTTGACTCCTCCGGGTCCTCACATAAGTGGAATTATGCAATGTTTGTCTTTTTGTGACTGGCTTATTTCACTTAGCAAAACGTTTTCAAGGTTTGTACATGTTGTAGCATTTGTCAGAATTATGTGATTATACCACATTTTGTTTATCCATTCATCCATCGATGGATACTTGGATTCCTTCTCTCTTGACTCTTGTGAATAATGCTGCTACGAACATGGGTGTACAAATACCTGTTTGAGTTTCTGCTTTGCCAGTCTTTCAGATATATACCTGGAAGTGTCTGGATCAGATGATAATTCCATATTTAAGTTTTTAAGGAACTTCCATACTATTTCTGGTCATGGGAGGAACTTCAGAAACCACACAGACCTGCTTATGGACAGGGGAAATGGGGGCCCAGCCATGGACCCTTCCTTCTGCATCTCGTGAGTTGGTGACCCAGTCAAGACTAGAACCCGGGGTTCGGGGTTCTCAGTGTGTGCTTCTTGTACCTTTAAAGATGGCTGTGGGAACACCCTGCTGAGGCATGCCGATCTGTAGGTGGGGACACCAGAGCCCAGAGAGGCAGGGGCCCCTGCAGTCACACAGCCGGCTGGGCAGACGGGCAGACAGCCTCCCTACCGAGTGCCTTCCACTCTACAGGGCTCTGGGGGCTCTTCCCATTCTGAGCTTTAGTTCAGAAGGCAGAGCCTCCCCTTTTGGTCTCCAGAGCCCACGCAGCCTGACAAGGATGCTGTTGGATGCTGAGGAAAGAGCACAACACGGAGACCCCAGACCTAGCTGTGTGGGCCCACGAGTCATTCTCTCCTTGAGGGCCTCAGTTTACCCTCCTGTACAGTTGGGAAGGGGGCAGATAGATGGTTTCTCGGGCCCTGGCAGCTTTGCTCTCCCCCATCCAAGGAAGCCTGGCTCTGCGGCATGCTGACAAGTGCTCCCTGGTGCAGACAACCAGCATTCCTTCATTTGTACTATGGCTCCCCAAGTGCCACGATTCTCTTTGCTTTAAAGGTGGGAAAAGGAGGGCCCTTAGGAACAGGCGCACTGCAGGGAGGGTGGATGAGAACCTAGGCATCCAGGCTCCTTCCTCACCATGACTGCAAAGGGATAGGGGGCCCAACCCCTGCTGATCCTGTGCTATTTGCTTCCAGCAGCCTCCCCCAGAGTCAACATTGCTGGGGACCAAAGGGAAGAGCCACCCCAACGGGCTTCACCCGCCAGCTCTGGGGAAGCCCTGTGCCCTTAGCTCATTGAGGATGCATGATGTTTAATCTCTGAGTGAGACCAAGAGGCAGCTGGGTCTGCAATAAAGGTTCCCTCCTGCCCCGGCTGGCCAGCACCATGGAAACATTAGGTGGTGGCCAATATCACTTATTTATTACTGAGCACTTAGGCAGCTCTTCTGGGTTTCTGCCCAGAGCACCCTCCTCCCTCTTCCCGTCTACCAGTCCTGTCTCCGTACTCAGGCCACCTCCTCTCTGCTTCTGTTCTGTCCTGAACGGCCCAGGCTGCCTGGGGGTCAAACACAGAAGGCGGGTCCATCACAGCCACAGAGCGCCACGTGGGGCTGGGATTGCCATTATTACCCCAACATCCCAGGTAAGGAAACGGCCTCTTAGAGAGTGTAAGAGACTCACTTAACGGCAGACAGTTGGTAAGTGGCAAAGCCAGGACTGGACCCCAGTCAGGTTCATCGGATGACCTGCTGAGTTCTTATGCAGCCTCCCAGCTGGCTTGGAGCTGCCCTGGGAGCGAGCGGGAGGAATCTGGTTCGGCCAAGGTCAGTGACTAAGCAGGCTTTAGAAGCCAGCCTCGCTCATGGATGATGGAGGATGCAAGGCCGCTCTGGGATTCCAGATGCAGATGATGGCTCTATGGCCTCGGACCAAGCACCCACTTCTCGGAGCTGCCCCATCCTCACACTGGGAATCGTAACTGAGAATCCTCACACAGGGGGCCATCCTGCCTTGCAAGGCTGTGAGCCTTGTGTCATGCTGGCGTGGGTCTGGGGAGCCCTTTAGCCAGTGGCTACTGTTTTACCCTGATGGTTAGTTAGAGCATGGAACTCGCTGGGGAAGAAAGAAACTCGAGAGCTGGAACTTTCTGAAGGAAGATCTGCCTCCCACTTTACAGATTCTAGAAAACCTCATCCCCTAACACCTCCATCCCCAGGAAGCCCAGCCAGAGAGGACAGCCAGCCAGCCCCTCTCTTCCACTCTGTCTCATTATCATTGAGGTCAGAGCCAGAGGAGCTGGAGGGACCTTCTTGTCTAGCCCCTGAGGTTCAGAGAAGGAAAGGTGCTGGCCCACGGTCACACAGCAGTCAGTGGAGGAGTGTGGTCTCTGCTGTCCAGTTCCATGCCCCTGGCCCCGTGCTGCTGGCAGTCGGGGTGTGGGGCCTGGCTCAGTGGGGGACCTGCAGACACCTCAACTTCTCCCTGAGCGAACACTTGCATCAGGGGTCACAGGCAGAGTTTCCTCTCCCAGGATACCCCGTGAAATGGTGTGGGAAGACAGGGAGGGGTGGAAGAGGCTTCTGCAGGCCCAGAGAGCTGGCCTTGCTGCCCCCAGGGATGGAAGAGGCCCTGCCATTCGATCAGGTGCCCAGGATTGGGCTCAGGGCCAGGCCATGAGGCGGGGTATTCAGATTGCGGGGCATGGTTTCCACTTTCCGGATGAAAAAACTGAGGCTTGGTGCTGTTAAATGGTTTTCCCTGGCCGCACTGCTTTGATTCTGCTTTGGGCCCAGTGCTCCCGGCCTTCAGAATCCATACCCTTCTCCATGGACCTTGTTACTTTCCATATGCAAGTTCAGGCCGGCCCAGAATGCGGGTTCTGGCTTGCTCTGGCCCCTGCACTCTCCTGGGTGGAGGCTGTGCTGTGCCCCATCCCAGGTGCCCCTTGACCTCACGGCTCTGGCCAGGTCTGGCCACACTCAGGCTGCCCCTGGTGAGCGGTGACGTCAGATCGAGTCCACTGTCACGCTATCGCCACCCCCAGGCTGCATCAGCAGCTGCCTGGCTGAATAATTCAGCAGAACCTGTTTACTCTTCCTGGCTGTTAGTGGCTCTCAAAACCCTCACCACAGCCCGCTCCCAGGTCCAGCTGCCTTGGCCAGGGCAGGGCTGTGTGCATTGGCCATGAATTATTCAGGCCTCGTTTGACTGGAGCCAGGGCGGATATTGGGGCTGGAGGAGACTCTGGGCCATGAGGTTCTGTCCCATTTAGGGGCACATGGATGGAGAATGGAGGGGACAGAGATGTCTCCATCCCTACCTCCATTTGAGCAGAAACCCAAATCCTGTTGGATCCAGAGTCATCTGCCAGTTGTGGGTCCCGGGGGTCACAGTGAGAGCTCCCCAAGCTTGAAGCTCAGAGACCCGTACCCAGCTCACCATCAGTGCTTGGGGCTGCAGGTTGATCACCAGACTACGGGCATCAGCAAGGGGATGACACATCCTATGAGAGGGGCCAAGAATGTGGCTTGGGAATCAGACAGGCCTGGGTGTAAATCCCAGCCCTTCTTCTCTGCAGCTAAGTAACCTTGGGCAAGTTACTTCACCTCTCTGAGCTCAGTTTCTTTTATCTGTAAAATGGGGATATCAATGGTTCCAACCTCACAGGATTGCTGTGCAGAGTGAAAGAGGTCATACCCCTAACACACCGGAATGTATTCTGTGTTCTACCTACACACCAGTCTGTATTGTCACTGCTTGGTTATTTGTTTGCCTATCATCCTGAGAGCCTTTTGTAAGAAGGTACTGGGTTGTGCTTTTCTCAGCAAGAGAAAATAGTCCTTTTCTCCAAGAACTAGTCCTGAGGTGGCTCCTCGTAGATGCGTGGTAAATGCTTGTTGAATGAATGAATAAATGAATGAGTGAGAAATTGCTCTCCAGAGATGCAATGGGCTGATTTATGAAGCAGTGAGTAAGTTCCTTATTGCTGGGAGTGTCTCACTGGATCACAATTCACCAGGCATTCCATGGCGAGGATTGATGCTCTGGCTAGAAAGATGCTCTTTAAAGTTCCTCCCCTCTCATTAAGTGTCTGTGTTTCCAGGATTCAATGAATACATATGGGCTGTAGGATTTGGTGGTGGTAGTGGATGATGATGATTATGATAGTGATGAAGGGGATAAATCCTCTGATGGGAGGTGAGGTGAGGTAGACAGAAGAAACAGCAGATCCACTGGTCTAGCCTATCACACTATGTGCTCCAAATAGGCAAGGAATTATGACTTCTCTGTATTCCTGGTGCCTGCCATTCAGTAAGCATACAATAGAAGTTCACTGAATGAATGAGCATCCTTAGTTCATAGACAATCAATCAGGTGGACTCAGGAATCACCCCTTCTCAATCCAGGGTACCAACTCCTCAATCTGCCCTGATCCAGCTTCTGTGGCCCTTCTACCTTGGCCCTTGCCTCAGTTTCCCCAGTCGTAAAAATGGGTCACGTGACTCACTTCCCTTCCTCCTGGTAACCTCATCCAAACCGGCTAGTCCTGGCTGCACTAGACCTGCCAGGCTGGACTCCTGCCGTCAGGGTTCTGGCAACCACAGACATGAAGGAGGGACCACATGCACACCATGAAGCACTAATAAACTATTTTGATATTTCTGTTGCTTTCAGAAAGACAGCTTCCAAGATTCAAGGCCAGGTGGTGCAGGTCTTTTTTTGGAAGTGCTAATTAATAATTTAACTTCATATAATGATAATTTTATCTTGTTGCAGTTTGTGGATTTATGATTATCTCATCCATCCGGTGTCTGGTGCTCAGCACAGAGCATCTCTCCTGCTGTCTACGGGAATGTGCTGCTGGGAGAATTTCCCCAAGGAGAGAGGGGCCCGGGAGAGGCACTTAAGTGGAAGGTCTCCCAAACCCGTTTCCGGGGCTAAGACACTGTAGTCTGTGGGGTGCAGTGGCTTTCTGGAATCTCTCAAGGAGTGTTTTGCCTTGGAATAGAGGATGGAGCCCGTGGACCTTCATTTTGGTTTCTGTGGAAATGGGTATCAGAGGAGGCCCAGCCTCAGCCTGTCACGCCAGGAAGGGTCCTGAGAAAATATCAGAACTTCCCCCCAGGGAAACTGAGGCTAGAGACAGGGAGGGACTAGCTTCGTATTATGTATCAGCCACAGAGCTCATTCTAGAACCTTGGGCCTTCCCGTCCCTGGCTAAGCCCTCCGATATATCCATCCTCTGGGCCAGCTGACCCAGCTGTCTGTCATGCCCCATCCCCTGGCACTTGGTGGGGAGTGGTCCAGGTGCATTTTAAATGGAGATGAAGGATGAACACTCAGGCCCCCTATTCCCATGAGGGTTGGGGACCAGAGCACCCTAACCGCATTTCCTGCTGGTGGGGGAGAGTTGGGAAAAAGCTAAAAAAGAAAGAGGATTGGCAGGTGTGGCTGGGAATCCCTCCTGAATTAATGCAAAACCCTCTCTTGGCGTCATGTTGTCCATGTTTGGCAGGTGATACTGGTATCCTGTTGTCCAGAAGTGGTTGTGACTGAGATTCAACTGACCTGGAAGAGAGAGCAGAGCTAGGACCGGGGGCTAGGAATGTTCTGGACTTAAAACTCTGGGACACTGGAGAGGGAGCCATGAGGCTGGGGCAGGAGGCAGGGGCCAGGCTCTGGAAGACCACTACTGACATCATCTTCAGTCGAAGCCAGGAGTGATTTAACTGCTTAGGTGAGACCTTTTGCCTCTGGGGCTTCAGCTAATTTTCCTGCCATACTAGGAAAAGCACTCGGGGAGGATTTTAGAGGCATTATCTGTGTGTCTGTGTCCAGCTGAGATGGGGCTCCACTGGGTCTCCTCTGACTGTGAGACAAGGCTATGGGTCAGGGTGGGGTTGCTGGCCTCCCCTCTCTGTCCATCAGGGTTCTCAGGTGGGTCTCCACCCAAAGCAGGGCTGGTGGCCAGGCCCCAGTTTGGTCTCAGTCCATACTAATGAGATGCTAATACTGAAGACCAGATTGGCTGTGGCATCAAAGTGTTTAGGGACCCTCCTGACAGCTCGAGAAGCCCCCCCAGCCACTCTGGGCAGCTCGAGCTCTAAGCCAGGATGTTCTCCCAGCAATTGTACCTGTCACTTCTCATTACAGCTGACGCCCATTGTACCTGCCAGGGTGCCGTGGGGCGTAACTGGCCATGTTCCCTCCCAGAGCCCCCTGGGAGGCTGCTGCCAGGTCTGGAGGGGTCCCTGGGGACTCCGGAGGCTTCGGTGGTGCCAGGATCAGGTCCTGTCCATTCCGAATCCCCATGGCTACAGCTGGAGTGGAAGATCTCATAAGGACTCCTCACACTGAGAATGATGTGGTGACCTTTCTTTGTTTTGACTTCCCCGTCCAGGGCCTCCAACATTTTGTGTTCAGACAAATCTCAACTGTGACATAAACTCTCTCCCTTGGATGCTTAGAATTTAAGAAACTTAGAAGGTCAGAACTGAACAGCAAATGCAGGGTTTGTTTATCTTTTTTAACGTTAGTTTTTGATTTGCCTTAAAAATTGTCCAAATAAGATATATGCAAATTGAAAAAAATAAAAATGCCAAAAGGCTTATGATACAGAAGCATACTCTTTCCCCACCCTTCCTACCTCCACTCTTGCTCTTTGGGGACAAAACTTTTTTTTTTTTTAATTTTAAAATTTTATTTAATTTATTTTTTTACACAGCAGGTTCTTATTAGTCATCCATTTTATACAGTCAATCCCAATCTCCCAGTTCATCCCATTCCCCCCACCCCACCCATTTTCCCCCCTTGGTGTCCATACGTTTGTTCTCTACACCTGTGTCTCAATTTCTGCCCTATAAACCGGTTCATCTGTACCATTTTTCTAGGTTCCACATATATGCGTTAATATATGATATTTATTTTTCTCTTTCTGACTTACTTCACTCTGTATGACAGTCTCTAGATCCATCCACGTCTCAACAAATGACCCAATTTCGTTCCTTTTTATGGCTAATATTCCATTGTATATATGTACCACTTCTTCTTTATCCATTCATCTGTCGATAGGCATTTAGATTGCTTCCATGACCTGGCTATTGTAAATAGTGCTGCAATGGACATTGGGGTGCATGTGTCTTTTTCAATTGTGGTTTTCTCTGGGTAGTGGGATTGCTGGATCATATGGTAATCCCAGTAGTGGGATTGCTGGATCACATGGTAATTCTATTTTTAGTTTTTTAAGGAACCTCCGTACTGTTCTCCATAGTGGCTGTATCAGTTTACATTCCCACCAACAGTGCAAGAGGGTTCCCTTTTCTCCACACCCTCTCCAGCATTTGCTGTTTGTAGATTTTCTGATGAAGCCCGTTCTAACTGGTGTGAGGTGATACCTCATTGTAGTTTTGATTTGCATTTCTCTAATAACTAGTGATGTTGAGCAGCTTTTCATGTGCTTCTTGGCCATCTGTATGTCTTCTCTGGAGAAATGTCTATTTAGGTCTTCTGCTTGTTTTTGGATTGGGTTGTTTGTTTTTTTAATATTGAGCTGCATGAGCTGTTTATATATTTTGGAGATTAATCCTTTGTTGGTTGATTCGTTGGCAATTATTTTCTCCCATTCTGAGGGTTGTCTTTTCATCTTGTTTATGGTTTCCTTTGCTGTGCAAAAGCTTTGAAGTTTCATTAGGTCCCGTTTGTTTATTTTTGTTTTTATTTCCATTACTCTAGGTGGTGGATCAAAAAATATCTTGCTGTGATTTATGTCAAAGAGTGTTCTGCCTATGTTTTCCTCTAAGACTTTTATAGTGTCCGGTCTTACATTTAGATCTCTAATCCATTTTGAGTTTATTTTTGTGTATGGTGTTAGGGAGTGCTCTAATTTCATTCTTTTACATGTAGCTGTCCAGTTTTCCCAGCACCACTTATTGAAGAGGCTGTCTTTTCTCCATTGTATTTCCTTGCCTCCTTTGTCATAGATTAGTTGACCATAGGTACGTGGGTTTACCTCTGGGCTTTCTATCTTGTTCCATTGATCTATGTTTCTGTTTTTGTGAGAGTACCATATTGTTTTGATTACTGTAGCTTTGTAGTATAGTCTGAAGTCAGGGAGCCTGATTCCTCCAGCTCCTTTTTTTTTTCCCTCAAGACTGCTTTGGCTATTTGGGGTCTTTTGTGTCTCCATACAAATTTTAAGATTTTTTGTTCTAGTTCTGTTAAAAATGCCATTGGTCACAGACCTACTACAGAATGGACTTGAGGATATGGGGAGGGGGAAGGGTAAGCTGTGACAAAGCGAGAGAGAGGCATGGACATATATACACTACCAAATGTAAGGTAGATAGCTAGTGGGAAGCAGCCGCATAGCACAGGGAGATCAGCTCGGTGCTTTGTGATCGCCTGGAGGAGTGGGATAGGGAGGGTGGGAGGGAGGGAGACGCAAGAAGGAAGAGATATGGGAACATATGTATATATATAACTGATTCATTTTGTAGTAGAGCAGAAACTAACACACCATTGTAAAGCAATTATACTCCAATAAAGATGTAAAAAAAATGCCATTGGTAATTTGATAGGGATTGCATTGAATCTGTAGATTGCTTTGGGTAGTATAGTCATTTTCACAATATTGATTCTTCCAATCCAAGAACATGGTATATCTCTCCACCTGTTGGTATCATCTTTAATTTCTTTCATCAGTGTCTTATAGTTTTCTGCATACAGGTCTTTTGTTTCCCTAGGTAGGTTTATTCCTACCTATTTATTTTATTTATTTATTTTATTCTTTTTGTTGCAATGGTAAATGGAAGTGTTTCCTTAATTTCTCTTTCAGATATTTCATCACTAGTGTATAGGAATACAAGAGATTTCTGTGCATTAATTTTGTATCCTGCAACTTTACCAAATTCATTGATTAGCTCTAGGAGTTTTCTGGTAGCATCTTTAGGATTCTCTATGTATAGTATCATGTCATCTGCAAACAGTGACAGTTTTACTTCTTCTTTTCCAATTTGGATTCCTTTTATTTCTTTTTCTTCTCTGATTGTTGTGGCTAGAACTTCCAAAACTATGTTGAATAATAGTGGTGAGAGTGGACATCCTTGTCTTGTTTCTGATCTTAGAGGAAATGCTTTCAGTTTTTCACCATTGAGAATGATGTTTGCTGTGGGTTTGTTGTATATGGCCTTTATTATGTTGAGGTAGGTTCCCTCTATGCCCACTTTCTGGAGAGTTTATCATAAATGGGTGTTGAATTTTGTCAAAAGCTTTTTCTGCATCTATTGAGATGATCATGTGGTTTTTATTCTTCAATTTGTTAATATGGTGTATCACATTGATTGATTTGCATATATTGAAGAATCCTTGCATCCCTGGGATAAATCCCACTTGATCATGGTGTATGATCCTTTTAATGTGTTGTTGGATTCTGTTTGCTAGTATTTTGTTGAGGATTTTTACATCTATATTCATCAGTGATATTGGTCTGTAATTTTCTTTTTTTGTAGTATCTTTGTCTGGTTTTGGTATCAGGGTGATGGTGGCCTCATAGAATGAGTTTGGGAGTGTTCCTTCCTTTGCAATTTTTTGGAAGAGTTTGAGAAGGATGGGTGTTAGCTCTTCTCTAAATGTTTGATGGAATTCACCTGTGAAGCCATCTGGTCCTGGACTTGTGTTTGTTGGAAGATTTTTAATCACAGTTTCAATTTCATTACTTGTGATTGGTCTGTTCATATTTTCTATTTCTTCCTGGTTCAGTCTTGGAAGGTTATACCTTTCTAAGAATTGGGGACAGCACATTTTTAACTCTTTCAGCTGCTGTGTTTGCTGTTTGGCTTCGTATTTCTAAATAATACGTGTATGATGCCATTTCTTGCTTTATGTCCAGTTTTAGACATTGTCTATTGACTTCCTATTATGATAGACAAGGGTTTTGCGCTGCTATTTACCTTAGTTCTGTGTCCTCCACCTTATATAGTTATATTGTACTTTTTAGTCAAATCTAGAACATTATTATGGCGATAGAAATGTGGCTTATTTCAGAGTCAAGATATGGATAATGATTTTATTTTCTTTCTCATACATTTTTTTTTCCTGGTGTGATCAAGACAGTAAGTGCTCTTCAGCTACCCATCTGTTCCTCTGTATTTCTCAATGTCCCTTCCAGTTAGGGAGGAGTCATGTGATTGGTGTTATCCCTTTGGGCTAAGGCAGTTAAGAGCTTGTGTTAAGAGCCTCTTCCATCTCTCTCTTCCCTAGTGAGGAAACTGCAGGTCATGTGTTCCATGTCCGCAAATACAAAGGGAAGGACTGCCTGGCCAGTGAGGGAATATGATGTGACTGAGAAATAAATTCTTATTGTCTATCATGCCATCTATATGGAAAAATATATTCAGAGGTAAAAAAATCACCTAACATTTTAAATTGCATCATTTTCTGTTCTTTTTTTTAAATTGAAGTATAGTTGATTTACAATGTTGTATTAGTTTCTGGGGTAACAGCAAAGTGATTCTCTCTCTCTCTCTCTCTTTTCTTTTTTTCGGCTGTGCCACATGGGTCTTAGTTGCGGGATCTTAGGTCCCCAACCAGGGATTGAAACCGGGCCCACAGCAGTGAAAGCTCTGAGTCCTAACCACTGGACTGCCAGGGAATACCCCAGATTCTTTTCCATTATATTAATAGTTTATTACAAGATATTGAATATAGTTCCCTGTCCTATACAGTAGGATCTTGTTGCTTACCTATTTTATATACAGTAGTTTGTATCTGCTAATCCCAAACTCCTAATTTATCCCTCCCACCCCCTTTTCCCCTTTGGTCACCATAAGTTTATTTTCTATGTCTGTGTGCCTGTTTCTGTTTTGTAAATACATTCATTTGTATCATTTTTTAGATTCCACATGTAAGTGATATCATATGGCATTTGTTTTTCTCTTTGTGAATTACTTCACTTAGTATGATAATCTCTAGGTCCATCCATGTTGCTGCAAATGGCATTATTTCATTCCTTTTTATGGCTGAGTAATATTCCATTGTGTATATATATATATATATTATATATATATAAGAGGTTTTATATATTATATATATAAGAGGTTTTAATATATATATATATATATATATATATATATATATATATATATATATACAGCACATCTTCTTTATCCATTCATCTGTTGATTAGCACTTGGGTGGTTTCCATGTCTTGGCTATTGTAACTAGTGCTGCTATGAACACTGGGGAATTGCATCGTTTTCTTAAACTTTTCCAAACGGTGTGTCACATCTGCTGTAACATTATTATTAGTATTTTGCTCACAAGTGTTATCTTACATCAGCTCATCTAGCAATCCCTCGTGTTTCCCTGGATTCTTACTCTCTAGGGCTGCTGCAAAGGTTTATTCTGGGAATAAACCAGTCTCCTGTGTTGAAACTCCTATTTCCTAGATTCTATTTTCTTGGTTTACTTCCTGCTTTTGCTGGAGCATATCCTCTGATAGCTTACTAAGTGAAAGGGAATTTGAATATGAATCCTTACACATAAAAAAATGTATAGTCCCAGCTTATATCTTAATTGGGTATCCAGGGATAGAATTCTATTTTGGAAACAATTTCTCCCGGGAATGTAAAAGGCACCGCTTCACTAGTTACCTGGTATCCAGTGCTGCTCCTGAGAAGTCTTATAGCCATCCTTATTCCTGTTCCTTTGTAGGAAACCAGTTTTTTCTTGCTGGCAGCTTTTAGGTTTATCCCTTCATGTGTTCTGAAATTTTACAATAATATATCTTGGCAGTGAATCTATCTATTTTTCTGGGCACTTGGTAGGCCCTTTGATCTGGAGGTTCATGTCTTTTAGTGCTGGGAAATTTACATGGACTATTGCTTTGATAATTCTCTTCCATCTATTTTCTCTTTTAATTGAGTACCAGCTACTGGGTTGATACTTGCATCAACCATGGCTACAATAATGCTATGTAACAAACCAAAACTTGGTGCCTTAAAACATAATTATTCTCATGGATCTGTGCCTGAGAGTCACTGATGTAGGCTGAACTAGGTGGAGTGGCTTATGTTGACTGGACTTACCCATAGAGCTGGGAGTAGGCTAAGGGGTGGTTGATCTGGGACAGAATTGGGTGGAGGAGTTTAGTTTGGCTCCAGATATCTCTCACCCTCATTGTGGGATCAGTGGGCTAGCACAAGTGTGTTCTTCTCATGCAGATGGCAGAGAAGCAAGAGCCCAATCACATAAGAGGTTTTAAACCTTTGGTCACATTCTCCCAACTAATTTACTTTATTTATTTACTTATTGGCTGCATTGGGTCTTCGTTGTTGTGCGCGTGGGCTTTCTCTAGTTGCAGTGAGCCGGGGCTACTCTTCGTTGCGGTGCAAGGCTTCTCATTGTGGTGGCTTCTTTTGTTGCAGAGCATGGGCTCTAGGTGCACGAGCTCCAGTAGTTGTGGGCTTTAGAGAGCAGGCTCAGTAGTTGTGGTGCACGGGCTTAGTTACTCCGCTGCATGTGGGATCTTCCTGAACCAGGGCTCAAACCTGTGTCCCCTGCATTTGCAGGCGGATTCTTAACCACTGCTCCACCAGAGAAGTCCCATGTCACTCTTTTTAAAAACTTAAGGATAAAGTCTCAACTTCCTCCACCCAGACGCTTCTGGGTCTAGCTTCTCTGACTCTGTCTTGACATTCTATTTTCATCCCTGCCACCTCTGGGGATAATGACAAGGGGCACATAATTTCTACATGCGGGGGAAAGTAGCTCTACCTTGGATGTGTCCTAAAATATCCTCTTCCCATAATTTGGCCCCCACCAGCCTCTGTGATCTGCATTCCCACTCGTCCTTTTCAGAAGCCCCTGTCCCAGTCAGCAGAGGCTCTGCTCCCCTCACCTGCACCCCCCTACATTTTAACAAGCCGCTCAGGTCAAGAATTCTAACAACCAGCCAGGGTGGAGAACACTGGCAGCCTTCCATTTCCATCTCTCCAGGGCAAAATTCTATTTTCTTTCAAGGTTTGGCACAAATGCCACCTTTTCAGAGAAGTCTTGCTTTGAGTAACTTACTTCATCTCTTGAGCTTCATTTACTCAGCTGTAGAATGGGTGGCATGGAGCCTGCCTTCCTGGGTTTTGGGGAAGATTAAATATGCAGACATGAGACTTGGCATAATGCTGGCCTCACACAAAAGATGTGGCTCAGTAAATGTTAGCAATTATTGTGTGTGCATCTGTTGTAAAAATGTCCCATTCTGTCTTTTGGCATATGTCTAATTTCTCCACTAGATGGGTGGGTCTCTGCTCCAAAGGCACATTAGAATCAGCTGAGGGACTTTTTAAAAACAGGGTTCCTGGCCTTCCCTGGTGGTTCAGTGGTTGGGAGTCCACCTGCCGACGTAGGGGACGCGGGTTCGTGCCCTGGTCCGGGAGGATCCCACGTGCCGCGGAGCGGCTGGGCCCGTGAGCCATGGCCACTGAGCCTGCGCGTCCGGAGCCTGTGCTCCGCGGTGGGAGAGACCACAGCGGTGAGAAGCCCACGTACCGCAAAAAACCCCAAAAAAACAAAAAACAAAACACAAAAAAACACGGTTGCCTGGGCCCCATTTCAGATCAATTGACTATGAATCTTTAGGGATGAGGCCCAGACGGCAGTATTTTAAAAGCCTCCCAGGCCATGGATTCTATCAGGTAACCAGTGTTGAGAATACTGAGTTGGCCATGAGCTGCCTGAGAGCAAAGACCGAGTACTGCCCACTTTTTTTATCTGTGATATTGTGATTTATAATAAGAAATATATCAATGTATATCTGGTGTTTGTCCCGTTTCTGGCACAGAGCTCCTAAAACCCTTGGAATTTCCTAGGTGTTGAGGGCACAAAGTCGTCTTTTGTTATGCTAGTGAGGTGACTTTTGGAAAGCTCCTAGGTCACCTGCGGATGGGAACTGGTCACTGGAGGAGCCAATCACTTGATTAGAGGGTTGCAACTTTCAGTCCCATCCCAGACCTCCGGGGAGGGAAGAGGGGCTGGAGATTGAGTTCAGTCGCCAGTGGTCGATGATTTAATCAATCGTGCTTATGTAGTGAAGCTTCAGCTGAAAAGGATGGGGTTCAGAGACTTCTGGGTTGTGAGAACTTGGAGATTCATGAAGAATGGCTTGCTCAGGGAGCATGGAAACTCTTCGCCCTTTCCCCATACCCTGCCCTATGCATCTCTTCCATCTGGCTATTCCTGAGTTATATATCCATTTGTAATAAACCAGTAATCTAGTAAGTAAAATGTTTCTCTGAGTTCTGTGAGTCACTCTAGCAAATTAATCGAACCCCAGGAGGGGGGTCTTTGGAAGCTCTAATCTATAGCTGGTCCGTCAGAGGCACAGGTGACAACTAGCAGGGAGCTGGGGTGGGGAGAGGGTCTTGTAGAACTGAGCCCTTAACGTGAGGGATCTGATTCTATCTCCAGGTAGATAGTGTTAGAAGTGAGCTGGACTGTAGGCCTCACCAGCTGGTGTGGGAGAGTTGCTTGGCATTGGATGCAGAATCATGACATCATATACGGCACCTTGCATCCAGGATTCCATAGCTGGATGGATGAATGATAGAGTGTAAGAAGCAAAGTCAAAGTTGGAATGAGAGGGTCTTTGTGGACATGGATCTTGCACTGAGGTTAATCGGGATCAGACCTGGTTGGCTGAAGGGGGCCCAGCCGAGGGCTCTGGAAGCTTGTGTGTGCCTGAGGGTGTGGCTCTGCACCCAGGTCTGGGCTCACATTTAGGGTGGTCTATGACTCACAAAGTGCTTTCTTTAGACCTCGTTGCTTATCCCATGAATAGGCGCTTTCTTCCTCTTCCTTTTCCTCGTGATCCCATTGGACAGATGAGGAAACTGTGGCCCAGAGATGGCATGACTTACCCAGGGTCTCCCAGTCAGAGAGCTGCAGAGCCAGGACATGGTCCTCTGTCTCCTGACACCTGGTCCTGTGCATGGTCAGGGTTTTTGGAGTGAGGCTCTGAGGCACCAGCACTGGCTCCTGGGAGTGAGTCGTGTCGGTGGGAGGGAGCAGGTAGACAAGTGGGGACCTCCCTGAGAAGTGGGCCCCAGTCCTCTTGGGGACTTGTGGGAGGGGCCATAGGGAAACATCAGCAGTGGTGGAATTTGGGCACGTGTGTGTACCATCGTATGCCACTATATGTGTGACTGTGCTGTGTGCTTCCTGCCCCCTGTGTGTCTGCTGTGTGCACTGCACCGTGTGTGCTGTGACATCAGAGGCCTCTCGAAATCCCCGAAGCCTGCTCCCCCAGCCATCGAGAGACCTACCGCCCCGCAAAGTTCAGGGACTCAAGTGACTGCCCCTTCCCAGGAAAGGGCACAGAGGGGAATGTCTTTTCCCTGGGGAGGGCTGGTGTCCTGGGCTCCAGTGCCCACGTGGTGATTCTTCTCTGTCCAGCACTGGAAACTTCCTGCTCCCTGGCCCCACTCTCCCCAACTCCTCACTAGCGGCATCTTTCCAAAAAAGCATCCATGTGCAGACGAGGCTGCCTGTAGCTGTCCTGGCCCCGCCCCCCTCTCCCCTTCCCTGCCCTGTGCCCGCTGAGCCTTCCCTTCTGCCAGGGCTCAGCTTCGGCAGGAAATTTCCCTGGGCACCCTTACTCCCGACTGCGTGTTAATTGCTTAGTCTCCAGCGCCCCCATCCACCTCAGAACGGGGGACAGGGTCACCTTGCCACATAATTTCCCCCTGTCCAGTAGGAGTGGAGAGGAGCAGCCAGGAGCAGGGAGCAGAGGCTGCGGGGGGCCCAGGCCAGGAATGTGGCCACCACATTTCTAGGTATGAAGGGTTAAATACCCAAATCTGGCCCTCACCTCCCCCTTCCTTCTTCCTTTCCTGTATAAATGCACAGATGACTCATCTCAGGGGTTGAAGGTCCTTGAAAAGAGATGACTCCCAGTTTGTCCAAGACCTGCAGGGAATGTGCCAAGGCTCTTTCAGATCAGGGGAGAGGTCTTTTCCAGAAGACAGCACGCAGTGGAGCGTGATGGCCCAGAGGGGTGTAGACTCACCTGCCTGGAGGCAGGGCAATGGCTTTGGTGGGCCAAGATCTTCCTCGCATTGCCTCTCAATAATGATGTCAAAGCTGTCCATCACCTCCCTCGAATGAGAGGATCCTCTTTCCTCAAACTCTCCCCCACCCACTCACTCTCCCCCACCCTTGTATCTTCAGGCCTTTTATCCAAGGATAAAAAGGGCTTTTTCCAGCATCCTTGGCCATTCTCTTATTGTGCCGGGGTGTGAAATGAGGCCCAAGGCAAGAATTATTTCTTTCAAGGGCACAGGGTCTTAACGTTCGTGCTGACCCTGAGACCATGATGCTGTGTGACCCTGGGCACATAGGTGCTCTTCTCTGAGTTTTGGTTTCTCTACCAATAAAAGAATCCAATACTTCATAGGCACTCCATGCTCTATCATCATGTATGACAATGGGGTTCTGGGGTTTTCCTGTGCAGGGACTCAGGCCCCCCAGACTATCCAACCACACAGTGAAGGAAGGTTCCAAGGGAGGCTCAGGGGTAATCAGAGGCCTTGGTGTTGACAGGGGCCATGGTGGGAGGAGGAGACAGCTTCTCGAACTTGACCTCCATCTCCAACGACAAACCAGATGGCACTGGTGAGAACATTGGAGTGACTGAGACAGAACTTCTAGGGAGTGGAGAGACTGCCCAGGCCAGGGCAGGGCCAACCAGACTGTGAGCCCCTGAGGGCATGTCTGGTTCATCTTTGTCCGTCCATTTCTGTCTCCTCAGAGTGGATGCTTGGTGAATGTTTGTTAAACAAATGAATAACTGCACAAAGAAGAGAAGGAAAAGTTGGTTAGCCAACCAAGGGAAGAGGAGATCTTGGGTCGCTGGGCCAAGTGAAAGGAAGGAGAGGAATTAGGGGAAAATGATAAGTTAGGATAAGACTAAGTTATGCTATGATAACAAACAAGACCCAGATCTCAGTGGCTTGAAAATCAAAGGTTTATTTCTCATTCACATCACATGTCTATATGGACTGGCAGCTCTTGTATAGACTTTTCTTATTATAGTCACTCAAGCACCTAGGATGATGGAGCAGCCGCTGTCTTGGATATCACCAGTCACTTAGAAAGAAGAGAACGGTGGAGGTCTCACACCAGCAATTAAATAGCCTGAAAGTGACACTTTCACTCATACCTCATTGGCCTGAACTAGTCACATGGTTACTTTTGCTCATACCCCATTGGCCAGAACTGGTCACATGATACTTCCCATAGCAGAGGACCAGGAAATACAATCCTACCATGTGCCTGGAAGACAGAGAGATGGAAATACTTGGTGGATAGTCCTAATGAGAGCCATTAAAGAAATGGCTATGGAGAGCCAGAAGGGGAGAGGTGCAGCTGACATTCCAGATCTTTACTGACCCACATCCCAGAACTCCAAGCCTGTGGATAGTGCTCCTTTGAGATCATAAAGTCATAAACTGGCCCCAGAAGAGAAAGGGAGAAGGCAGTTTGCATGTAAATTGAATTGTGTACCAGCTCTGTGCCAGGCTGCGCTGAACTCTGGGAATGTAAGATGAACACAGCTCCTGCCCTGATGGAGCCAACAATTACACAAGAAACAGTGAAGCATGAAATAGCATGAGGATTTGATATCCTAGATCCAAGGTGGAAACTGACCAGAGCAGGAAAGAGGCAGCAGTATGGTCTAGAGCTGTACTTAGTGGTTGCTTCATTTTCTCCTGTTGTTTCAAGGTTGGGGCTGCCCATATAAAGTCATAGTCCTGTGCAGTTACACGGTGTCTGGTTCCTGCCTCTAACTTCACCCATGCCCTCCAAGATTAGGAGCCTTTTTAATTGGAGCCATTCCTGGGAGAGAACCAAAGACTCACCCTGAAGTCTTAAAAGTGCATTAATGCTCCCTCAGTAGGTTATGTGCGCTTGTTAATGGAAATGTTTCATTTTGATTACATTTTTACAGACATTTTCCTGGGGACATTGTGCTATCCTTGTTCTGAGCTCCCCAATCCAATCAATAAAGAGACTAAAATGAGAGAGAGAGAGAGAGAGAGAGAGAGAGAGAGAGAGAGAGAGAGAGAGAGGAGAGAAAGGCTGGGAAGATTGGATACCTTCATTTTTGTCAAGATGGGTTTACTTTTCAATTATCTGGAGGAAAATCCCTCTCTCAACAAATTTTGGCTTTGTACAATTTGGCTTGAATTAGGAAAATCAGAGGGCTTAGAGTAAAACTTGAGTGAGTATCAAAGGTAAGTGAGTGTCAGGAAGGAAGAGAAGGGGAGAACTCACAGACATATGTTCACTTGTGAGCAGCAACTTCACTAAAGGATCATAGCTGCCAGCAGTCGAATCCTTTTATGCCCCCTTGTTGCCTTCAGAATCAAGTCCGAAGTCCTTAGCTTGGATCAAAAGACACCTCATGGTATGTTTTCACCCTGTCTTTCCCTCTAGCTTCCCCTTCCCTTTGACACCCTTGCACCCCAAACTCTAGTTCTAGGCTGCATTTCTTACACTTACCCCAACATAGCTTATGTCTCAGTGCCTTTGCTTCTGCTGTTCCCTTGGCCTGGGATGCCCTTCCATCACCTGCTTGGAAAATCCCTCCTCCTCCTCGTAACCCTGGCTCAAGTGACTCTACTCTGTCAGCATCTCCCTAGGTCCCTTCACCACCCATTCCCTGTGTGGTTTCATTTATGGCAGTGCTGTCTCTTGTGCAAATTTCCATTACAGTCTTTATCACACCGACTGACAGTAGTTTCCAGGCATGTCTCTCCAACCAGGCTGTAGAATCCTTGAGGGAATGATATTGTCTCATTCCTTTTTCTATCCGTTGTATCAAGCATAAGACTTAGCACGTAGCGGGGGCTTGGTAGACATCTATACAATACATTGAATGAATGAATGAGTAAATGGATGAACGAATTGGAGAGCATCTGAAGGGGCATTTGATGTAAGCTCCCACTCAAAACCAGAATTCCTTCTATAGCAGGAATCAACACACTACAGCCCGTGGACTGAATCTGGCCAGATGCCTGTTTGTGTGAATAAGGTTCTAATGGAACACAGCCATGTCCATTTGTTTACTTATTGCTCATGGTTACTTTTGCAACACAGCAACAGAGTTGAGCAGTTGGGACCATATGGTTCTCAAAGCCTGCAGCATTTCCTGTCAGACTCTTTACAGAAAAGTTTGCCCACCTCTATTCTTTAGCATTGACTCTTAATCATTTTTGGACTAGAGACATGTTTGAGAATTTGATAAAAAGCTTTGAGCTTGAAAACATGCTTATACACAGGACATTTTGCATTCAATTTCGTGAGAATCAATGACCCCTTGAATCCCATTCATCAATCTCCTAGAGATCCAGCAACACCAGATTAAAAATTCAGTTGCCAAAGTCTAGTGAGACTGCATTGCAACTGAAAAAGTGATGGGGAATGTGGTCTTAGAAATCAAAACTTAAAAAAAAAGAGAGACTGCATTGCCCTGAAACATCTCAGACATATAGTTGGCCATCTTGCGTACTGTATCTTCAACCCCAGGAAACGTACTACCGGGCAGCATATGATGCTATCGCAGAAAGGTACGGTTTGTAAGGAAGCCCATCTTTACACTCAACTGGGCTCTTGGAATGGGAGCCCACTGGTCCTCTGGGATGTGGAGGCCGTGGTCCAGGGTGCATAAGCTCATTTCCTCAGCTGATGAGGAGAGACAAGGAGAAACGAGAAGGTCGGGGAGAGGCTGCCCATTCTGATCTTCCGAAGGAGAGGCACAGTGAGGGAAGGGCGAGGGAAGGGGGACCTAGAAGAGGAGTCAGGACCATTACAATCCATCAAATCTACCAACCTTGCTTTCTTAAAAACAAAGGGCGGGTGAGGTGGGGGGATGGGAAATGAGTGCGTCTGGCACCTAATGAAGTCCTGAGCAATAGGAAGCGTTAGGCCTCTGCGAAGCAAATTGTGGGCCAAACGAGCTCATTTTTTGGCAGAATTATTAAATTAGCAGATGAAGGAAACACATAAGACACTATGGATCTTGCTCTTAGCGGAGCCCTCAATAGAGGGTTGTGCAGATGCTTGCTACACTCCTTCCATCCGGGGTTGGGGGGAAGCTGGCGTCCCTTGGATCCCCACTGGGAGGGCCGGGTGGGGGTGATGTGTAATGAACATCTGGGCCGGGTGCTGTCTTGGGGGCTTAAGTCCACAAACCCATTCAATCTCCACGACAATCGAGGAAAGGTGACTGTTGTCATTTCAGAAGGGAAGATGGGCTCAGAGGGGTGAAGTGCCTTGCCTCAGCTCACAGAGTCAGTGGCAGAGCTCATGGCTGAATCTCCGTCTGCCTGAGTCCAAACCCAGTGCCCTTGCCCCAGGGGTAAGGAAAATCTCCCTGCCAGGAGCTCTCGGGTGTGACTTTGAAATGGAGCAAAGGGACATGAAAAACCAGTCGGGTAAGAGACAAGAGCTGGAGTCAGGCAGGGAGGGCTGAGTCCGGGATAGGAGGGGAAGCCAGGGGAAGCCGGCTTCCAGCAGCAGGGCTGATTCTAACCGCTGCTGTTAGGAAGATGTGATGAATGGACATGTGTTCAGAGAAACGAAAGAGCATAGAATCCGGGCCATGTGGGGAATAGTTAAGTCAACAACCAGGTCTCTGTCGCTTGCTCAAAATATTCACAGTCCTGTCCTGGAGGATGCGGGTGACTCCTGTGGTCTCAGCGGGTTGGTTGGGTCAGTGGTATCCCACACAAAGGCAAGGAGAGCTTTCTAAGGATGGAGGTGTCCAGCCCTGTAGGGAGTGAGCTTCCCATCACTGGAGACATTCCAGGAGCCGACATAACTTGGGAGGAGAGTCTGACTCTGGGTAAGACAAAAGATTGGCTAAAGCCCCTCCCAGCACGACAATTCTCTATCTTCAAACTCAAGGTCGAGGAAGAATATCCCAACAGCAAAGCTCTCCAGAGATTCCTGCAGAAATCTGACAGTGGAGAGGGAGAATCTGTATTTGTTTCTGAGATCTGCTAGTGACTCACTGTGGGCGTGAAGACAGAGGAGAGGCACTTAGTGACCCCTGGAGACACCCTCTAGTCTGAGGATTGCTTCTAGGCAGCAGGGTGACGGACAGGCCTTTCCAAATCCTCCCAGCACGGGGGGCGGGGCTTCACTTGCAGAGAACCTTTTCTAGCAGTGAGAACCAACCCATCAAAAATAAGAGAGAAGCGCCAAGCCAAGGGAGGAGGTGACTGAGCAGGGACGATGGCCCAAGCCACCTGCTTACAAACCTTCCCTAAAGTCCTAGTGTGTGCCAGAGTCCCAGACAGACAGAAATGAGCCGTGGGAAGCCGGAGTGCTGTGGGCAAGCTGAGGCATGCTCACCAACCTCTCTCCTAAAAGCTGGGTGGATGGAGCCAGGGGAAAAGGGGACCAGGCAAGGGGGTGGGTTTGCTCAGAACCACAAGAGACCACATCTATCTGGGGCATCTCTGGTTATGAATCAGTGGTCTTTGTAACTCTGGAAAGGATTTGGCTGGAGGGAGATAGAGGAAAGGTGGTGCAGGAACGGGGAGAGATGGGGGATGGGGGATGGGGAGATGGGGGAAAAGCCAGGAAGCCAGAAGTGGCCAGATTTGGTAGGGTTTTGAATGCCAGTCTGAGTTCTTTTTTAAAAAAATTAATTAATTTTTGGCTGCGTTGGGTCCTCGCTGCTGCACGTGGGCTTTCTCTAGTTGCGGCGAGCGGGGGCTACTCTTCGTTGCGGTGCGCGGGCTTCTCATTGCAGTGGCTTCTCTTGTTGTGGAGCACGGGCTCTAGGCTTGCAGGCTTCAGTGTTGTAGCTCGCCGGCTCTAGAGCGCAGGCTCAGTAGTTGTAACGCACGGGCTTAGTTGCTCCCCGGCATGTGGGATCTTCCCAGACCAGGGCTCGAACCCAGGTTCCCTGCACTAGCAGGTGGATTCTTAACCGCTGTGCCACCAGGGAAGCCCCAGTCTGAGTTCTTGATACTGGAGGCAGCGAGGTACTGTTGAAACTTTCCACATGGGAGAGGATCAAGACGAGGATTGTGTGGCTGCCATGTGGAGGCTCGATGGAGGGAATGAGACTGGAGGCCCGGAGGCCAGGGAGGGGGTCATTCCAGAATCCAGGGATATTGGCAGCCCAGGTGCGTTGCTAAGAAGAGCTGGTTAAGTGCAAAAAGTTCTGTGCATGTGTGAGCACACCTCCAAGTGAATGTATATTTCTTTGCGCACATTTGGGTGGGAACATGTTTCTGTGTGTCTGTTTGCCAGTGTGCCTCAGGGTGTGTATTTGTCTTGCTGTGGAGGGGTATGCATGTATGCGTGCCTGCCCCAGAAATCCTGAGGCTTTGATTCTGCGCGCACGTGTGTGTGTGTGTGTGTGTGTGTGTGTGTATGTGTGTGTGTGTATGCGCTCACGTGCACATCATGCCCAGGAAGAGAGGCGGCACCAGTAAATCCTGCTTTCAGGCTTTGGGAACAAGTCAAGCAGACAAATATTGCCATGGCCCTGAGACCAGGCTCCATCCACCTGAATTCCCTCTCTGGAACTCCTGCCACTGCCCCTTATAACTACATGGACACTCCACAGAAGACACCATGGGATGGGCTGCATCCACCTCATGAGGGCTTCCCCCCCCAGCACTCGGCCGGTTACCACCTCCCACTCCTGCCCGTGGGCCCTTAGATGACTTAGTAGCTGCCTTGACCTGGATGGGTGATGCCAATCCTTCCTGTTTCTTTGGCAGAGGGGTAGGGGGTACTACGGGTGAAGTTCCTGGTTGAAGGACAGACACGGTCCCCTCCCCACCCCACAAGGCTCACCCTACATTGCACCCAGAATTTCCTGAATGTTCTCACCTGAGTCAAAGCCACATTGATCCTGCCATTCCTGGGACCTGAGCCAAGAGGCACTTACTCTGCAGACAGCCTTTAAAGGGGGTAAGAGGCCTCACCCGGGCTGCAAGGCCCCAATCCTGGCCCAGCTCTTGACCCACTAGGTGACCTGGGGCTGGAATCTCTTTTAGCCTCGGTGTTTGCCTGCGTAGAATGGGGCCAGGCTGTCTTGCCTGAATTCCAGTCGTGGTGTTGGGATTGTTATCCATGGTGCTGACATGCAGAGGCCTGTGGCAAACCCTTTATCCAGACGCGTGATGCTAAATTTCGCTACTGGTTCCCCGCAAGGAAAAAAAACCCTGCTTTGCAGTGTGGGCCAATTTCTCTGGTGTAAATACTGCCACCATGACTGATTTCAATCCACTAATATGGAGCCACTGGACATGGAGACAAGAAGCGATGTGCACAATCGGCTCTTGTGAGCTGGTAGGAATTGGCTCCAACACACCCCTGCCTTTACCCTAAACAACCAATGACAGGCCAGTCAGAGGGAGAATCGAAATCAAGTTCAGGCAGGTTAATCAAGTTTGGCAAAATGTCCAGCTACCGCCTGCCGATGCAGGGGACACGGGTTCATGCCCTGGTCCAGGAAGATCCCACGTGCCGCGGAGCAGCTGGGCCCGTGAGCCGTGGCCGCTGAGCCTGCGCGTCCGGAGCCGGTGCTCTGCAACGGGAGAGGCCACAACAGTGAGAGGCCCACGTACCGCAAAAAAAAAAAAAAAAAAGTCCAGCTAGATTGCCGAGCACTGGGTTTGAGTAACAGGTGAGGTCGTAAAGTGAAAAAAAAAAAGGAGTCAGGAAGTTAGGCACCAGGAGGATGAGAAACAGGCTGGAAAGCGTGATGGGCAAGGAGGTGCCAGGGCAAGTGGTTCGAGATGGAAACGGCATTGTGCTAAGGGATGCATGGCCGGCCCAAAGCGGCCAGAATAGAACATTGCCTCCTGCCGTTCTCAAGCCTGGGAGAGCGAGGAGGGTGCACGTGATGATGCGGGAGCTGAGAAAATAGGCAGGTGTTTCCTGAGCTCCAGGGATGACGTCTGAGCAGGCTGAGCTGGGAAAGGGCAAATCCAATTCTGTAATTGTTGGCGCATCAATTCTGGTGACGGTCCCAGAAGGGTGATGCCAAGAGCCCGTGGAGGAGGGATGCCCGGCTGACATCATCCGCTATTTCTGGACCAATTCACAGCTTCCTCCAGTGAGAACTTCCTTCGTCACGTAAATCACCCTGGTCTTCTCATGACCGCCTCATTTTCCCGAGAAAACAGAGGGAACCCACGCACGTGGACGTCCTCTGGAGAGGGCGCTGGGTGTGGAGAGAAGAGTGTGATCCTGAAGTCGCGCAGACACGGGTTCAAATCTCGCCTCTGCCCCTTGTTGGCTGACGGGCTTTGGGTGAGTCATTTCTCTTCTCTGACACTCCATTCCCTCGAATGGGCTAATAATATCTGGGAGCACTAGAAGCGTGATTAAGTGAGACGGGACTTGTGAGGCGCTGGCACAGGACCTGCTCGTTGCAACACCAAATCTCGCTCACTCCCTTTTTGTTTGTTTTTTGGTTTTCCTCTCTTAGAGAATACGTTTCCAGTGATCAATTGGTGGAAGCTTCCAGAAGGAGATGTAGCCTCCCTTTCTAGCCCCTTCCTGGGCTGTGCGGTGCGTGGTTCACAGGGCGGAGGTGGAGGGCTGCCTCTGGGAGGGTAGAGAAGGTGGAGCAGCGGGGGCTGAATTTGTTCTCCCGGGCTTGGGGATCTGGGCGTGAGGGAAACAAGCTCTCTCCCCACAGAGCTCAGACTTCTCCTTAGGAACTTTGGGCCAGGCAGGGCCCAGAGGCAGGGAGAGCAGCCTGGGACCTCAGTGGTGCAATGCCTGTTTCCCAAGCAGACGTACTTGCCCTTCTGTTACCTGTCCCCATGTCTGCTCTATGCCTGGCTCTCCGTCTTTCTGTCCATCGGGCTCTGGAGACAGACTGTTAGACTAGTCCCTGCCTGTGGCACGCATTTCTGCAGAAGCCCGCCTGACTTCTTGTCCATCTGTCAGTCCGCTTGCGATCCGCCTTCCCATCGCTCTGATTGCAGCTGACTCTCTTGCACCTGGGCTCCATTTTATGATGTCTGAGTGACAGAGAGGTGATAAATGAGAGTGAGAGAGAGTGACAGACGGGGGCACACATAGGGGGGATGGAACACATGCGTACACAGATTCACGGTTGGTGGTCCTCCTTGAGACAGGGTCACTCCAGGTCTCCCCAACCCCAGAGGGGCGTCTGGAGCACCATCCATCTCACCTCCAAGCACCGTCTGTCTGCCTTCCTGACTGCAGACGGAGGAGGAGGGACAGGCCCCATGGCAACCGACGGGGAGGCGCTTTTCAGCTTGAGAAGAACCTTTGTAACAATGGAGCAGTCCGGTAAAGAAAATGGGCTGTTAGTAAGGTAGTGACCTCCCTGTCACTGAAGTTGTTCAATTACAGGCTGGCCACTCACCTGTCAGGACTGCTATGGTGGGTATTCTTGAGTAAGAAGTGGGGTGAGTCAGGCTGGGGTGGTCGAGATGGACCAACCTTTAAGATAACAACTTCCATCACTAATCCAAGTCAAGCACGTTACATAGCGCCTGGCAGATAGTAGGTGCTCAAAACCAGAACTGTTATTTGGAGGAAGGTTGGACTAAGTGACCTCAAGGCCCAATCCCACAGCCTTTGAGATGGAGAAAGATGAAAGGCCAATTAGTGGCAACAGGTTATGAATATACAGGAGCTGTGAACTTGGGATAATAAAGGACTTCCCAGAATAGAAATGTCTCCATCTCCCTCACCCTGATCTGCATGGCTCCTGCAGGCCTCCCTCCCCTTTTCTGACTCAATTTCAATTTCAATTTCAATGTCAATAACTTCCCTGGCACGACAAGCAGCGCTTGTTTGCCAGAATGAATTGGAACATTGAGTTTCTCCGACCAGCCTGTCCAGCCAGTGTCGTCTCCTCCCAGGCCTTCCAGGCCCTTCCTTTGCACATGTCTCATCCTCTGTGCCCTTTCAGGAGACTTATTTTTACCTTCCCCAGCTGTTATTTGAAAAAAGATACACCCTCTCGTTTGATCAAGATGTTCCAAGAGCAATGGCACACAGGGCATCGGCTCTCCACGCAAAGTGCCAGGATGAGAGGGGAAAGAAGGCTTAGCCCCTCTCCTTTGAGATGCAAGCTGCGTGGGGAGGCAGAGGAGAGTCGACAACTCCAGTGGGGTGGAGTGGGGAGGGGGCTCTGGGAGCACAGAGGAGGGGCCTCTGAGACAAGGTGAGGGTAGAGAGAGGTGGAGGGGTGGGGGCAGCTTCCTGGAAGAGGCAGAGTGGGAGGGACTTCTGAAGGGTACTTGGAGGGCAGACCACGGAGTTCCTTCCCTCACGGGTCAGCCGTGGCTGGAATGTCACCATGATAACAACCCCTTTTACATGAGCCATAAAAACTATTGGCCCTGCACAGCGCTGGCAGTGGTGACATCCTGTGGAAAGGGAGGGTGTGACATGGAGGACTGGGAAGTGGGTAAAAGGGACCCAGGTGGATAATGCCTGAGGGATAAAGTCCTGGAGGGTGGGCATGGGGGTGCGTGGGCGGCCCATCAGTGAGCACTGATTTGGACTTGATGCCCTCTATCATAGGGAGAGAGGGCTGGGAGGGAGTGGAACAAGGGTGCTGCAGACACCACTGGGTGCAGACACACCATCTGAGATGCTCGGGCTCAGAGACAGAAACAGAGAGATCCTGGCTGAGGAGGGAGCAGCCCTGGAGTGCGGAGATGAGTAGGTGATGGGGTGGGCGACGCTGGCTTTGCCAACTTGACATCCCTGCCCAGCGCTAACCCAGGGTCACCTGTTGCCGCCACCATGGGGAGCCACGGGTCAGGGAGCCAGACAGACAGGGCTGGACCAACTATGCCAGGAAGCCTCCACGAGCAGGACCTTAACCCTCATCCTCCCCTCCTCTCCCCCACCAGAATGCCGTGAATACTAATGGAAACAGATGGCTCCCTTCCACGCCACCGCCAAGAGGAGGGATGGCTAGGGCAAAATTCCCCTGCAACAGAGAGGAGCCACCACGCTGACTCTAGCTATCTTTCCATAGCCTTTGGCCAGGCAGAGAAGAGCCCTGGGGATGGACAGCCCTGGGCAAGATTGACAAAGGCTCCGAGGCTCCAGGGGATCTGCTTGGGACTCGGGTGGGTTTTCCATGGGGTTATGCTGAACCAGTAGAAGCAAATTCTTCTCCAGCAGTGCCCCAAACCTGTAGGTTCCTGGGGACCACTCAGCTGTTGGGGGAGGAGGGGAGCCGTGGTGGGATGAGGCCCCTGAAAGTGTGGTTCCAATTCTGTTACTGGGGAACTTTGGGCAAATTCCTTCTATTTTCATAGCCTCATTCAACTCTTCAGTAAGATGAGAGGAATGGACCAGATTGAGGGTTTACAAAGAGGGTTCCTTAGAAGTCTATTCCCGTAAGATGTTGAGGGGAAAAGAAGTTTGGAAGAATGTGCTTTCCATCCTCCAATATACATTATAAACTCTGTAAAGCTCTGTAAGCACAGAAACCTGTTCAACTTTGACCGGGCGTTTCCCAAACAGGCCCTGCTTTCTCAAACGGCCCATTTTCATCCCAAGGAAGGCATGAGCCCTGTGACATAGTTTGGAAAACAGTGGACTAAACGCACTTCTGCAAAATTCCCTCCAGTCCTGAAGGTCTTGTTTGTTTCTCTAAGGAAAGTGGGAGGGGTGGGGAGGAGAGAGAAAATGACATTGAAAGCTCTTCCCATGTGTCATCTCATGTGACCACCCTCCGCTCCACCAGCTACATCATGGTGTGGGTGTGAGTTCCCGCACTGGCAGATGAGGGCAGCGAGGCCTGCACTGATTTCAGGGAGAAGGGGAAGCTTCCTCCCAGCCTGCTGCATGCAGGAAGGTGAGAAAATCCTGCTTGGAGGTGTGGCTTGGAGGGCAAGGCTCCCCTTCCAGCAGTCTCAGACTCTCTCTAGCCTCCACCCGCCCCATTCAGGGTTGCCCCCTGCCCTACCCTTTTCTTGGGGGAAGTCTTTGGACAGCATTATGGGCTGAGTACAAGGAAAGCCAAGGGCTGGGGTAAGCCACCTACATATAACTGACAAAGCTAACTCCCAAGATTTCAATCCACATAGGGCGGGCCCTGAACAGAAGCATAAAGCCGCCAGTGTGGGTCTGTGTGATGTAGTGAAAAGAAACTGAACTTTGGAGCTAAACAGACCAGGGGTCAAATCCTGCCACGAAGACCCTTAACTAACCCTACTTAACTGATGTCTAGATGAACTACCGCTATTCCCTCTGGAAAACCTGCCGACGACAGCCGGTGGCACTTGGGATGCCTGGCTGTCAGACAACTCCTTTCTTGTTTGCCTGTGTTGTGTGTGTTTCCAAACCTGTTTATGTCAGTTGCGCTTGTCACTGTAAACAGATAATTGAATCAAGTGTAAACCAAGCCAATGAAATACAAGTGGAGAAAGGAGTTATGCTTTTATGGTAATTAATTTAATGCTTTGGGAAGGATGCTAAAAAGTTGCTGTTGAGTTATGTGTGGCCGAGACTCTACAAGATTTGAAGAATCAACCCCATACAAGGAGGTCTGTGTACTTTGATTAGTCTTGCAGGGAATCAAAACCAGAAATCTCTTAGGTGATATTTATGTGGTCTCCATTATGTGTGATCCCAGGAAGCCAATTCACCTTTCTGAACTTTGTTTTTCTTGGCTTTAAAAGAAATAAAAGGAATCCAAATCGGAAAAGAAGTAAAACCGTCACTGTTTGCAGATGACATGATACTATACATAGAGAATCCTAAAGATGCTACCAGAAAACTACTAGAGCTAATCAATGAATTTGGTAAAGTAGCAGGATACAAAATTAATGCACAGAAATCTCTTGCATTCCTATACACTAACGATGAAAAATCTGAAAGAGAAATTAAGGAAACACTCCCATTTACCACTGCAACAAAAAGAAACCTATAAGACACTGATGAAAAAAATTAAAGATGGTACAAACAGATGGAGAGATATACTACATTCTTGGATTGGAAGAATCAACATTGTGAAAATGACTCTACTACCCAAAGCAATCTACAGATTCAGTGCAATCCCTATCAAACTACCAATGACATTTTTCACAGAACTAGAACAAAAAAATTCACAATTTGTATGGAAACACAAAAGACCCTGAATAGCCAAAGCTATCTTGAGAAAGAAAAACGGAGCTGCAGGAATCAGGCTCCCTGACTTCAGACTATACTACAAAGCTACAGTAGAAAAAAAAACAACCACATGGGGACTTCCGGGAAGATGGCAGAAGACTAAGACGCGGAGATTACCTTCCTCCCCACAGATACACCAGAAATACATCTACACGTGGAACAACTCCTACAGAACACCTGCTGAAGGCTGGCAGAAGACCTCAGACCTCCCAAAAGGCAAGAAACCCCCCACGTACCTGGGTAGGGCAAAAGAAAAAAATAAACAGAGACAAAAGGATAGGGACGGGTCCTGCACCAGCGGGAGGGAGCTGTGAAGGAGGAAAAGTGTCCACACACTAGGAAGCCCCTTCGCGGGCGGAGACTGCGGGTGGCGGAGCGGGGGAGCTTCGAAGCCGCGGAGGCGAGCACAGCAACAAGGGTGCGGAGGGCAAAGCGGAGAGATTCCAGCACAGAGGATCAGGGCCGACCGCCACTCACCAGCCGAGAGGCTTGTCTGCTCACCCGCCGGGGCCGGCGGGGCTGGGAGCTGAGGCTCGGGCTTCAGTCGGAACGCAGGGTGAGGACTGGGGTTGGCGGCGTGAACACAGCCTGCAGGGCGTTAGTGCACCGCGGCTAGCCGGGAGGGAGTCCGGGGAAAAGTCTGGACCTGCCGAAGAGGCAAGAGACTTTTTCTTCCCTCTTTATTTCCTGGTGCTCGAGAAGAGGGGATTAAGAACGCTGCTTAAAGGAGCTCTAGAGACGGGCGCGAGCCGCGGCTAAAGGTGCGGAGCCCAGAGACAGACATGAGACGCTAAGGCCGCTGCTGCCGCCACCAAGAAGCCTGTGTGCGAACACAGGTCACTATCCACACCGCCCTTCCGGGGAGCCTGTGCAGCCCGCCCCTGCCAGGGTCCCGGGATCCAGGGACAACTCCCCCGGGAGAACGCACGGCGCGCCTCAGGCTGGCGCAACGTCACTCTGGCCTCTGCCGCCGCAGGCTCGCCCTGCACTCCGTGACCCTCCCTACCCCCGGCCTGAGTGAGCCAGAGCTTCCGAATCAGCGGCTCTTTTAACCCCGTCCTGTCTGAGCAAAGAACAGACGCCCTCTGGCGACCTACACGCACAGGAGGGGCCAAATCCAAAGCTGAGCCCCTGGGAGCTGTGGGAACAATGAAGAGAAAGGGAAATCTCTCCCAGCAGCCTCAGAAGCAGCGGATTAAAGCTCCACAATCAACTTGATGTATCCTGCATCTGTGGAATACATGAATAGACAACGAATCATCCCAAATTAAGGAGCCGTGTGGATGAAAGGCTCTTGGTGCTGCAGCCAGGAGTTAGTGTTGTGCCTCTGAGGTGGGAGAGCCAACTTCAGGACACTGGTCCACAAGAGGCCTCCCAGCTGCACATAATAGCAAACGGCGAAAATCTCCCAGAGATCTCCATCTCAACGCCAGCACCCAGCTTCACTCAACGACCAGCAAGCTACAGTGCTGGACATCCTATGCCAAACAACTAGCAAGACAGGAACACAACCCCACCCATTAGCAGAGAGGCTGCCCAAAATCATAATAAGTCTACAGACACCCCAAAACACACCACGAGACGTGAACCTGCCCACCAGAAAGACAAGATCCAGCCTCATCCACCAGAACACAGGCACTAGTACCCTCCACCAGGAAGCCTACACAACCCACTGAACCAACCTTAGCCACTGGGGGCAGACACTAAAAACAACAGGAATTACGAACCTTCAGCCTGCAAAAAGGAGACCCCAAACACAGTAATATAAGCAAAATGAAAAGACAGAAAAACACACAGCAGATGAAGGAGCAAGATAAAAACCCACCAGACCTAACAAATGAAGAGGAAATAGGCAGTCTACCTGAAAAAGAATTCAGAATAATGATAGTAAAGATGATCAAAATCTTGGAAATAGAATAGACAAAATGCAAGAAACATTTAACAAGGACCTAGAAGAACTAAAGATGAAACAAACAATGATGAACAACACAATAAATGAAATGAAAAATACTCTAGATGGGATCAATAGCAGAATAACTGAGGCAGAAGAACGGATAAGTGACCTGGAAGATAAAATAGTGGAAATAACTAATGCAGAGCAGAATAAAGAAAAAAGAATGAAAAGAACTGAGGACAGTCTCAGCGACCTCTGGGACAACATTAAACGCACCAACATTCGAATTATAGGGGTTCCAGAAGAAGAAGAGAAAAAGAAAGGGACTGAGAAAACATTTGAAGAGATTATAGTTGAAAACTTCCCTAATATGGGAAAGGAAATAGTTAATCAAGTCCAGGAAGCACAGGGAGTCCCATACAGGATAAATCCAAGGAGAAATATGCCAAGACACATATTAATCAAACTGTCAAAAATTAAATACAAAGAAAGCATATTAAAAGCAGCAAGGGAAAAACAACAAATAACACACAAGGGAATCCCCATAAGGTTAACAGCTGATCTTTCAGCAGAAACTCTGCAAGCCAGAAGGGAGTGGCAGGACATATTTAAAGTGATGAAGGAGAAAAACCTGCAACCAAGATTACTCTACCCAGCAAGGATCTCATTCAGATTTGATGGAGAAATTAAAACCTTTATAGACAAGCAAAAGCTGAGAGAGTTCAGCACCACCAAACCAGCTCTACAACAACAGCTAAAGGAACTTCTCTAGGCAAGAAACACAAGAGAAGGAAAAGACCTACAATAACGAACCCAAAACAATTAAGAAAATGGGAATGGGAACATACATATCGATAATTACCTTAAATGTAAATGGACTAAATGCTCCCACCAAAAGACACAGATTGGCTGAATGGATACAAAAACAAGACGCATATATTTGCTGTCTACAAGAGACCCACTTCAGACCTAGAGACACATACAGACTGAAAGTAAGGGGATGGAAAAAAGTATTTCATGCAAATGGAAACAAAAAGAAAGCTGGAGTAGCAATTCTCATATCAGACAAAATAGACTTTAAAATAAAGACTATTAGAAGAGACAAAGAAGGACACTACATAATGATCAAGGATCGATCCAAGAAGAAGATATAACAATTGTAAATATTTATGCACCCAATATAGGAGCACCTCAATACGTAAGGCAAATACTAACAGCCATAAAAGGGGAAATTGACAGTAACACATTCGTAGTAGGGGACTTTAACACCCCACTTTCACCCATGGACTGATCATCCAAAATGAAAATAAATAAGGAAACACAAGCTTTAAATGATACATTAAACAAGATGGACTTAATTGATATTTATAGGACACTCCATCCAAAAACAACAGAATACACATTTTTCTCAAGTGCTCATGGAACATTCTCCAGGATAGATCATATCTTGGGTCACAAATCAAGCCTTGGTAAATTTAAGAAAATTGAAATTGTATCAAGTATCTTTTCCAACCACAACGCTATGAGACTAGATATCAATTACAGGAAAAGATCTGTAAAAAATACAAACACATGGAGGCTAAACAATACACTACTTAATAATTAAGTGATCACTGAAGAAATCAAAGGGGAAATCAAAAAATGCCTAGAAACAAATGACAATGGAGACATGACGACTCAAAAATCTATGGGATGCAGCAAAAGCAGTTCCAAGAGGGAAGTTTATAGCAATACAATCCTACCTTAAGAAACAGGAAACATCTCGAATAAACAACCTAACCTTGCACCTCAAGCAATTAGAGAAAGAAGAACAAAAAAACCCCAAAGCTAGCAGAAGGAAAGAAATCATAAAAATCAGATCAGAAATAAATGAAAAAGAAATGAAGGAAACGATAGCAAAGATCAATAAAACTAAAAGCTGGTTCTTTGAAAGGACAAACAAAATTGATAAACCATTAGCCAGACTCATCAAGAAAAAAAGGGAGAAGACTGAAATCAATAGAATTAGAAATGAAAAAGGAGAAGTAACAACTGACACTGCAGAAATACAAAAGATCATGAGAGATTACTACAAGCAAATCTATGCCAATAAAATGGACAACCTGGAAGAAATGGACAAATTCTTAGAAAGGCACAACCTACCAAGACTGAATCAGGAAGAAATAGAAAATATGAACAGACCAATCACAAGCACTGAAATTGAAAATGTGATTAAAAATCTTCCAACAAGCAAAAGCCCAGGACCAGATGGCTTCACAGGCAAATTCTATCAAACATTTAGAGAGGAGCTATCACCTATCCTTCTCAAACTCTTCCAAAATATAGCAGAGGGAGGAACACACCCCAACTCATTCTACAAGGCCACCATCACACTGATACCAAAACCAGACAAGGATGACACAAAGAAAGAAAACTACAGGCCAATATCACTGATGAACATAGATGCAAAAATCCTCAACAAAATACTAGCAAACAGAATCCAACAACACATTAAACGGATCATACACCATGATCAAGTGGGGTTTATTCCAGGAATGCAAGGATTCTTCAATATACACAAATCAATCAACGTGATACACCATATTAACAAATTGAAGGAGAAAAACCATAGGATCATCTCAATAGATGCAGAGAAAGCTTTTGACAAAATTCAACACCCATTTATGATAAAAACCCTGCAGAAAGTAGGCATAGAGGGAACTTTCCTCAACATAATAAAGGCCATATATGACAAACCCACAGCCAACATCGTCCTCAATGGTGAAAAACTGAAAGCATTTCCACTAAGATCAGGAACAAGACAAGGTTGCCCACTCTCACCACTCTTATTCAACATAGTTTTGGAAGTTTTAGCCACAGCAGTCAGAGAAGAAAAGGAAATAAAAGGAATCCAAATCGGAAAAGAAGAAGTAAAGCTGTCACTGTTTGCAGATGACATGATCCTATACATAGAGAACCCTAAAGATGCTACCAGAAAACTCCTAGAGCTAATCAATGAATTTGGTAAAGTAGCAGGATACAAAATTAATGCACAGAAACCTCTGGCATTCCTATATACTAATGATGAAAAATCTGAACGTGAAATCAAGAAAACACTCCCATTTACCATTGCAACAAAAAGAATAAAATATCTAGGAATAAACCTACCTAAGGAGATAAAAGACAAAAGACCTGTATGCAGAAAATTATAAGACACTGATGAAAGAAATTAAAGATGATACAAGTAGATGGAGAGATATACCATGTTCTTGGATTGGGAGAATCAACAATGTGAAAATGACTCTACTACACAAAGCAATCTACAGATTCAATGCAATCCCTATCAAACTACCATTGGCATTTTTCACAAAACTAGAACAAAAAATTTCACAATTTGTATGGAAACACAAAAGACCCTGAACAGCCAAAGCAGTCTTGAGAACGAAAAACGGAGCTGGAGGAATCAGGCTTCCTGACTTCAGACTATACTACAAAGCTACAGTAATCAAGACAGTATGGTACTGGCACAAAAACAGAAATATAGATCAATGGAACAGGATAGAAAGCCCAGAGGTAAACCCACGCACATATGGTCACCTTATCTATGATAAAGGTGGCAGGAATGTACAGTGGAGAAAGGACAGCCTCTTCAGTAAGTGGTGCTGGGAAAACTGGACAGCTACATGTAAAAGTATGAGATTAGATCACTCCCTAACACCATACACAAAAATAAGCTCAAAATGGATTAAAGACCTAAATGTAAGGCCAGAAACTATCAAACTCTTAGAGGACAACATAGGCAGGACACTCTATGACATAAATCACAGCAAGGTCCTTTTTGACCCACCTCCTAGAGAAATGGAAATAAAAACAAAAATAAACAAATGGGACCTAATGAAACTTAAAAGCTTTTGCGCAGCAAAGGAAACCATAAACAAGACCAAAAGACAACCCTCAGAATGGGAGAAAATATTTGCAAATGAAGCAACTAACAAAGGATTAATCTCCAAAATTTATAAGCAGCTCATGCAGCTTAATAACAAAAAAAACAAACAACCCAATCCAAAAATGGGCAGAAGACCTAAATAGACATTTCTCCAAAGAAGATATACAGACTGCCAACAAACACATGAAAGAATGCTCAACATCACTAATCATTAGAGAAATGCAAATCAAAACTACAATGAGATATCATCTCACACCAGTCAGAATGGCCATCATCAAAAAATCTAGAAACAATAAATGCTGGAGAGGGTGTGGAGAAAAGGGAACCCTCTTACACTGTTGGTGGGAATGTAAATTGATACAGCCACTGTGGAGAACAGTATGGAGGTTCCTTAAAAAACTACAAATAGAACTACCATATGACCCAGCAATCCCACTACTGGGCATATACCCTGAGAAAACCATAATTCAAAAAGAGTCATGTACCAAAATGTTCATTGCAGCTCTATTTACAATAGCCCAGAGATGGAAACAACCTAAGTGTCCATCATCGGATGAATGGATAAAGAAGATGTGGCACATATATACAATGGAATATTAGCCATAAAAAGAAACGAAATTGAGCTATTTGTAATGAGGTGGATAGACCTAGAGTCTGTCATACAGAGTGAAGTAAGTCAGAAAGAGAGAGACAAATACCGTATGCTAACACATATATATGGAATTAAAAAAAAAATGTCATGAAAAACCTAGGGGTGAAACAGGAATAAAGACACAGACTTACTAGAGAATGGACTTGAGGCTATGGGGAGGGGGAAGGGTAAACGGTGACAAAGCGATAAAGAGGCATGGACATATATACACTACCAAAAGTAAGGTAGTTAGCTAGTGGGAAGCAGCCGCATAGCACAGGGAGATCAGCTCAGTGCTTTGTGACCGCCTGGAGGGGTGGGATAGGGTGGGAGGGAGGGAGACGCAGGCGGGAAGAGATATGGGAATATATGTATGTGTATAACTGATTCATTTTGTTGTGAAGCTGAAACTAACATACGATTGTAAAGCAATTATACTCCAATAAAGATGTTAAAAAAAAAAAAAGACACAGACTTACTAGAGAATGGACTTGAGGATATGGGGAGGGGGAAGTGTAAACTGTGACAAAGCGAGAGAGAGGCATGGACATATATACACTACCAAACGTAAGGTAGGTAGCTAGTGGGAAGCAGCTGTATAGCACAGGGAGATCAGCTCGGTGCTTTGTGACCGCCTGGAGGGGTGCGATAGGGAGGGTGGGAGGGAGGGAGACGCAAGCAGGAAGAGATATGGGAACATATGTATATATATAACTGATTCATTTTGTTGTGAAGCTGAAACTAACACACCATTGTAAAGCAATTATACCCCAATAAAGATGTTAAAATGAAAAAAAAAAGCTACAGTAAACAAGACAATATGGTACTGGCACAAAAACAGAAACATGGATCAATGGAACAGGATAGAAAGCCCAGAGATAAACCCACGCACCTATGGTCACCTTATCTTTGATAAAGGAGGCAAGAATATACAATGGAGAAAAGACAGCCTCTTCAATAAGTGGTGCCTGGAAAACTGGACAGCTACATGTAAAAGAATGAAATTAGAACATTTCCTAACACCATACACAAAAATAAACTCAAAATGGATTAGAGATCTAAATGTAAGGCCAGACACTATAAAACTCTTAGAGGAAAACATAGGCAGAACACTCTTTGACATAAATCTCAGCAAGATCTTTTTTGACCCACCTCCTAGAGAAATGGAAACAAAAATAAAACAAAACAAAACCCAAATGGGACCTAATGAAACTTAAAAGCTTTTGCACAGGGCTTCCCTGGTGGCGCAGTGATTAAGAATCCACCTGCCAATGCAGGAGACACGGGTTCGTGCCCCGGTCCGGGAAGATCCCACATGCCGCGGAGCGGCTAGGCCCGTGAGCCACAACTACTGAGCCTGCGCGTCTGGAGCCTGCGCCCCGCAACGGGAGAGGCCCTGACAGTGAGAGGCCCGCGCACCGCGATGAAGAGTGGCCCCTGCTCTCCACAACTGGAGAAAGCCCTCGCACAGAAACGAAGACCCAACACAGCCAAAATAAATGTAAAAAAATAAATAAATAAAAAAAGCTTTTGCACAGCAAAGGAAACCATAAACAAGATGAAAAGACAACTCTCAGAATGGGAGAAAATATTTGCAAATGAAGCAACTGATAAAGGATTAATCTCCAAAATATACAAGCAGCTCATGCCTCTCAATATCAAAAAAACAAACAACCCAATCCAAAAATGGGCAGAAGGCCTAAATAGACATTTCTCCAAGAAGATACACAGATTGCCAACAAACTCATGAAAGAATGCTCAACATCACTAATCATTCGAGAAATGCAAATCAAAACTACAATAAGGTATCACCTCACACTGGTCAGAAGGGTCATCATCAAAAAATCTACAAACAATAAATGCTGGAGAGAGTGTGGAGAAAAGGAACCCTTTTGCACTGTTGGTGGGAATGTAAATTGATACAGCCATTATGGAGAACAGTATGGAGGTTCCTTAAGAAACTAAAAATAGAAATACCATATGACCCAGCAATCCCACTACTGGGCATATACCCTGAGAAAACCATAATTCAAAAAGAGTCATGTACCCCAATGTTTATTGCAGCACTATTTACAGTAGCCAGGACACGGAAGCAACCTAAGTGTCCATCAACAGATGAATGGATAAAGAAGATGTGGCACATATATACAATGGAATATTACTCAGCCATAAAAAGAAACGAAATTGAGTTATTTGTAGTGAGGTGGATGGACCTAGAGTCTGTCATACAGAGTGAAGTAAGTCAGAAAGAGAAAAACAAATACCGTATGCTAACACATATATATGGAATCTAAAAATAAATAATTTTTCTGATGAACCTAGGGGCATGACAGGAATAAAGACACAGGTGTAGAGAATGGACCTAAGAACATGGGGAAGGGGAAGGATAAGCTGGGACAAAGTGAGAGAGTGGCATGGACATATATACACTACCAAATGTAAAATAGATAGCTAGTGGGAAGCAGCTGTATAGCACAGGGAGATCAGCTCGTTGCTTTGTGACCAAATAGAGGGGTGGGTTAGGGAGGATGGGAGGGAGACGCAAAAGGGATGGGATATGGGGATATTCGTATACGTATAGCTGATTCACTTTGTTATACAGCAGAAACTAACACACCATTGTAAAGCAATTATACTCCAGTAAAGATGTTAAAAAATATAAAATAAGTTAAATAGGCAATTCTCTGGTGGTCCAATGGTTAGGACTCGGTGCTCCCACTGCAAGGGGCTGGGTTCGATCCCTTGTCAGGGAACTAAGATCCCACAAGCCACACGGTGCAGCCCCCTCCCCAACAAAATATATAAATTCAGTTAAATAATTCCCACCTCGACCAGTTCTCACGTGGAACAAATTAAGCCATGCGCAGTCCATTCCTGTTTTTTGTTTACTTCTCGATGATTCCCCCCTCCTCTTTCTGCCATGACTGTCTTCCCCCATCAGGTGTTTCCACGGCTTCTTCCACAAGTTTGCAGTTCAGCTAATCTGATAATGATTAGGGTTCAAGGCATGGACCCTCCCTAAGAGCCACATCGTGAATGGAGAAAAGCCTTCCCAAGGAACGCATGGACTAGCGTGTGATTCTGGGCAGTGTGACAGAGCAGCAGGGTGGCAGTCCGCGTGGGAGCATCTCTGAGGCGTTCCTCTAGTCACAACTCCTGTGGTCCCGGTGAGGATGCTCTTATTCTTTCTGATGTGTGACCTGGCCATCTTTATTCACTCTCCGTGACACACCAGCTTCCCTAACCCATCTACCTGGGGGTCAGCGTGGCCTCAGACTCTAGAGCAGTCTTCTCACAAGCTGAGGGCACCCAAAGGAGATTGAGGCTGGATAGAGGAGTTGGAGTCCTGCTCAGCTCAGACCTCATGCACCTCCTGCCCAGCACCTCGGAGTTAGGGAGAGGTGTGGCTTTCCCATACCTACACCCCAGATGGGCACCTGTGGGTCTTCCCAGGGATGGAAATTCTGCCCATGGCAGGTCCGGCTGCTTGTTGCCTGCTCAGAACTCTCCTAACACCTGTCACTTGACACCTCCTTCTCCCAAATCCTGGTCCACAGAACCTAATAGAGCCTCCAAAGAGCTCAGAGTGTGCTTTCAGCCTTGTTGTGAGGACCTGACCCTGACCTGCCTCCACTGTTGCCCCTGCTGCTTTCCTAGCACTCTGTCTGCTGGCCTCGAGCATCCACCAACTGGTTCATCTCCCAACTCAGCTAGGTTGGCCCCAGCTGGAGCCCCCAGGCCGAAGGGGCTGCTACAGCAGCTCTTCTGCCGCCAGGGAGTCAGCCCCATATGTGCCCCTAGATGCCTGGAGTCCAGCAAAGGGACCCGCTGAAGCTGTCTGTGGGCAGCCACAGGGTTGGCGTTGGTGCGTGGAGGGAGCAAAGGAGGAGACAAGTAGACAGTAAACTGTCTTCTCTTTTGCATTGGCTTCTGCATCATGGGCAGAGTCAGGCAGACCTGGGGTCATCACTGACCAGTGTGAAATCTTGAGGTGCCTTCCTGAGCCTTTGTTTCTCCTCTGTAAAGTGGGGATGCTGATGGTTGCCTCATCTGTTTCTTGAGAATAATGACAGTAAGATAATGTCTGTAAAGACCTTTTGTCCCCCATATGTGACCTGTTCTCATCAAAGAAGCAACGGAAACACTGGGAAAAGCAAGAGCTCTGCTGTGGGCTGCTGGTCTAAGAATGGGGTCGGTAAAGACCCTGGACCACAGGGGTGAACATCACATTGTCCCTCCTGATTGTGCAGGGGACTCCCTGCCTGTCCTGGATAGGCAAGTGTAGGATCAGCCTCCTTGGCTTCTGGCTTGTTGATCTTGACAGATATTTCAGAGTTGGAGCAGGGAATCCATTTTCCATTTGGCAAAACTGTTGCCTGGAGGGCAAACCACTTGAAGGCCACAGAGCAGGTGAGGGTCAGGGTGGGACAGGCTCCCAGAGTCCTGACTCCCAGGCAGAGGGCTAGGGGCCATGCATGCTGCTGCCTGTCTGCCGGCCCTTCTGCGTCCTTACGTTGGGCACAGGACGTGTGGTAGTGAGGCTGCCTGGGCTCCATGGGGGCAGCCTGGCTGTGGTGCTGATAGGTTGTCCTGCCCTTTTCTCCTGCCTGACTCCAGGAGCAGCTCCTTGGGGTTTTTCTCAGGGAAATAACCCCAACACATTACAGAAAGGAAGAGAGGGAGTCAAAGCAAACCGAGGCAAGACACAGAGCCACCTAGAGATAGAGTGATGCATTCACTCTTTCATTCATCCAGGTCTGACATTCAGCCTGGAGGCACCAGTAACCCTTTAAAATCCTGCAATTCTTCCACCTTGGCTGCTAAGTAGTTACTTCCCAGAGCTTTGTGAGCGTCACAGCTGCCAAGGACCCCCCTTCAGGGTCTCCAGTATCCTCCCAGCATCCAGAAACTAAAAGGTTCATGCCTGGCCCACAGGGACCTTAGGACCCCTGCCCCAGTGCTGATTCTTAAATATTTTGACTATCCCCCCAACCCCCCGGTCATAGATGACAGAAAACACTTTGATTGAAACTGTTGGGTGAAACAGGAAGTATTCATCTGTGAAATGCCATTATTCATTCATTTATTCATTCATTCAGCAAATGTTTATTGAGCACCTAGCACCTGCCCAGGGAAAGGGCTAGGAATCGGGATGCTGAGCTCTGTGATGTAAGGTCCCTGATCACAGCCTTGCTGCAGACCAGGAAGAGAGGGGAGGGGAATATACAGCTCTAAACAGTGACCGAGGGAAAGAGGAGACACGACGGGGAGAGAATGAGATGGGTTGACACCTTGGCTTGGAGCAAGAGTGAAGGAGGCTGCCGAGTCCATGGGGAGGGGCCTTGGAGTCCAGCTTGGAGCTGTCAAGGTTCTTCAGTTCCATCCAATTATCCACTAATGACACACAATGAATAGATTAGGAAGCGGACTGAGGACAAGGACGCTTAATTATAAAGCCGAGGAGCGAGGAAACACTGAGCATCCCGTGACGGCTCTCGGGTAAGTGGGCGGGCAAAGGTGGGGGAGGGGAGGAGGTCCAGCCCCTGCTGGCAGCTCCACGACCCCGCTGGGGCTTTCCAGGAGCTGGCCCAGTCACTGAGCCTGGGTCAGAAGTGGAGTTCAGCATCTGGGAAGGGTAGAAAGGTGCAAGGCAGAGGGGATTAAGGTGGAAGGTGGAGAGGTATTTGGGGATGGGCAGTGATATGGAGCTGACTCATTCCAGGTTGGAGGGCTCTCTCCATACATCACTTCCTCTCGCCTGTGTCATGACTGGTGCCCCCAGAGTGGGGAGTCGTGTCTGTGGATTCTGTCTGCTGGACACGGGGCTCTAGCCCTTCCTGAGGTTGCCCTTGCTCCAGCCTGGGAAGGACACTGGCCCTGTGGCCCCCTCTACCTCCACCTGCCCCCCAATGTCTGGGTCCCTACCTTACTCTGGTCTCCTGGGGGAGGGGGGATTCCACGCAGCCTCTGTCAGAGCAACCATGGCCAGCATCTCCACTCAGACACGAAGGTTCATGTTCTGCAAGTGTGTTCTCAGTGTTCTCTCAGCTGATCCTCCCAGCAGTCCTGGGAGCAGGTGGAGAGGCATTCCCTTCCCATGAGGCCCAAGGAGGAAAATGGGGTTCAGACAGGTGACTCGATTTGCCCAGAGCCTCAGAGGTGATGTGTCGGGGTTGGGACTTGGACCCAGGTCTGCCTGCTTCTCCCCAGACTTCTCTTCATGCTTTATACCAGTTTGTCCTTCAGACCCGAGGCTGCAGATGAGAGGAGCTAACCAGTGGCTCCAGGCCAATGGTAGCAGCTGGGCCTGATGTTGTGCCTCCCCACCCCCGGGTCCTCCCCGTCTAGCCTCTTTACCCTCAACCTGGGAGGAACCTTTTGGCCCCCACCAACTGCCTTTCCCACTGGTGTTCTTAGGTGCCTGTGATGCACAGGGGGTGATGTTCTCCAGCCCCCAGGGGACTCTCTCTCCTCTGATACCCAAGCATTCCCTGCCTCTGTCACACACCAGGCATCCTATGAAGGCGCAGGGACCTGGGATACTCCATATGCTTGAGTTGTTGCCCACATAGGTTTTCAGTTCCTTGAATTCATTGTCTGTCCCGCATCCCCACCTTCTGCACTGCTCACGGTAACCTCGTGCTAATTGATTGGACCACCAGGGGACATGGGCGGACATGGGACAGAACATCCCTTAGTGAGGCATGAGAGGGGTGGGATGGGAGAGTAAGAGTTTCTCACATTCTGGGTTGAGTTAGATTCCTGCCTGTGCTTTCTGAAAGAGATGAGCATTTATAAATTTCTAACTCTTGCCTTGAGGAACGGACGGAAGGCTGCAGCATGTCTACTTTGGCCAGGTGCTTTGTAGATGTTACCTCATTTATTCTCACAACCATCCCATAAGTGGGGTTTCAAGTTTGCAAACAAGAAAACTGAGGCTCAGGAAGGTAAGGTGACTGCTCTAAGTTCACCTAGTTTGTACGAGAGCTAGGATTTGAACAGAGGCATCTTGGACTCCGAAGTCAATGTTTTCCCCACCATTTAATAGAGTATATGGAAGACAACCTGGAAATTCAGGGGTTGGGGCGAGGTGGCCTTGAAACAAACGCGTCATCAAGCCCATCTGTGGGGCTGCCCGGGAGGGGCAGGACCTCCCAGACCCAAGAGCGTCCGGGCAAATGATGTGATCGTTTTATAGGTCTGTCCAAAGTTTCATATGTTCTTAATTAATGCTCACAACCAGCTCTGAAGGGGCCAGAAATCTTAGCTCCCTTTCGCAGATGTTGAAACTGAGGCTCAGAGAATCTGAGAACTTACTCGACACAGTGAGAGAAGTAAACGGCAGCACCGGGAGTCAAGAAGTCATTTAATTTCAAATTCAATGTTCTTGCAGCTGCCCTCATGGCGTGGACCGCCTCTGGTGGCAGGCAAGAGACCACAGACCCACAGGTGGAGCCCCAGACTCACAGACCCAGGCCAGAGGTCAAGACCAGGACAATTAGTGCGGAAAGACAAGAGATGTCTTTTTACCATCGGACAAGGCACACAGGGTCAAGGGGCTAGAGTTTTCACAGACCCCCAGAGATGGATGCGTCAGTGTCAGCATCATTTAGCTCAACCTCCTAGCCACGCGGGTGACAGCAAATTATAAGCAGGGGCTTGACTCAAACCCAACCTCCCCCAGCGACCAAGAGCGACCCTAGGAAGTGGGACACTCCAGAGGTGGACCTGTCCCAAGGGGGCAGCTTCTTCTCCTCTTTCAGTTAATCTGCTCTAGGTACCCAAGGTAGAGAGTGGCCAGAGCAGCAGCTTAGGCCTTCCAGACCTCAAGTCTCCCTTGGTTGTCCAGGTTCTGGATGTCTTGCTAGCCTGGGTAGAGCCATCACCACCATGCCCTAAACTCTGCTCCTTCATCTCTGCCAGCTGCAAATTGGAGGTGTCTTCCCTCAGTGGATGGCAGTGCCTTTGAGCTCAGGATGTTGGGTGAGGGTCTTCTCTTTGTTTTTTTGTGCTTCACTGAGCCTGCAATGCCCAGAGCAGGAGCATGTAGTGGAAGAGACAGGTACTTCCTTTTCTTTCTAAGACCTTGACAGGGGGTCTGATGCCCTGAGGGCTTGGTTGGGATGGGAATGGTGTCTGAGGCTCTTGCATTCCGTTTGTTCGCCCCTTCAAGATCCTGGGCTGGTGCGAGCATTATGGGGTGTGGAGATGGTGGTGGTGGGGAATAGAAGGGGATGTGAGATACCTTGAAAAATGGGACATTCCCTTCTCTGTCTGCAGTGGTTCAGCCTGGGGTGTGACTGAGGACCATACTCTCTGCAGTAGCTACAGGGAGGTTCTAAATCCTCAATCTGACCATACCACTTCGTTGTTCAAAATCCTTCAAAGCCTCCTTGTCTCCCACTGAATGGAGCCCAGATGTATGGCTTCAAGTCCTCCATGATCTGGCTCCAGCCCTGTCCTGCCACCTCCTCTCACCCTGCTCCCTCTATAGCCTTTCAGTCGGGCGTGATAAAGTCTTTCAGCCCATCCAATTCAGGCTCTTCTCTTTGCCACATCTTCTTCCCTCCCACCTCTTCCCTTCTCTCCTTGGCCTGACCACTTCCCAAAAATCTTTCAGTACTCCACGTGTCATCTCTTCTGGGAAGCCCTCCAAGACTTCTGAAGGTCAGAGAGGTGCCCGTCCTCCTCTATGAGTGTGACCCTCTCATCCTCTGAGTGTCTGTTGCCCCATGTCCTCCCACTAGACTCTGAACCCCAAGAGGGCAGGGGTGCACTCTGCTCAGAGTGGTAGCCCTAGCTCCTAGCCTCTTGTTACTCTAAGTGTGGTCCACAGACCGACAGCATCAACATCACCCGAGACCTTGTTAGAAATACGTAATCTCAGGCCCCATCCCAGACCTACTGGATCAATATCTGCATTTAAACAAGATCCAGGTAATTTGTGGGCAGATTAAACTTAGAAAAGCTCTGATCTAGCCAGGGTTTGGCTCAGAATAGATGCCCACTCAGTACTTTCTGAGTAAATGAAGAAACGCATGGAGTCTGCAGTGAGTGACATGACAGCCTCAGGCTTCAACCTGCAACTACCCAGTGGACCCTGGAATGGGTGGGAGTGAGGAGGGGGTGGGGAGAGGGGGTCAGCTCCAGGACACAGGCACCACATGCCTAGCTCGCATGCTTTTAAAGACATTGTTCTGTTGAAACGTTATGATGGTTGAATAATTATCCCTCATGCATAGATGTGCAAACTCAGGTGTAAAGTGACTTGTTGCTATGGACCAAATGTTTGTGTCCCTACAAATTCATATGCTGAAACCCTAACCCCCAAGTCGATGGTAATGGGAGGCGGGGCCCTTAGGAAGAAATTAGGTTGTGAGGGTGGAGTCCACATGAATGGATTCAGTGCCCCTATAAAAAGAGATACCAGAACAAGTGTCCTTGCTCTCTGCCACATGAAGATACCAGGAGAAGACAGCCATCTGCAAAGCAGGAAAAGAGCCCTCACCAGACACTGCATCTGCTGGCACCTTGATCTTGGACTTCCCAGCCTCCAGAACTGTGAGAAATAAATGTCTGCTATTTAAGCCACCCTCTCTGTGGTCTTTTGTTGTGGCAGCCCAGGCTGACTAGGACACTTGTCCAAGGTCACAGAGCAGTAAGTGGCAAAGCTGGGGTGCGAACTTCAGCCTGACTACTTCTGGCTGGAGGCTCAAGCAGAGAGAGGGAGGGGGTAGGGAAGGGGTGTGCTATGCAAGGCTTTGCTGGGCCAGGCCCGGGAATGACCTCACTTCATGATGGTATTGAAACCGGTCCCATTAGAAGAGGAGGTGGGGGAGGGACTTTGGCGGGAAGGCCTGAGGCAGGTTTGATTTGTGGCTGAAATCCCAGCTTCCACTCTGGGGATCTCTGACTCCCTCAGCCCAGCTGGGTTTTGCTCTGTGTACCTCCTGTGGTGCCCTCTCTGCTTCCGTGTGGGAAATCTATCTCTCCCCAGGGCTTTCCTGCAGCTGCATCCTGCGGGCCACATTTCCCAGGCTCAGCAGCGTCTGGATGCCTTCCCGTCCCTGCAGACATCAGCCTGGGACAGGGCCCGAGTCTGCCAATCCCTCCTTCTTCCCTGCTTCCCTTGCCTTGCCTAAGAAGGCCTAGAATCCGCTCAGCTACAGAATGTGGAACCCAGAGGACAGGATCTCATCCAACCCCTGCATGTTTCAGAGGAGGCACTGAGGTCCAGAGATGGATCTCGTTTCCCAGGACCACAGGTTACAAGGCGGGTCATGGACAACGCTGGGCACAGGAGTCCAGCCTGCTATTTCTGCTTTCCATCACGCTGGGCAGCCTGCTCAGAGCCTCTGTAGGGAAGTGCACCCACAGTTCACATTTGCCAGTTTTATTATTAGCTCTTATTTATTCAATATCCACCATCTGCCTGACATCAAGCACTTAACACGCGTAATCACATTTAATCCTCATAATACACTTATGATTTATTTATTAGTCCTACCATTATCATTATTATTCTCAGTTTTCAGATGGGAAAACTGAGGTTCAGAGAAGTGAAGTAACTTGCCCCAGGTGCACAGCTAGGAAATAGAGCAACAGGGATTTGAACTCAGTATTGCCCGGCTCTGAGCTCTGCTCGGCTACACGTCCTCTTGAGTGGGTTCAGCTCAGACACTTGGACCCACATCTGTGCTGCAGCAAGAGAGGAGCTCTATGTCTCTCTGAGTGGCTGGAGACCTAAGGACCGTGGCCACACTGTCTTACAGACACACCGTCAGTACGTACACTTTGGTTTACAAAGTACTTTTACATCCTCCACATTATCTCAGTAGCTGCAATAAACCCATAAATCTGGCAGAGTAGATATTTTGCCCATTTAACAGGTTAGGAAACTGGGTTTAACACCCCATGGTACACAATTTTTGGAACCCGGTGGTAGTGCTCGTGTCATGGTAACACACCACTCCCCACCTGGGCTCATGATAAATGCAGGGACCCTCAGGGGCATTCAGCATACACTCACCAGGGTGTTCAGACCCATCAGTGCTTGACCCTGACAGTCCACAGCGCTTTCACATCTGGATGAAGGTAGGCTCAGGGAGACACATTCCAACATGCCTCCAGGATTCCTCTATAGAAAAGGGAATGGTTGTGGGGTTTCCTTCCCGCATCCTGTCTGGGTTTGCTAATTCACGCTGTTTGCTAGTCCCACTGCCAGCAGATGTTGGTGGAGGGAGACATCAGAGACCATGGGGGCTGGCCCAGCCTTTGTTACTGTTTAAATATGTGGCTTTAGGCTAGTCCCATAATTCTTCTAAACCTTAGCTTTCTCACCTATAAAGAGGGGAATAATGCCACCCTACAGATCCCTCAGAGATTTTGTAAGGGTAAAATAATACAATAGAGATGAAAGTGCTTCAAGAAGAACAAAGCATTGTATGTTTATGGAATGGTGATTGCAGGCATAAAAACAGCAGCTTGGGGATTGCGGTGTGGGAAGGCAACATTTACTGAGCAGCTACTATGAACACTTTATAGATATTATCTCATACAACCCTCAACACAGCTCTTCAAAGAGGTATTATAGGATTTTCAGCCTCTGATCCTGGCTGAATAGCTCTTAACAGATCAACCCTCCCAGAGATAAAAGCTATCAACTCTGAGCAACATATTAAAAATACAGTTATCAGAAGGAGAGTGACACACAGCAGGCAGATTCCAGAGCTGGGGGAATGGGAGATGTTATTGACACTTGGAAGAAGGGAAGGGCACTGGGTGAATTTCTTAGCTTTTACAAGTTTAGCCTGAGGGCAAGCCCCAGTCCTCCCATGTTGGATGGCTAAAACCTGGATAGAAACCTGCACTTACACTGTTTTGAAGAATAAGGGAATGGATTTCAAGGTACCTTCAAGGAAAATGAAGGAGGAAACTCAGGAAAGAGTGAACTAGAGAGGGGAACCCCAGATTCTGAGTGTAAACTCTGTCCAAGTATCTGGTTGACCCCTGAACCAATGCCTGTGTAGGATAGATGCCAAGTTGGCCAGCAAAGCCTAAAGGAACTGAAAGGAAATGTCAGCTGCAATCCACTAAAAGAGTGACAGCTTTGCAATGAGAGTTCAGTCAAGTGACCTACTAAATTAAACAAACAAACAAAAAACCCCCAATACTCTTCATAGCAACAAAGAGAATCCAAAGTCCCTACAACTTTATCATACAGAATAATTGAGATACAACCCCAAAGTACTGACACAGGAAGAAACAGGAAAATGTGATACATAGGAGACGATCAATGGAGACTGGCCCTAAAGGGACTCAGAGTTTGCAATTAGCAGACAGTGATTTTAAAGTAGCTCTTACAATTGTGCTGAAGGATGTAAATAAAGTATGCTCACAATGAATGTAAAGATAGAGCTAATTTCAAGCAAAAAAACCCAAAACAAAACACTACGAAAGAGAGCCAAACACAAATTTTATTTTTTATTTTTTATTTATTTATTTTTTTTTTTTTTTTTTTTGCGGTACGCGGACCTCTCATTGCTGTGGTCTCTCCCCTTGCGGAGCACAGGCTCCGGACGCGCAGGCTCAGCTGCCGTGGCTCACGGGCCCAGCCGCTCCGCGGCATGTGGGATCTTCCCGGACCGGGGCACGAACCCGTGTCCCCTGCATCGGCAGGCGGACTCTTATTTTTTATTAATTTGTATTGGAGTATAGTTGCTTTACAATGTTGTGTTAGTTTCTACTGTACCACAAAGTGAATCAGCTATACGTATACATATATCCCCTCTTTTTTGGATTTCCTTCCCATTTAGGTCACCACAGAGCGTTGACTGGAGTTCCCTGTGCTATACAGTAGGCTCTCATTAGTTATCTATTTCATATATAGTATCAATAGTGTATAGATGTCAATCCCAATCTCCCAGTTCATCCCAACCCGATTTCCCCCTTGGTATCCACACACCAAATGCAAATTTTAGACCTGAAATATATATCTGAAACAAAAAAGTATTATAATTGACATTTAAAAATTAAAAAAATTCAAGTTCAGAGAGATTAAGTAATCTTCCAGATGTCATACTAACAAGTGATAGAATTAGAATTTGAATCCCAAGTCTATTTGGCTTTAAGGACTTTATTTTCTCAACTCACTAGGAAGGACTTAGAGATCAGTAGGAGTCTGCGGGAAAATGGAAGTGGATTGTGAACTTTTCTGAAACTCTGGTGAGACTAGGGAGCCTTGCTGTAAGGCTTTGCTGTGGTCCCTGGGAGCAACCAATGGGATTATCTATCCATGGTGCTGCAATGTGCCCACCCAAAACTCCATGTCTACCTACCAAGCCATTTCTGATTATTTGCACCAAGGAGTGGAAAGAGAAGTGAAGATAAACCATAGCAGCTCATGCTTTAGAATCTATCCATTTTGTCTTTCAAGTCTAATGCAATACACTGCCCCATCCATTGCTCTCCTTGGGTTTTGCCCGTGTTCTGCATGAGTTTTTTTCCATGTTTTGCAAAAATCGTTTCCTCAGAGGTTGTGGGTAGAGAGCAGGGGTGGGGGTCTTCATGTATTTGCATCACCTTCCTATAGCTAAGTTCTACTTAAATTCAACTCTTATTTGGTGAGTTTAGTGATGTATCTAATGCTGTGCATGGTGTTGTGGAAGGCAGAGAAAGATGAGATCCAGCACCTGCTGTTCAGGAACACCCACTTGAAAATGAACACAAAGAAGGAGAAGGAGAAGGTCAGCTGCGTGGGCTCAGTTTCTACTGTGTGTCCTCAAAACACCTACCTTGGGGCTTCAGAGGAGGGTGGATGTCACTGTGAGTTGGGAGCAATCACAAAAGACTTTCTATAAGAGGTAGGATATCACCTAGTCTATAAAGGCTAGGCTCAGGAGAGCAAGGAAAATGATAATTCTAGGACACAGTAGGTGCTTAATAGATATTTTTTAAATGAGGGAATGTGTTCACAGTCATTTTCTTCCTGGCTATTTTTAAGCATCTGCTTTCAAAAATGATTGTTTAAAATATTAAAAACAGTCTATTTTAACACTATCTGTAATAGCTCCAAACTGGAAACTACCAAAATGCCCATCAACAGTGGAATGAATAAATAAATTAAGATGTGTTTGTACAATGGAATACCACATAACAATGAGAAGGGGCACTCGAGAATGACATGAAACATGGATGAACCAGATGAATCTCAGAAGCACAATGTTGTCCAGAAGAAGGCATGCACCAAAGAGGACCTATTATAGGATTCCGTTCATATAAAGGACAAAAAGAGGCAAAGCTCATCTATGGCGCTGAAGTCAGCGTGGGGAATTGGTGGCAGTGAGTGCCAACTGGTGGAAGGAGAAGAAGGGGAGATTCTCGGGGACTGGGGAGGTTCTGGTTTTTGATCTGGATATTGATTACATGGACAGTTCAGCTTTTGAACACTTTGTTGGGCTGCCTGCTTATGATAAGTGCATTTTTCTGTAAGTATGTTGTATTTCAACAAAAAGTTAACAAAAACAGGGTATGTTCCCCAACTTGACTTCCTAGATCCTGTGCTCTTTTGCCCTTTCTCATTGATATCAGGTGGCATGACCCCCTGAAGGTGATTTTCAAAGAATGGCACGTGTTGCTCTAGGAATCACCTTTCCTAAGACCAGGAGAGAAAAGGCAGAGCTCCCATTTCAATGATTGGGAAACTGAGGCCTGTAGATGGGAAGTAACTTGTCTTTTCGTAATACAGCGAGTCAAGGAAAGAAAGAACTTCTGTCTTTAGGGAACCTCTTTTCTGTGGCCCGGATAATAGATTCCTGCCTAGCCTGATCCACCTGAAGAGACAAAGGATGTCACAGGAAGTCAGAATGATGGTTGGGAATTGCCTGGAGGAGTTCAGAGGGCTTTGGAGCCCCTGGCCACACTGCCAGGTCCATGTAAAACAGCATCTCGAGGGTCCCGGGCCTGCCACCTGCTTTTGTGAGATTTGAGTGAGTCAGCTCCTCTCCTTGGACCTGTGACCTCAACTGTAAGATCAGAGATCGAACTTGATGACAGTTCTAGTTTTTCAAGGTCTAGCGCTGAGCTAGGGTCATCCAAGTTTGATTAGGCATAGTCTCTACTGTTCTCCACCCTCAGGGTCTGTGCTGGGTCAGGATTAGAAAAGGAAGTCCTTAGGACATTTAAAAAGCATTCATTCTTTCATTCCTTTAGTGTCCATTCCTTTATTGAGCATCTGCTCTACGCTAGGTACTGTGCTGGGGACACAAAGATGAATGACAATGTCACTGTCCTAGAGGAACTGACTTTCTGAGGGAAGAGATATAGTAAATGGTTGTAAAAAGTGTGACGAGTATTGCACATACAGGTAAGTATTGAATGCTACGGACACACAGAAGAAGACTCAATTCCTGCTTTGGGGGTGAGGTTAGGCCAGGAAAGGCTTTTAAGAAGAGGTGATATTTGAGCTGGACCTGGAAAATGGAGCAGGTCAGACTGGGGAAACTGGGGTGGAGATCATACCCTTGACAGAGACAACAACATATCCAGAGGCAAAGGAGTGGGGAGGAGAAGGCATTTCTGTGTGGCTAAAACTGGGGACGGGGAGAGAGGGGAGAGGTAAGGCTATAGGTTTAGATGCCAAGACAACCAGCTTGGGGGTGGGGAGTGAGCATACATGTCCAGAATGAGTATGAGACTGTGTGAGGTGGCAGGGACCTGTGAGGGGCCCCCTCCTCACATTTTCTTCCTCGTCTTTGTCCCACATTTGGATGAGATTCAGATTTCTGCTGCACAAACCCAGCCTCCCAAGGCTCTCCAGTCAATAAGCTCTTTAAGGAGCCAAAGAGAGGCAAGATCAATGCAGTTGTCATTGATCTCACCTCCGCAGCCGATTAGTACCAGGGACTTGGTCGGCTCGGGAGCCCCTCACTGATGCACTGCGGAACTCAGATTAAACTGGGAGTCCCCAGCAGCCCTGGGGAGAGCTTCTGCCCTCCCCATATGCCGGGGGTGGGGTGGGGGGAGTAGAGGAGGAGGGACTCTTTGCCACCCAGATGAACACCGTAGATTCCCCAGGGAGACAGCTAGGATCGTGTCATTCCCTTGCTTAAAATCTTCCGATATCCCCCATCACCTGTTGGGTCTGCGCAGACTCCCTCATAGGACAAGTGTGCCCCCTGTGATCTGGACCCTGGCTGCCCCGTCCAGCCTTATCTCGTGCACTTTCTCCTCACCCTCTGAACTCAGTCCAGAAAGACTGCTTCCCATTCTTCCAACTCGTCATCAAGGTGCACGGGGTCATCTGCCATTTCTTCCAGGAAGTCCTCCCTAACCCTCCCTTGGCCACCACCACCAAAATCTGATAGGTGTCCTTCCAAGATTCTCCTGTACTTTCCTGAGCAGAGCAAGAATGAGAATGAAGTGTAATTGCTGATTTTATTATCTCATCTAGCTGCACATGAGAATCGCCTGGGTGCTTTACAAAAAGTACCGATTCAGATTCACTTGGTCTGAATGAGGCCTGGGTGCTGTTGTTTATACCACCCCCTCCAGGGGATCCTAAGCTACGTCCGTGGCTGAGAGTCACTGGACTAGAGTTTAAACTCCAGGAAAGCAGGGGCCATGTTGATCACTTTAACCCCTCCACCCCGGCCCCCTGCACAGGGCCTGGCACAGAGATGCTCAGTGTGTATTCACAAAATTGCCTGGCCTGGGGTACTCCCACTGCTGGGACCTCCCTCTCTGCCTGACCGTCCCTTCCCTCTGTAGGGCAGCACAGAGAAGCAAGGGTTGGCTCTTAAGAGTTGAATAGTACACTACCAAACGTAAAATAGATAGCTAGTGGGAAGAAGCCACACAGCACAGGGAGATCAGCTCGGTGCTTTGTGACCACCTAGAGGCGTGGGATAGGGAGGGTGGGAGGGAGGGAGACGCAAGAGGGAGGAGATATGGGAACATATGTATATGTATAACTGATTCACTTTGTTATAAAGCAGAAACTAACATACCATTGTGAAGCAATTATACTTCAATAAAGATGTTAAAAAAAAAGAGTTGAATAGGGTCACTTAGGAGGCTCTTTTGTAACATGTCACATGACATTTAATTCTCAATATGGTTCTATGAGGCAGGAGGATGAGTAATAAATGTCTCATTTTGCCCAGGGGGACCCTAAAACCCCCAAACCGTAAGTAAGTGGCCAGGCCTGGGTGCAAAAGCCGGAAACAGACAAACCAAGATCCCAGCCTATCGTCAATCTGAAATTGTTTTCCACAGAGCCTCCTCTGCGGCCATTAGCCCTGCAGCCATTGGCCCTGGTTCCTCTCCCTGTCTGCTTCTCTTCCCTTGGACAGCCTTCCCATAGTGGAGGGTGGTGGCCTCCCGAGAGCCTTCCCACTGCAGAGGCGGTCCCAGTTCTCCCAACCTCATGGGGCAAGGCAGGGAGGCTGGCGTGGTGGCCCCAGGGAGCTCCAGACTGGAAATCAGAACTGGGGTCTAGGCCTGTCTCTGCCACCCACAAGTTTCATGGACCTGGACCTGTCTTCCTAGAGCCGTATGGGCAAAGTGGGGACTTTTCTGTCCCTGGACAGAAAATGGGGACAACAGCTTTCAAGGCAAGGTCAAGGAGATCACATATAACAAAGGGCTGTGCACAAGTATCATCAGACTTTGGGAAGAGACTTGGCCCAGATGTTCACCCCACCTCTTCCTGAACTTTGTCCTCTGACCTTGCCTTCCCAACTTCTCTGTCTCTACAGTATCATTAGCTCTTCTCACATTGCCCACAGGCGGCTGGCCAGAGCATAGGAATCTCACTGGCATGCCCCGTGGTAGTTTATTTAGACACACGAGCTTATTTAGCGAGAGACGGAGATGGATCTGTTTGAATGAGGAGAAGGAGATAACGGTCCCCACCAGTGTCTGTTTCCCTGGGGGCTTTGAAGCAAGGGACCAGGGCCTCTGTCTGACTGAGATGGTGGGAACCCTGCCCTCCTGCTGTTGTGGGAAGTAGAGGAACTCCCCAAGAGCACCCATCCCACAGCTGGACATCGTGAGGCAGGAGAACATAGTGAGCCACCACCAAAATCTGATAGGTGTCCTTCCAAGGTCACCTTGGAGGCAGGTGAGGCAGCCCAGGATCCTCAGGGACCCTTCCTACAGAAACGTCCTGGATGGGGGCGGAGGGGCCGGGAGGGGAAATGAGTGGGAGGCGGAGACAGAGGTGGGAGAGGGGTCAATTATCCTTGCCCTCGTCCCGCGGGGGGATGGCAGTGGTAACGGAGCCCAGGTCACCTGAGGCCAAAGTCAGGACCAAGATTCTCAGGGCAGAATCACTAAAAGGGGAGAGAGCCCAGGTGAGCAGGCCCTCGGGCTCCACAGCCCCTCATCCCTTCAACCATATTTAGTACCCTAGAGTCATGAGCCCTTGGGTCCCGGGAGAGCAGACACCATTTGGCCTACAGTATTGTAGGATACTTCTTTTTTGATTCAAAATTACATTTTTTTCCCTTATGATGTCCAGGACTCCAAGGAAGTCAGGCTGCAACCTGCTTGAAGAAGAGGAAATTTTCTGGATAATCTGGACCTCAAGAGTCTGCTTGGGCGGCCAGGAGGGCTCAAGGATCCAGGTGCCCAGGAAGCCAGGTGGTGCATCTGATCTTAGAATTTGTTTTCCTTTGATATTTTCCCCAAATTTTTGAAGCTCAGATGCACAGAATTTGAATAACTATTGAATATAATCTTTGTTACACTCTCCTCTGGTCCATGTTTGGCCCTATTTTTCGTTCATTCATTCATTCACATTAAAAATAAAATAAGTACCTTTAAAGCCACCACCCAGCATAAAAACTAAGACCTTAACAATGCTGGCTACCTAACTGTGTGGCTTCCTCCTGTCCACCCCATCTCCCTGCTTTCCTCACCCAAGGTAAGCATCACTGTGAGTCCTATATCTGTCATTGGTCTGCTTTCTTTTTTAATATACTTATTTTATTGTATCTAAATGTTTTCCAGAATCTTTGCTGATCCCTCCTCCTCCCTCTCTTTAGGGAACTTGTAGCTGTAGAATACAGGAAATGAGATGTGAGTTGCTCCATTATTTTTAGCTGCAATAAAACTCTTACTGAAACCATCTTGGCATCCAGCGTTCTCTGAAGCGGAGGGGACAGAGGAGGAGGGAAATTCTCCTTCCGGAGAGGCCACTCTTTAAGGAAGTGGCGTGAAAGATGTGCTTTGCTGGGCAGAGTTCAGAAGGGTGGGCTTTCTGAATAATCCCCCTCCTTCTAAGCCTTCACTTAATCCATCTTTGTCCACAGCCTGGAGCCTTGTATAACTGACATCCCACCCACCCCCCGCTACTTCTGCCCAGCCCTGGCAGAGCTGCTCCCTAGAAGCCCTGGGTCTAGGTGGGCCAAGTTTATTCTCAGGGATTCCGGCCAACAAGTGCCCTCTGGAGGACGCAGAGCAGGCGCTGACCCAGGATGCTCCGGAGATGTGATTATTGGAAGGGGAGGGGGGCCCTGGTGTCGACACCCTGGACTGGCCGCAGCACCGCCCCCATCCCAGGCTGCCGCAGCGCCAGCGTGAGCCCCGGGCCCTCCACGAGGCTCTTCGTGGACTCCTCCCTTGCTGCTCCTCAGGCCAGGAACCAATTTTACCCATGAGTGAGTCTGCATAATCCTCTTCCGGTCCCTGTCCACTGCTTGGGGGGACTTTGGTGAGGGCGGAGAGGGAAGCTGCCTGGGCTGGGAGGGCCTGAGCCACGTCTGGGCCGCAGAGGGAAGCAGTAGAGGGACAGGCCTGGCCTCGGCTGCCAGGACAGCTACCTCTGCTGCTGGAGATGTCCAAGCCCTCCCCCTGGCTGGCTCACCCACGACCCTCATTTCCTCCAAGAGGAAAGGGAGGCTCGAATGAGCCCAAAGGAGGCCACTTGGAGCCCACTATCAAGACCCCAGTCCCCATTAGATTTTTGGCCTAGGTGGATTTGGGGTGGAGTCCTGGTGGGGAGCATCTGCCCTGAACCCCTTTCTCCTCTTTAAGGCTGAGGGGTGGGGGAGGAGAAGAACACTGCCCGAGCTGAGCTAGAGATGCATCAGGGGGCCTGGGATAGCTGAAGACTCCCCAGACCAGGAGGATCTCTAGAGAGAGCCCCTACCCTAGACTTATGGATGGGGAAACTAAGGCCCACAGAGGAAACTCGCTCAGTTAGGATTTCCCAAAACCAGTCTGGCAGGATAACTCCGGCCCATCACTCCTGTCACCCACTCTGAAGCCCTTGTACGTGTTCCCTCTTCAGGAGACGTGCCCCTCCCAGAAGTCTGTTATCCTGAGCACCGCATATCCCACTGGTTAAGCACAAGGCTGGCATCAGTGTTTGGGGTTCAGGGCGTGCCTCTGTGACCTCAAGCACATGACACAGTCTCTCCAAGCCTGTTTATTTACCTGGAAAAAACCAGGGTGCTAATAATCAAGTTTGTCCTCAAGGCTTGTTGTCAAGTTTGAAGGAGATGCTGCAAGTGCCCAGCACAGTGCCTAGAGCATAGTAAACAGTCAAGAAACCCTAGTAGTTGTGACTATCATTGAGCCAGTGGGCTCCTATTCATCCTTCACAGCCCTGCGCAGGCAGCCCCTTCCCTGTGAAGACCTCCTTGCTAGCCCCACACACAGACCTGATAACTGACCCCTCACAGCTGTAGCTTCATCCTGGGCAAACATCATGTTCTCTTATGGCTGGTTTACATGTGGACCATCTGTGCAGGCATGGGAGCTCCCAAGGGGACGAGGTGTGTCTCACTCTCCCATGGCGTCTTACAGGCTGCGATGGGGCCCGGGCTGAGCAAATAGCGTCTCAGTTATGGGCACAGGTTGGAGCTGTCTTGACTTGCTGGTACCCAACCTTGCAAGCCGGCTCTTCTTCTGTCCTTTATGTCCCATCTTTGAGGCCATTCAGGTCTGCATTTGGTGGCCTTCGCTGCCCTCTCCTGACCGCAGAGGGCAGGACAGTGCCTCGGGTGAGGGTGAGGGTTGGGCTGGGGCAGAGAGGCAGGAGCTGAGTGAGAGTTTTACTTCTCACTACACAGCCTTACATATCCGTCTGCATCTTGGGCTTCGACCCCTCTGAGCCCACAGGGAAACCAGCAGAAGACTGTGTGCCGGGTGGGCAGACCTCTAGAAGGACTATCATCCCATGGGAAGCCAGCCCTGCACGGTGGACAGAGGCCCCACCCCAAAGCTGGTACCAGCCCGGTTCACCCTGGAGCTCACTTCTCCAGCAGAAGCCTCTGAGGGCGAGCCCTGGGCCACCCGGCTTTACACACACAGGTACCAGGTTCACTCATTTGCTCACAGCTATCTCCTGCCTTCTGGGAGTGTGACAGATTGAAAGAAGACGGTTCCAGCTGAGAGAGTCCTATAATTATCAACTGCAGATTATTTTAATTAAAATGCTTTGCATCCTCAGCTCTTAATTTCTAAAATGATTATAAATGTTATTAATAAAGAAAAATCCTTGAAGTGTGATCCATAAATCTCAGCCTGGGCAGAGATGACAGGGCGAGCCGGTACAGCAGAGCAGGCCCTGCCCAGGGTTGAAACCGCAGAGGGTAGAGAAGAAGGAAGGGAGAAGGGAGGTGAGGCGGGCTGGAAGAAAGGGAATGGAGGAAGGACAAACCCCCTATGCATTCTTCCCGCTTCACCTCTGGATCCTTAAGCATTTGGGACTAAGAAAGCAGACCAGCTCTGGGTTTGGAACTTGAGTCTGCTGTTTGCTGTATGACTTTGGGCAAATCATGTGACCTCTCTAAGCTTCAAGTTTCTCCTCTAATGATGTTTTCATCTTTCAAGTTTCTCATATAAAGAATGGAAATGACTGCCGTCTGGTAGGGTTATTCTGAGGCATGTTGACAAAGTGTGTAAAGCGCTTGTCACATTGTAGCAATTTTTGGTTAGCTCCGGCCCCATCCTCAGGAGGGTTCCTAGGAGTCTTCTGTTGCTTCATAGCTCCATTCTCTGGCAGTCCTAGGCTCATGATTGGTGGACCCCTCACACTCCAGGAGGGGACCTCAGGGGTGTGATTACTGCCAGCCCGAGTCTGGCACCAAGGGAAGGCCCTTCAGCTTTCACTGGTCTCGCATCACAGAAGGGCAAGGCAGAAGGAGGAGAAGAGACCAGCCCTTTCACCTGACATGCCAGGAAATGGATTGGAGGCCCAGAGAGGGAAATGTCTAGCCCAAGGTCGCTCAGCAAATTTCTGGAAGGTCGTTTTACCCATATTAGCAGATAGCTAAAGCCTGACTTTTCAATTTATTTTAAGCCTGTCTTTCTAATGGCTGAGAACAGATCCCCTGAACCAGGAGATGATGCTGATGATAACATTGACGAGGTAGACGGGGGAAGGGGTTGGCAGTGGGAGATGGGGAGGGCGAGGACTGGCCTGGGGTCACGACAGCTAGCTGCCACGTGCACCCTTGGGCCCATCCCTTCTCTCCCTGGATCTTAGTTCTCTCCTTGGTAAAACTTGGATGATAATCACTGCCCCACTGACCTCCCAGGCTGGTGGTGAGGATCAGATGAGATGATGAATCTGAAGGTGCTTTGTAAGCTGGAAAGCGTGAAGCAAATGTAGGAGATTATTAACATTAATATTAATGAACTTACTCACAGTTGGCTACTGGCCACAGACAAGATGGAACGCTGCAAGTCTGGCGGAAGACGAACTTTTCCAAGCCTCTGTTGGGTTTGCAGAGGGGACAGGGATGGGGATTGTTCTCCGTGGCCATTTCCCAGATTCTTATAGATGGAATTACTTAAGGGAAAACCCCTCAAGATTTTCAGCCAAGGGAGCTGGTAGTGTGCCCACGGCACTGGGGGATGGTGCGGGAGGGACTCCCTTTCCCTGGTTGGCACAGCTATAGAGGTTGCTGGCTTTGTCGTTCAAGGCTGATCTCTTCTTGGGGCTTGGGAGGCCCAGGGCTGAGGACCGGGCCCCTTCTGTGGACCCCACTGAAGGCAAAAGGGCTCCCTTCCCTATTTGGTTCCCCTCTTCCATCCTCAGAAGACTAACCCATCCCTCCTTGGGAAAACCGCCAGGTCAAAGAGATGAGGATGGAGTCAGGCTTCTGCATCCTCTTTCTAGCACATTCATCCTCCTCCCTCTCCCCCCACACTCACATGGGAGTCTTGCTTCTATGCATGAAGCTGTGCACAGTGTTGATCTGTGTCCTGGGTGAATCCTCCATTCATTCATTCATTCACTCATGTGTTCTGTAAAGGTTTGTTCAAAGTCTGAGATGTGCCAGGCACTGGGATGCACAGGTGAATGAGGCCCTGTCCCTGTCATTAAGGCTCAAAGGCTGCTGTAGGTGACAGATGACAGAAGTGCAAACAGGCCCTTGTGCCACCCTCTGTGGTTTGGAGCTATGGAAACATACCAGAGCCCAGGGTAAGGGGAGATTTTCAGAAAACGTTTCCTGGAGGAAGCGGTTCTGAGCAGAGCCTTGAGAGAGGATACATGATGTTCAGAACCCCCATTACTTAACGCACATGGAACATTCCAGTGTCTCAACTCACAGAATAAGGAAGCACAGATCCACAGGCTTCAGGAACTCTGCTTCCAGCTAAACACCCAACTGGCCACAGTTTCTGAGGATGTAGAGCCTTCCACAGCTTCTGCCCTCAGGGGCTGGGGAGTCAGAGTCCTAAGATGGGGTCTGAACCCCAGCTCTGCCTCTAACAGACTGTGCCCTCTGGTCTCTGCACTTGAAAGATGGGACCAGGTTGTGAGGACTCTGAGATCGTGGTGTGAATAACGCTCTGTCAAGGAAGAGCCACGCTGTGACTCCCTATTATTTTATTATTCAGCTGGAAGTGTTCTCATATGTCCAGTGGGATGGAGGCTTGGAGAGCACAGCTGAACTTGCACTTCAGTATTTGCTGATTACTTTGTACCAACTGTAGGGTTTAAGAATGTGAAGATTTGCAAGATGTCTATGTGCTGTGTGTGTCGTGTGTGCGTGTGCGTGTGTGTGTGTGACAGAGACAGACACAGAGGGAAGTGGGGAGGGTATTTGCGTGCTGGCTTGGCACAGAGGGCCCTGGGCGTTGAGGGTCTCACATACACACTTGTGGGCTGTGGTCCACAATTGCCCACCCCCTTCTGCCCCTGAGCACAATCACACTCTTGACAACTCACACCTTGCATCCCACGAGCGCCCTGGAGCAGCCCCGGCGCACACTCACTCACTGTGTCCCTGGGCATCTCTCTCATCGACATCTCAGTTAGTTAGAACTCACATCCTGGCCCCCATACCAGCTTAACTGTGGATTTAGATTATCCACAGGTGCAAATACCCCTATAATAAAGAGATGTTGCTGAGCCCTGGGACGAGGAGTCCAAATTCTGCAGAGTGAGGGAGAGAATATTCTGGCTGGTAGGATTCTGGAAGAAGAAAGCATTTTAGGACGATGGACCTTCCAGGTGGAAGGGACAGCATGAGCGAAAACAAAGAGGCCGGCTAGGGTAGGCTGAGTCTTGGGGATGGCAGCGGTGTGGAGAGAGGGGAGGACGGAGCAAGGCATGAGAGCCATGGTCGGGCCCACCGGGTGCCATGCTGGTCATTCCGTGAGGCAGGGGCGTCTGGAATGTGGCTGGCTTTGACTGCCAAGTGGAGCAGTTGGTGATGGGCAGTGAGGCTGGGTGTTGCGCAGAGGACGCGAGCAGCCACACCTGGGCTTCTGGGAAATGAATGTGCAGCTGTGTGCTCGGTGGGCCCAGGGAGGCTGGAGGCAGGGAGGCCTGTGAAGAGGCGGCTGGGGCAGCTCAGGAGAAGGACAGTGGGGAGGTTATCCATAGGGGTCAAAATGGAGAGAGAGAGAGAATAATGGCGCAGGAGCCCAGATGTGAGGCTTGTCTGCTTCTAGGGAGCCAGAGAGGAAGGGCAGCTTGGTGGGGGCAGGGGGATAGCAGCCTTGGTGATTGGACACCTGAGCCCACCCCATCCCTCCCCTTTGTCTGCAGCGATGAGAAGCACCACTCAAGGAGCACCTACTGTGTGCTATGCACGGGGCCTGCCAGGCAGCTGTATCATCCCATTTCACAGATGAAATAATGGAGGCTAAGGATGTGTGTGACTGGCTGGAATCGCAGGATGAGGACTCAGGTCTGACAGCACAACCAATGCTGGTCTCACCCCCTCCCTCCCTCCCTCTAGCCTGAACTGGCACTGACAGCCCTCCCCTCCCCGCCAGTTACATGCCCGCCAGGCTCCTGTCTGGCATAGCCTGGGCCAGCCTGAGGCATTCCTGTGAGCCCAGGAGGATGATAAGAGCTCCCTTCTGGCTCCTCACCTTCAAAGAGCCCAGCGCTCTATTTGCAGCTGCTTACTCGGCAGGCCTTTTGATTTGCAAGAGAGGCTGGCGGCAGGGCTGTCCCTGGCCACCAGCAGAATTAGAGATCTGGCTTCAGGTGAAAAAAGTTCCTTCCTCCTCTCTCCCTCTCCCTTTTTTCCTTTCCTGACTCCTCTTCTTTTTTTTTTTTAAAGCTTATTTTTAACAAGGGATTTGAAACTTCAGATGCCTCAAAGCTCCGGGACAATGGGAGATAGAGGGTTGATGCTGATTGGCTGGAGAGAGGAGTGGCTTGGAAGCAGGTCTGGATCACAGTAATGTCCCTTAGCACTGACTGAGCACCTAAGTGCAGACATCAAGCTGGGTGCTTGACGGCCATCCTCTCCTCCCCACGCCTCTGTGAGGCAGACTTAATTCATTTTCCATGTGGAGAAACAAAGTTTTGTTCCAGGTCACATTGCTGGTAAGGGGTGGAGTCTGGCTGTACCCACTCCCTGGGCTGGGATGCTGAAGGGACTGGGACCCCTCCCAGACCCTGTCCCACCATGAGATAGAAAGCGTAGGGGTTCAGATCTTTCCTTGCCTTCCCTGCCCCCAGACAGATTCCTGGACATTCAGAGATATGCTTCACAAGCCTGAGTTCATCTTTCTGGTCGACCAGGAGGACTTACTGAAGGATGATCCTTCCTTCCTTGGCTGTCCCCATCCTGGGTAATTTGGGACTTTAAAATCTCAAGGACACTAGCTCAGCTCTGTGCAGCCCCGGTTTGGGACTAGGAGAAGAAAACCCCAGCCTGGGAACCCCCAGAGTCCTCACTCGGCCCACTCTGTGACAATGGGCAGACTTTCCAAGGAGGTGGCCGCCATCTTCCTGTCCCTCCTGTGGGAGGAGAAGAACAAGGCGGTAGGGGACAGCATGGGACGGCAGTGGGAACCTGGCTTTGGAGTCCAACAGATCCGGGTGACATTTGGCAGCAGCCTCTCGTCACACTTAGGAGAAAATCCGGAACATTCTACAGAGCTGGTGAGGTCCTGCCTGGTCTGGGCCTGCCTCTGTCTCTGCTGCAGCCAGCTATATCCTCTCTTCGCACAGGTCCCAGCCACTCCAGCCCCAGACACCCATCCCTTCCCTCCTCAGGGCCTTTGCATATACTGTCCCCTCTTCCTGGGACACTCTTCCCTCACTTCTAGATGGTTCCTCTTCATACCTTGGGCTTCAGGGAAGCCTGCCTATCCCAGACCATCTAATCTGCCACTGTCCCCCTGTCATCTACTCAGCAACACTTGTGGCTGATTCTGACCCTGCCGTGAGGACAAAGGTTCAGCTCCAGTTTGTACATCTTTGCATCCCAAGGGCCCACCTGGAGCCTGGTCCAGCCTAGGTCCACCAGAAGTACCTACTTACAAATCATTGAATTTAACCTCTCTTGCAACCTCCACTTCTTTATTTGCAAAATGGGTGTAGTGACATCTACCTCATAAGGTTGCTGCAAGGGCAAAACGAAGTAAAGCGCTCAGCATGAAGTACCAGGAAATACCAGCCTCTGTTCATATTCATTCCTGAGTCGAACTGGTTAGGCATGGCTGGCACACTTGAGCATCTTGGAAACTTGCAGTGAGGAAACCCAGATTCGGAGAGGCCGCTCAAGACTGTCTCCTAGGCAGGCTGGCCACCTGGCTGCCTGGGGCTCCCTCCTGCTCCGTCCTGGCCTCCTGCTGACCGTGGATAATCCTATGGCCTCCTCTTGCCTCAGCGTTTCTAATGTGGCTGATGGGATGCATGATGCAAGACCTCGGGGCGGTGGGGGAGGGGGGGAATGAGTGGGCTGGCGGAGTGCTTCCCACGAGGAACCAAGAGCCGTGCCTCCACCCCTTTCCCTGCCCCCATAACTGGCTATTCAAGGCCCTTGGTCTGCCTTCCAGCTCACCCATCCCCCGCCCTTAAGCTGACTTCCCTCCCTAGCGAAGGACTTTTCCATGAGCAAAGCATCTCCAGCGACTGCCTTCTTGCCACCTGCTCCTGTGGCTCTCTCCCCACCTGAAGCCATAAATACATATGCAAAGGCCAGTATATTAATTTGTGTTTGAGCACGGAGCCGGGGACGCTGCCGAGAAAGGGGATTCGGCAGTGGCAGTGGGTGGGAGGCAACAGATGGCCTGATGGCTTTTACCTGTTGCTAATTTGTTAGGCAACAATTCCTGGTTTGTGCTTAATTGTTCCCAGACCCCGAGACGGCAGCGTGCCGGGCACTGGATAGCCCACGAGTGCTCCCGTCAGGTGATGGGTCAGGTGCCTGCCTGGGAATTAAATGTTGAAGTCTGGAAATGAACGGCTCTGCTTTGTTCTCTCTTGACTGGACTCTGGTCCCTCTTGCTGGCTGGGCACGAGGACCCTCAGAGCATATGCAGCAATGAGGAGGGTGCTGAGTCGGGGCAGCCAGCCTTACCCTTCTGTTAAGCGGCTGTGTGACCTTGGGTGGGTCACTTAGCATCTCTGGGCCCCATCTGCCTGTCAGGGAAATGAGCATAATCACACCTGCCCTATCTACTTTGCAGGGTTGCTGTGAGTGTGAGCTGAGATAATGGATCTGGGAGCACTTTGACACGTGGAAGCCTCTCTAATAGTGAGGCATTATTTGCTAGCAGAGCGGTTAAGAGCTTGGATTTTGGAGTCAGTGAGGCCGGAACTGAATTCTGACTGTCACTTATAACTGTGAGGCCTTGGGTAAGAAACCTAAGGTTTTGGAGCCTCAGTTTCCTCACCTATGCAGCGGGTGATACCAGTCCCTACCTCAGGGGTGCTGGGAGGAGTAAAGGAATTAATGCCCGGGCTGGTCCCAGCTTTCCCAGAATGCGGTCCCGATGAGCCATTATTAGTTTGCTATGGCTTTCCCTTCAAGCCTCGGCTAAGCATCACCTGTCTGTGAAGCCCACTCTGATCTGTATCCCCTACCACTGTGGATTGTCTTCTCCTGGTGGAATTTGTTCGGGGTTTACTTCTTCCCCATTAACTACAATCTGGTGGGATGGTAATCTGAAGCCTGTGAGCCTGTCACCAAAAGGACAACACGTGAATAAGCACAGCCATTCAAAAGCATCTTCTGGAGTACAAAAGAAGCGCCAAACCTCAGAAAACAGGGAGCTCATGCACCCACGGGGCAGGGCCCACAGCAGAGGGACACTGCTCTCCCCCTTCCACACCTGGCCCTCCAAGTGGTCCTGGGACCCATCCACATCTGAGCCCAACTCTCCAGCCTTCCTGCTGATTCTCTGAGCCTCAGATATATTTCCAAGAAAGTTCCATTCGCTTCATTGAGCTTATCTTTCAAGAACCTGGCTGCTACACCTCTAGGCCTTACACGTATTTCAATGACAGCATGGAGGAACTTTCTTTTGAATGTTTTCTATATTTGTCTCCATTACTTCTTTGTTTTGTGACCTTGGGCAAATCCTTTCACCTCTCTGAGCCTCAGTTTCTTCTTCTGTATAATGAGGGGTGGGATGGAGGGTAGGGCTTCCAGGATTATTGTGAGGATTAAGTGTCCTGCTAGTGTCAAGCATATCACTGGCACTCAGAGATGACCGATCGATTAACCTCTATCAGTTGAGGATAAGTGACATTGCTTTCATTTGAAATCATGGAGGAAACCAAGACCTGCAAGGTTGTCAGGAAAGCATCCTTCTGAGAAACTTGCTTAAGGGCTTATTGACCGAGAAATCATCTTCTCTCTCCTTTGCCTTTGAGTCTCTCTCAGGGAAATGCGCAATTATTAGAAGAGGGAATGGAAGGTGGCAGAATGTTCTCTTGGGCCAAGCGGGGGACAGGGGGTGGTGGGGGAGGTTGGGGGAGGGGGGAGGAGCCAGGGCCATGGCCGGGGAGGCAGGAGCTGTGGCAGGGTGGGCTGGGTTCCCTGCTGCTCCTGTTTGGAGTGGGAAGAGAGGGAGAAGAGGGGAGGGAGAGGAGGCGGGGGGGGGGGGGGAAGGCGGGAGGCAGGAGGTGGTGATAAAGACTCTGACTTCCCTTTCCATCCCTCCTCATTTCCACCGCACCTCCCCCTCTCCTCTTATATTATTTAATTCTACATGTAAATAACGCCCTCCCTCAGTCATGCCCCCGCTGGCCCTACCTCTGTGGGTAACTCAAGGAGCACACATCAAATGGTCCAAGAGTTTCTCTTCTTGAACTGATGCCTTGGAGAGGGCTCTCCTGCTTATATCTCTCCTGTAGTTTTTCCTCTCTTAGGCGGGAGCAACACGGGGTGCCCAGAACAAGGGCACACGTAGTTTGAATGAGGATTTTCTCAGGTACCAGCTGGAGACTTGGGGCAGCTTACAAATCCCTCTCGCTAGGCAGTGTGCCTGATGCTCAGAGCTGCTACCATCTGCCTCACAGAAATTCCTGTATGCAAGGTACCTAGCGCAGCGCCCAGCCCAGGTGCAGGGCCTGCTGCCTGCCCTCCAGCCTGACACACGTTCAGGCAGTTGGTGCAGGGACCCCACTGCATCACGGGAACATCTCAGTGTCCAAGGCAGGTGCGTGAAACCAATTCAGTGCTACAGAGCCTGGTCACGTAAGCCAGCCGGACCCAGGGACGAGTTATTTGTGATATTATTGAATCTGTCCCATGTTCACCTAGATTCTGCCCTTGACCTTTAACACACCTCTCTTCTCCAAGTCAGTTCTGCCTAGACACCCTCCCCTAGAGCTAAGAAAACAAGGATGGAAAGAGAGGAGCCCCCGTTTTGGGCCAGCATAGTACTAGTGCCTCTGTATACCTTACTCCTCTAATCCTCACCAGAGCCCTTGGAGGCTGGTCGTCTTGTGTGTTTCGTGGGTGTAAACACTGAGGTTTAGTAAAGTTAATGACCTGCCCAGTTACGTGGCTGGTGGAACTAGGGTTGGAACCCACAGGCACCTGACCGCCTTGGCGTCACGCTGGTTCCTCCCTCTATCTCTCAGCTCCTGAGCTTTTACTGCCCCAGCAGCAGCTATAGACTCTCTCATCCCTTCTGACTCAGGAACCACATAATTCTATGACATCTAAACTTTTGTAGACTCTAAAGCAACTTCCTTCCTCATACCATTTACTCCCACTATGTTCCATCCCCCGGGAAGGTATACCAACCACACATATTAATAGTAACACATATAATGATGGGAAATATTTAGAATAGACCAATAGGAAATGTGGCGGGGTTGGAGGGTTAAAGGTCTGGCTCTATGTGTGCTTGACCAGGAGATGCTGCAGAGCCCAGCAGGGAGGAGCCTTACCCTTAATCCCAGATTTAACTGATGTTTACTGAGAAGTGGCCACTCTTGGAGATCCAGCAACCAGTTCCTTGGAAAGTGGTGCTGGATTTCATCAGAAACCTGTGGGGAAAATTGGTGATGGGAAAATAAAATTGAGAAGCTTGGGAAGGCTGGGAATGATGATGAACTCAGCTGCTTAAAAAAGACAAAGGGAAGCAGTTCTCAAAGGAAGGAGGTCCCCAGGGCAAGGCAGGAACCCTCTCCCTCACCCCTCATACATCATCGCCGGGCCCCTCCAGTTTGTGGGCAGATGTGTAAAAGGCAACATCTGGGTGAGGTTTGAAAGCTTACGAGACTCTGCATATTTTATGAGAATTAATATGTGTTTAATTTAGGTGTTCCAGTGCTCCACACCAAAGTTTTCATGCACTTGTGGGGAAGTGAGAAAAACATAAGTGAGTTTTCCACAAAGCTAAATTTATTCATTTTCAATAGGATTGTCTTTCTTTTTTTCTGGGATTCTCTCTTTCCTCCTTTCTTGGTGTTAAAACATTTATGAAACTGTGGTGATAGTAGACTAAACTTGATTTCTTGAGCATCTATGCTTGGCAGGCTGAAAAGCTGGCAACCTTATGTTGAATCCTCCAATTTTCTCTTTAAAAATTTTGCTGAACTACAAAATCTAGAAGTCTGAGGACCACTGGGTTGTACTATGTCAGTCATCATTTGTATCAACTCTCTTCCTAATCTTGGAGCAATTTTTTTCTGCTTAGCACAGATAGTCTTTGAAATTCAGATACCTCAACCCTATACTTAAATTTAATAACTTCTTTTTTGACCTGCAAGGTAACAGGTATTATACTCCACATATACCATAATTTGGGGATAAGAGATATTTATTTTATAAGATCGTGTCTTTTGCTTTTCTGTATCTGTTACTATGGCTTGCTTTGAAGAGTGTTCAGTCCTATAAAAAGGCTCCATCTATGACCCCATAGGCTGAAACGAGGTGGGTGGAGTGAAGGGGAGGGATTGAAGGTGGAGGAGACAGATGATGAGACCCCAAGGTATCCTGAGACAATTTAGATGGAGCAAAGTTCCAATCGTAGACAAGAGACTGCCAAGTTCCTTGGCCTGGGAAGGTCAATGCCAAGAACCAAGTTCAAAGGGCAAGGTGGGGACAACATGTTAGAGAGATCAGTAATGTTAGAAACTAAAAGAATCTATTAGGGAATGTAGTAGAGAATGAGAAGTGCCAGGAACTCCCAACCATGATGGGCAACATTGAGGGCTGGAGCTCCGTGCATTCCTGGTGGATGGTGCAAGGTAAGAAGCCTGGGTGCAGAGGCTGCACGTGTCCCTGGAACAGGGGTTAGGACATGTGCATTAGTAATACTGCTATGCTAGACAAAACAAGAGGTGGCATCACATTGGTGGTTTTTTCATTGTCACAACCGCTATTGATAATGCAGAGTAAACAGCCTACTTCCTTCTTCCTGTTGTTGCCTGGGAATGGGGATGGGAAGTGGAATTAACTGTAAATGGTTGTGAAGGAGCTTATTGGGGTGATGAGAATGTTTCAAATTGGATTGTTGGTGATGGTTGCCCAACTTGGTAGAGTTACCGAAAAATCATTGAATTTAATGAATAAACACTTAAAATGGTTGAATTGTATGGTATGTAAATTATACCTCAATCCTAGTTTTGAAAAATGAATGAATGGATGCTCCTGTGCATAACTCCCTTAATTAGGAATCCTGGGGAGATGGAGGCTGACGGTGGAGACCAGGGCAGGACCTAGGTTTTTCTGGTCCCTTCCATCAGGTTGCCAGCATGGATGAAAGGGCCTCTCTGCTCACAGGGTGGGAGCAGAACAAGAATGGGTAAGAGCCTGACAAACCCTTGCTGCTAATGGGGCCTCAAGATGGAGAAGCCTCAGAGGCCAGGATGTCTGAGGAGGGAGGGCGGGGCAGGGGAGGGCCGCAGGAGACAGGTAGGGAGCCGGATACAGAGAGGGAGATCTGAAGTCAGCAAAGGCTTCGGAGAAACAGAAGGGCAGCCAAGGGAGGAAATAAAAGGCATAGAGAGTCTTGGGGCCACCAAAGGGAATAAGAAGGGCGTTTTACAAATATATCAGGGGAAAAAGAATCCTTGAGAGCTGCCTGGCCCATTAATAAATGAGAAGGGAAATCAAATTAATGATGATGATAAAAATGGCTGAGCAGCTGAAGTGCTTTGTAAAATTGGTCTTTAACAAGGAAGAGAAAAAGAAATCCGAGGGATGGGCAATTAGAAAGGGACAGAAGCCCTGTCAATAGAGTTGATGAAAGGTAGGAAAGAGAATACTTAGAAAAATTGGATAATGCTGACCCAGTTCAAATCACCATGTCCGTATATACACTACCAAATGTGAAATAGGTAGCTAGTGGGAAGCAGCCGCATAGCACAGGGAGATCAGCTCGGTGCTTTGTGACCACCTAGAGGGGTGGGATAGGGAGGGTGGGAGGGAGATGCAAGAGGGAGGGGATATGGGGATGTATGTATATGTATAACTGATTCACTTTGCTATACAGCAGAAACTAACACACCATTGTAAAGCAATTATACTCCAATAAAGATCTCAAAAAAAAAAAAGAATCACCACATCCAGATGCAAGGATTAAACCATTGGCAGTTGTTTTAATTATATATATATATATATATAATTATATATAATTAAATATATGTATACATATAAAATTATATATATGTTTAAACATATATATATATATGTATACATTTTTTTCTTTTAAGGGAAGAGACAGAATCAGTGAAGATTCAAGAGCTTGAGATAGAAGAGGGAAAGGAAGTACTGTATTACCATATGTTGACTTCCTTCATGGGGCCTGGCACCGTGCTAGGTACACTGCAAATGTCCTATCATTTAATCCCCCTAGCAGCCCTGTGTGCTTCCATGACCAGCCCATTTCACAGGCCAGGAAACTGAGGCTCAGAGAGTCTATGCGTCCCTCCAAGATTACTCAGCTACACATGGTAGTGGTAGACTTTGGACTCCCGTTTTTCTGATTCCCAAGAGGATTCCTTTCCGTTCTACCAGCTGCTTATTCTAACTCTCAAGATTTGATTCTACACATCAGAGAGAAAGACACCCACCTGCCAATGACCTACTTTTAGTGACTGTCCTTTGTCCTGAAGCCTTGGGATTCTGATGACATAGACAGAGGACTGTCTGATTGTAACTTTGAGATATTTAGGGAGGATTTCAGACTTTGCATGTTGAAGAGAAAGAAATGGGGCAGAGTTTGAGGAATGATGGGCCCGAGGGCACAGGACATCAGTGTCCTCAGGGGTACGCGGGCTCCCAGAGTCCAAAGGCCTTATCACACCGGGAAACACATGAGAGTGGGGAGTGACTCACCCAAGGCAGCACCAGGAGCTGGAGCTGACTTGAGGGCGAAAGCTCTGCTTTCCACACTTCTCAGCCTAAGCCCATTATTTGCCCTCATCGCTGACTTCTGTCCTTTGTCATATGAGACTGACCTTGACTTTGATTTTCAGCTTTGGCTCCGTCCCCTTCTCTCTCCTTTTTGTGGCTCACATCAGTGGCTTCTTTAACCTCCCATCTCATTCTGTTGCTGTTTTGTTAACCCTGATGCCCCAGGGGGTGGGGATGGGATGGTGGGGATGAGGATGAGAGGGAGAGGCATGTAGGACTCATCTGGCTCTTGTCCCACTGGGGTCCTGTCATTGAGGGGTCCTGAGCATGGTGCGGTGGGAACCCACCTGTGATTGATTCAAAAACTGGCCCTAAGTCTTTACCCACCTCATCTAACCCTTGCCACTGCTTCCTCACATATGGAGTTCACTTTCCTGCCTCTTGACCTTGGGCTTGACCATGTGACTTGCTTTGGTCAATGAGCTGTTAGCAACATGGAGAAAGCAAGGACTTGAAATGTGCTTGTGTGGTTGGGCAACTCCTTGTGCACCTTTGACACTGCCATGAGATGAACATGCCTCGGCCAGCCTACTCATCCAGTCTGGATGAGACACAGCTGGAGTAGAGCCTCCCCAGCCAACTCCAGCCTTTCAGGGAGAATCAAAGCTGTCCCAGCCACCATGGTTTGAAGCAGAATTTTCTGTCTGGACTTAGACCAGCCAAGTTTCCACTGACCTGAATATCCCTGAGAATAGATGTTCATAATAATATACCACTGAGATTTTTTGTGGTTGTTTGTTACACAGCATAGCTAACTGGTACACAAGCCATTGACACAATGTGCTTAGAGGGCTCTAGTTCCTATTTAAAATCTCTCTTTCCCTCAATTTATTAAAAATAAAAACAAATCATTAAGCACCCACAACATGTCCATTCCCATGATGTATTTAGAAGTTTGGGTTACTGTCTTTGAGGAGCTCAGCCTGGGGGAAGCAAAAAGATGGTTACAAAATATGATGTCAATGAAAACTTCCCGGGGGGTAAAGATCTCTGAGTGAATTCTTGGGGGAAGGAGAAGAGGGGAAGGATGCTCAAGGCAGAAAGTACAGTGTGCCCAAAGACATGAGGGTGTGAAGCAAGCTGGTCCATTCATGGAACCCAAGCCCTCTTTGTGCTGGAATGTTACCCCCAGCATAGACAGGCAGCCTGAGCCCAGGTCTGGCTCTGACATTTTACAAGTCCCTGACCAAATGTTTAGACAAAAAAGAGACATCGATGATGACAATTTATTACCAGATGATGAAGTTCAGAGAAACTCTATTAAATAAAAAATGGCACAAGATGTGATAAAACTCGAAGAAACTCAAAGGGGATAAAAGACTCATGGTAGTGTTGCGATACAATAAACAAACAGCATAATTTGGGAATGCCAAAGGCGCAGATGTAATCACACATGGACACCTGCTGCCGGAAGTCGGGCTGGGGTCCAGCAGGCCCAGCGGAGGGCTGCTGACAGGGTGAGCATCCCAGCACTACCCTCACCCCACCCTACCCAAATCTTGCCTGAGATGCAGACTCCTCCCTTGGCTTCTCCCAGTTTCCCTTTCCCTATGACTTTTCTCAGTGTCACTTGCTTTCTGCAGGGAGAGGTGGCTAGGGGTGGTAGGGAGGGAAGGTGAGCTGCCTCCCTGGCCCTATGCAATAAGCACGGCCTCCTCCTCGAGCCCACCCCTCTCCTTCTAACGCTCCCCCTTCCCCCAGCCCAAGTGTGTGCGATTTCCGAGTTAATCTGTCTGCACTAATTAAATATTGAAGGCTGTTAAATATTCATGGGGCATTTTAGCTGGCAGGTTTGATGTCTCCAGGCCCCGCTGGCTTCAGCTCCGCTGATGGGCCATTTTGGTGGGGCACTTTGCGCTCCTGACGGCCTTTCTCTCATCCAGATGTTCCCAGCTGCTCTGGACCACTTCATCTGCTAGGGATGCGCAGCCCCCAGCCTGGGACTCCCAGTTAGCTTTCTCGTGTGGGAAGTGGTACCTGCAGCTTTGGCCTTGGAGGCTTGTAGTGTGCCACCAAGGGAATCCGGCCTGGGGTGCTGGGGAGAGGGGCTGAACCAGGAGTTCACTGAGAGGCCAGGTGGTGTGTCCTCTGGGTAGGGGCTCCTGGGAGCCTCCTTCCTTCCACTGGCTTCTGTTTGCAGCTCCAGTGCTGTGCTGGGTGGGAGGTGCTGGGGGGAGAGGTGGCCGGAGACAGACTCTCCAATCCCTGCAGGAGGCCAGTCTGTGTGGAGACGGTCCTACAAAGGGCAGTTATGATCGCCGGGGACCGTGTTATGCTGGGCAAAGCGGGGCTGTCTCACGCACAGGAGCTGAGGGGTCCCAGGAGACACCAACCAGACTGGGGAAGGGGGAAGGTCAGGAAGGCTTTGCAGAGTGAGACTTCAGGCCGAACCCTGGGAAACAAGAAGGACTCAGCCCAGTTAGTATGAGAGGGTCTGTGTGGAAGGCCTCTGGTCAGGGGAAGGGCAGAGTGAGGGCCTGGACCAGAGCGAGAGAGGGGTGCCCTGTGAATGGGCGTGGCAGACGCCTGAAGCCTGGGGCGCAGAGGGGAGGGGAGCAGTCAGCAGCCTGCGGGAGTGAGGGTGTCTGACCCCACCCAGGGTCAAGGCCAGGTGCTTCCTTCCTGTCTCTCACCTTCTAAGTCCCTTTGTGAGGGCCAGCGTCAGAGAGCAGGACGTCCCATGATGGTACCTCCCGCTGGCTGTCTGGGAAGCTGGTCCATCGCTATGTTTTCTTTTTCTTTTCTTTATCTTTTAAAATTACAGTTGAAGTACAACATTGCATTAGTTTTGGGTGTACAGCATAGTGATTTAGTATTTTTGCAGATTATATTCCATTAAACGTTATTACAAGATATTGGGTATAATTCCATTGCTGTGCTTTCTGTCGGAGAGTCACACAGACTTGACGCAGGGCCAGCACCTTCTTAGCCGGGGAACACTGGTTTCCTGAAAGGGGGCTTATCTCCAGGCAAAGGAGGTTGCGTTCCAAGGCACACGTGGATGTCAGTTAGCACCTAACCATAGGCCATAGACAGATGGCTCCCCGAGGCCCAGAGGAGAGGCCCAGGACCCTCCACGTGCCCCTTTCCCTCTGGGCTATGGGGTCTGTTGCTGGCCTCGGGCACCTCTGTGTGACTTTGCAGCTCAATGCAGGCCCAGGGTGTCCGAGAGGGCCATGTCCCTCCTGTGTGCACAGTTCTGGTTGCAGGGGGAGGGGTCCATGTGGTTCAAGGAGATGTTACCAGGGTGATAACATGTGTCAGCTCTCCCTCTAGAGGGGGAGGCCATGCCCTTACTGTTCTGAGTCCCCGAGGCTGGGTCCCCGAATCTGCGTGGCACCAAGGACTTGTGAATCACACTGCATTGAGCTTTGCGCCCAAGGGAATCTGAGAATCTGGAATGTTCTCTTTGGCTCATACCTAAGGCAACAATGCCAAAAATAGCAATAATAACTTGTGTACTGAGTGCCACTGTCTCCAGCACTTTATACACATTATTTCATGGAACCCTGCCAGCTAGCAGCTTTTATGACCCACAATTCACAGACGAGGAAGTGGAGGGTCAGAGAGGTTGAGAAAACTGTCCAGGGTCACACAGGAAAGGGCCGAGCTGGCATCTGAACCCGGGCAGTCTGACTCCAGAGTCCATGCCTTCAGTTCAATGCCAGTGGTTTTCAAACTTCCCCGAGACAAAGAATCACCTGGGAAGCTTGTTAAAATGCAGATTCCAGGTCCATCTTAGCCCCACTGAATAAGAATCCCCAGGGTAGGGCCAGGAAGTGGGTGGGGTCAGTGGGACCTCTGCTGTGGTGTTGCCCCATGGTCTGGTGGTCTCCTCCCCACTGGGACAGGGAAGGGCTGGTGGGGAGTCAGCTCGGGAACAGAAACCACCACCTGAGGATCCCGACTGCTTTAATGTTGAGCAAAGTTCTCTTTAAGATGCCAGCCTGACTTGGAGCTGCTAATAGAGCTGGAAAGAGTTTGTGTTTCCCTTGGGCCAGGGCTATAAAGCAGAGACTGTTAAGCACGGGGCTGCCCTGATGGCTGTGGCAGCAGCAGAAACCAGAGAGGGTCGGGGGGAAGGAGGGGCTCAGGGACAGGATTCAGGGCTCAGTGTTCGGCCACCCACCCCTTCGAGAGAAACGGAGTCAGAAAGAGCTGTGCTGGGATCCTCTCTCACTAGCTGTGAGGCCTTTGGTAAGCAACTGATTGTCTCCAGGTCTCAACATTCTGATCTGCAGAATGGGCTAATGATACTCCTTACCCAACAGTGTAGCTATAAGCCTCAGACGAGATATGCGAAGCACAGAACACCTGCAGCAGCGGCCTCTTACAGAGGACTTCCTAGGTGTCAATCACTGTTCCGTGGGCTTTACATGCATTACCTCCTTGAATCCTCAAGACAGCCCTGCCAGGCTGTTATCTTTACTGTCCTCGGTTCCCGGTTGTGAGACTGGGGCGTGGAGATGTTCATGCACTTGTCTGCATCCTACAGGCGGTAAGTGACAGAGCTGGGGTTTGAGCCCCACCTTTCAGGCTCCAGAGTTCGTCCTCTTAACCCACAGAGGCGTCCAAAAAGGTTAGTCTGTCAACCTCCACTTTGCCCAGACTTCGGGAAAATTCTGCGTTCTGTTTTGGACGAAGGCCCCTCTTCTGTGGACGATTCTCCTCTCAGGAAGCCCTCCAGGCCGAGAATGGATTTCTCCTTGGTCAGTTGAGGCTCTTTTATGCGGGATTCACCGTCGTTCACTCATCCCCCCACTCACTCACCATTGCATAGCTATTCAGTGAGCGCTGGTTACATGCCCTGTCCTGGGGACACAGCGCAGACACTGATTGTGACCCCCGTGAGACCACAATCGGTGAACAACAACAAAAAAAGGCAATAAACATGAAACTAAGTAAACTGTACAGTGTGTCAGGATGGGATCGCTGCTGTGAGGGAAATAAAGCAGAGAAGGGAGGATGGATGGAAGACGGTGGCTGGGGAAGCCCTCACTGGTGGGTGTGTTTGACCGGTGGCCTGAGGGGGTGGAGGAGACAGCCACGTGGGCGTGAGACATGGAGAGCGTGCCAGGCAGACACACCAGGAACAAAGCCAGGACAGCAGCGTGGCTGGCAGAGGGGGCAGTGGGGATGCAGGCTATCGGTGGAGAAGACCTGCCTCCTCATGGTTTAAACGGGCTGCCCTGGCTGCTGTGGACGATAGACTGTAGGGTCAGGGTGGGTTGGGGACCAGTCAGGAGGTCCAGGTGACTGAAGATGGTGGGTGTACTCAGATGCTGTGTCTGAGATGGTCAGGAGTGCTTGGATGGTGACGGATGGGATTTTGAAGGTAGAAACAACAGTATTTGCTGACAGACTGGATGTCGGATGGTGAGGGAAGAGTGAATCCAAGGGTTTTGGCCGGGGCAACGGGAAGGATAAGATAACCATTGACTGAGATGCAGGAAGAGTGGGGTTTGGGGCAGAGGTGGGGGAAGGTTTGGCTTCATTAATTAGATCTCCAAATGGAGGTTCAGGTAGGCAATTGGAATACACGTCTGAATTTGAGGAGATGTCGGGAACAGAGACATAAATTGGAGAGTAATCAGCATGTAGATGGTGTGTGTGTGCTTTTAAATTTTTTATTGGAGCATAGTTGCTTTACAATGTTGTGTTGGTCTCTGCTGTAGGGCAAAGTGAATCAGCTGTACGTATACATATATCCCCTCCTTTTTGGATTTCCTTCCCATTTAGGTCACTACAGAGCATTGAGTAGAGTTCCCTGTGCTATACAGTAGTTTCTCATTAGTTATCTATTTCATACTTTGTAGTGTATGTATAGCCCAGGGAGGAGGAGAATAGATCGGAAAAAGCAGAGGTCTGAGGACAGAGCCCTGGAAGCAGGAATATTTATAGGGCAGGGAGAGGACGAGGGGCCAACACGGGAGACAGGGGCCCTGTCACCGCAGCCCACAGAGCCAGGCGGGGACCGGCTCAGGTATTTGGGTTCCCCGCCTTTCCCAGCATCAGCTCTGCGCTTTTGGCAGGCCTTTTCTGCCCTCTAGTGGTCATAATTGGGAGTGCACACAATGGAGCTAGAGAGCCAGACTACCTTTCTGGGTGTCTTCTGAGTCACTTCACTTGTGCATTCGTTGGGTAGGCAACTCTGCTGTTGACAAGCCTTGTGATCTGGGGTGGGTCTCAGCTCTTTCCCGCTTTGGTTTTTCCATCCGTCCTGAGAGCAGGTGAACCAGATCATCTTTAATGACCTGTCCAGTTTCCACCTCCTTTGTTCTTGCACTTTCTACTTATGAGCCCCTCGGGGCCACTCAGCCCTGATTCTGGAGTTTTGGCTTCCGAGCAGCCGGTGGGTGGGACCACTCCCCCTTTCCAGGACTTGGGTCTTGAATAAGACGGGGACAATTCTATCCACTTGGAGAAGGCAGCCCTTTGGGACATGTATTATCAGGTGCTCTGCTGGGCACCCCAAGAGTCACAGGCTTGGAATCTACTGTTGTGAATTCCTAAGACCCTCCTCCTCTGGGACCTGCATCTGATGGACCAGTGCCAGGCTCCTGTCTGCCCAGCCATGTTTCTGGAGAGCAGGTAAACAAGTTTTGCAACAGGAAAATCAGAAAGGACACAGCCTGAAAAGTCATCAGAGAGACAGACAGAGCTCTCTCTGTCTTGTTATTTACAGAGGGTTTAATTCGAGTGGGCAGAGGTGACAGCAGACAGGGCCGAGGCAGGACCGAGTGGGAGAGGGCTTTCTAACAAGACAACCCCCTGTATGCACAGTGACTCACAGTCCACGAGGAGGGGGGAGTTGGTGGATCGTCTCCATCCATACAACTGAGGTCCAGAGGGGAATTCGTTCAGCAAATGTATGGTTAAGCATTTGGGTGGAGAACCCAGGCTTGTTTGATGTTGTTTCCGGAACATCTATTCTGATGCCTTGTCTTTGATAGAGTAGGATGCTGGGGTCTAGAGAGGCAAAGAGACCCACAGGTCATCTAACTGCTGAGTGACACATTAGGGACCAGATCTTACCATCTTGCCAGGGTCTCCTGCCTGTAACCGGCAAAGGGCTAGTGATGTCGCCCATCTGTCTCTTATTTCAGAAATTGCTTGTCTCTGTGAGTCCCTCTCCCTACATACATCATCCACTGACATCACACAAAAGTCTCCTCCATTATAAAAATACAAAGACAATTTAGATAATAAAGCAAAGTAGGAAGAAAAATGGTCCTACCACTCAAGCATTAACTTTTGGGTACATTTACGTCCTTTGTTTTTCCTGTATGTGATATGTGATTCTTTTTTTTTTTTCCTTTTCACATAATTGAGTTCATATCGACTAGACCATTTCATGCCCTGATTTCACTCACTATTATAAGTATTTTCCATGTTATTACATACACTTCATAAATGTCATTTTGAAGGCAGGAAGCTTGCTAGACCAACCCCTGATTGTTGGACATTTAGACTGTTTCCAGTTTTTCACTGTTACACACAATGCTTCAAAGAGCAGCTCCGTGTTGGATGGCTTTGAATATTTAGGATGATTTTCTTGGACTGGAATTTTAGGGAGAATACTGCACACAGGTGCTCCCATGGCTGGCTCTCCCATGGGCGGCCCAGTCTTGGGGGTCCAAGACAGAAGGCTAACAGGTCCCCTCTCCTCTTTCTACAGCCTTTTCTGAAGGCTATGTTGATTTCTTTTTCTCATTATTCACTCAGGACCTATAAGTTCTTTCCCAAGACTCCTCTGTTAAAACCTGTCACATTCACCAGGATACTCTCTCTCTCTCTCTCTCTCTCTCTCTCTCTCTCTCTCTCTCTCTCTCTGTGTGTGTTGAAAGTGAAGAAAACTATTGATTGAAAATAGAATATATTGTTTCAATAAACTGAAAAGTTTCTGACTTCAGGTATAGCTGGATCCAGGCACTGAAGCAATATGATCAGAACCTGGTTTCTCACTGACTCTAAGCCCAGTTCTGTTGGTGGCTCCATCCTGAAGCCCACTGTCAAGAAGACTGTAGAAGATTAGTTTCAGCCTGCCTGTTTCCAGGCCTGTAGGAGAGAGACAGAGAAAGAATTTCTCCCTGGTAGCTCCTATATAAACCCCAGAATTCACTCTGATCGGACTAACTTAGCTGCTCACTAACTCCTGAACTAATCACTGTCATATGGCCTGACCTTAAGCTTAGGCAACTTGGATAACATGTGTGCCTGGGGCTGGAGTTGGCTCCGCTTGTTCCAGAGCCCGTAGATTAGGAGAGGTGTTCCCTGTGAAGTGTGCTTGGGGCATTTATTATCCCAAGAAAGGGGAGTGGAACCAGGAGGGAGAACACAAAACAATAGTTGCTGCTCTATTTGGGGAAAGACTCAGAAGCATAGCATTTTGGACGTGAAAGCTCCTGTGAACACATGCCTCTGCCCTCCCAGAGAAAGAGGATCCCCTGTAACAAACTTTCTGAGAGACAGCCCTTCTGATTCTGCTTGTATGCCTCTAATGACAGGGAGCTCAGCACTGTCCAGACCAACTCACTCCACCCCTGGTACAGCTGTAACCGTAAGAAGATGAATCCTCCTCTACACTGAGTGTTCAATCAAGCCTGTCTATCTATCTAACTGCACCCCCATGGCCCTAGCCCCATTGGACCCATCTGGGGGACCATCAGATATATGACCTTTGGAATCAGAGCCAACCTGGGGTTTTTTCTTCTTGACTAAACAGCCCCTGGACTTTGTTGTGTGCTACTTGGTTTCCTGTCCCTGCTATTGGTTGGCTTTCTCCATATGCTCTTGTTAGTCAGTATAAAGTCAAGAACTGAACACGAGGCTGGGGTCCGATGCAAGCACACGGATTCTGGCTCTTTGAGAAGTCTTTAGCAAGTGACTCAGTCTTCCTCTTTAAAAAGCTGCCCAGCTGTGGAGAGAGTTTGTTCCAGTCCAGGTATCCGAGTCACCAGTCCAGGTATCTGAGTCATTCCTTCCCTTGTGGCTCATGTGAATTGCTCTTTTAACCAGTTTCAGGGTCCTGAAAGCAAAAGTAACAAGCCCAACAATGTGTTACTTAAAAGGAGACTTATTACATTCAACGGAAGGGATATTTTTCTAGGAAGAGACTGCTAGGTGTGAGACACAGGCAGATGTACCCGCCATGTGGCTGGCTGCCTGGGCCTCCCCACAGGTCCCCTTTCCTGACACTGCTGCCCTGATGTCAGAGCCGTCTCCTGCCCTTAGGTGGCATCCAGCGCCTCACGGGTCCAGCAGATCATAGCCCATGTAGCACAGGGGTGGATCATGTTGCCTTGGTGGCCCTGCAGCATTTTGTAGACTCTGTTTTCCTTCCTGAGGCCCTAGGGGGCTGCCACTCAAGGCAGCCACCAATCCCCCTTGTTGACCAGCCTTAAGTGTATGCTGCCACCATCCCTCCAATGGCCAAAAGCAAGCAAGGGGTCCAGGAGATCATCCATCGGCTGGATTCAGTCAGAGTCAGAGCTGGGTGGCTAGGTTGCCATCTAAGTGGGTTAGGGTAATGCTTGCTGCTGTAACAAATAAACCCCCAACTGTACAGTGCCTCAGATGTGACAGAGACTATTCCCTCCCTCTGCCACGGGCCTGGTGTGCAATCAGGTCAGCAGGAGGCCATCCTTCGTGCTGTCTCTGGACCCCAGGCGGCTAGAAGCTCGGCCACCTTCACCTAAGGGCTTTGGTAAACAATCCAAGGGTCGGCTCCATTTCAGCCGGCTAGAGAAGGAGAGGAGCACCAGCAAAGAGGAGCCTCAGTGACAGTTGTATGGAGGGTGGCCCTGGAAGGGACATAGATTTCTGCTCATCTCCCATCAGCCGGGTCAGACCTTTGCCACGTGACTGCAAGAGATACTGAGAAAAGCCGTCTAGCTATGGGCCAAGAAGTGGATGCAGATTTTGGTGATCAGAGAGCAGTCTTTGCCACACAGTCCCACCCCAAATGACAAGCTTGGACCACTCCATAGGGAAGCGGGGGGACCTGGTACGTGTCAGGGGAGGAAGGTCGTGGGCTGCAGGGCAGCCAGGCTGTCAGCCAGTCCCTGTCATTGGTCACCTCTCTCACAAGACTCTCCTCCAGCCATCCCTCAAGCCCAGGTCCCAGTGCCCTTGGCTGGTTACCATGACCCATTCCCAGGGCAGAGGCAGGGAGGCCTTGTGTGTGCATAAACCCTCGAGGGGATTCTCTGATCTCTCCACTCCACTCCCCTCTTTTGCTTCTCAAACATACACTAGGCGTGATTTAAAGACATCCTGATAGAATCATCTGGACACATTTTGCAACTTCGACTAAACCACCGGGGATGTCTTGAAGGCTTGTCGGGCAAGAGGAACCATGATTGGTGATGTGGAGACACACGGGAACTCAGGGAAGGATTTCTGATAATGCAGTGTGATCGATATACAGCATTTCCTGACTTGTGTGAACAACCTTCAGCTGCCACTTTTCCCTCTTGTCAGCTCACTTCATACTAACGTTCCCTTGCAAAGGATCAGCTCACACTCAAGTATCTTTTACAGACTCTCAGCCGGCCCAGTGGCTGTAATTATTGTCTTGATGCTCAAGTTCAGGTTCTACTTGCTGTTGCATGACAACTTTTTTTTTTTTTTTTTTTTTGCGGTACGTGGGCCTCTCACCGTCGTGGCCTCTCCCGTTGCAGAGCACAGGCTCCAGACGCGCAGGCTCAGCAGCCATGGCTCACGGGCCCAGCCGCTCTGCAGCATGTGGGATCCTCCCGGACCGGGGCATGAACCCGTGTCCCCTGCATCGGCAGGCGGACTCTCAACCACTGCGCCACCAGGGAAGCCCTGCATGACAACTTTTGCAAGAGAGATCCTCTTACCTGCTCACCCCCAGGGCAGTCCGACACAACCCCCCAGAATATTATTGCTCTCCAATCGCTGGGTGTTCCTGACCCAGCTTTCTTCGCTGAATTTATCTCTGGAACGGCCCCTCCTTCGGGGAACCCCAGCCTTCTAAGAATAACAGTCAGGAGTGGTCGCCTTCTGCACTTGTGACTGTGTTGATATCACTTGCATACTCCCTGATTACAGGCCAGACATCTCCATCGGCCGTTGGGTCATCTCGGCAGAGAAGGGATTTTTTTCAAAGTCACAGGTTGATGCTGAGGTGTTGGTGATCATACCATGTCATTAAGCCCCTTCTTTTATTATTCTCAGATAAGAAACTCTTGATTTACCTCCTGGCTTCCTTTGCAAAGCTCTCAGCTTTCCTTCTCACACACATACTAGTTTCTAAATGCCAAGCTGTGTATCGTCAAACAAAACTGTATGTGGAATTGTCATAACGTCCACAGCTTTCAAAACATCAACGCTCAAATGCCGACTTGTGGCTGCTTGCTCTCCTGATAGCTCTTTATGACATTTTACACATCCCACATCTTTTAATATTTATCTGACCTGGGGAGCTTGCATTCTTGATTGACTTTCCTCACTTTGCTCAATTTATTAACAGCAGTTTCCATATCCAGCACGTTCAGGAAACTGGAAACAGGATAATTTCACCTGAGGTTCCATGTGTCCTTTTAATATGCTTGGATCCTATCCAAGCATCCTTTTAAGAAAGAACACTCCACCGTGAATAAGATGTGGACTCTAAAAAATAAGAATCCTTTCCTGTTTAAACTGGCCTTTAGAATAACCCTATTCACACAGCATATGACACAACCAGATCATCTTTACCCAGGGCAACTGGCCCTGGATGATTTCAGGGAGGGGTGTGTGTGGTGGGGGTGAATGGGGGAAGGGGCTCGTTTGGGAGGGGAAGGTAGTGATGAGAAATGGCAGGGTTGGCTTGGCCTTGGGAAGACAGTCCTGGGCCCCAGGAGAGAAGCATCCCAGATTCATCAGATCTATTGGGATAGAGCACACACACACACACACACACACACACACACACACACACACACACACACACACACTGGATTTCTATGGCCACTGCCTGCGCAATTCTGTTCCTTCCCTGGAACACTGCCTTCCTCCACTTCTGCCCAACCTATGAATTATCCTAATTCTGCATATGATGATCTGTAATGCTGTCCACATGGCTTGCCTTCTGTGCATGAAACCGTATCTATACCTCTTGTACCATTTGCCACACTTGATTTTAGTATGTATGTGTGTGCGTGTGTGTGTGTGTGTGTGTGTGTGTGTGTGTGTGTGTGTCTTCCCTTTTGACCACAGGCTCCTGGGGGTAGGAAGCATTTCTTCCTCATCTTAATATCCTTAGTGTCTAGCATGGGGTCAATACTCATTGAATTGTGAATGAACCACTAAAATTAGCATCCAACTTACCATAAAATCTTTGTGAGCATTAAACTTGAAGGGAACAGTATCCCATCCAAAGTCTGTTCTTTGTCAAAATCCAGGAAGACATTTGATGTGCTCGCTAATGACAACCATGCATATTTCATAGAAACGTTTCCAGAACTTACCAAGCCCCCACTTCCATCATTCACAATGGCAGCGTGTTATTCCACTGTGTTAACCCATTTCTCTTTGCTTGGTTAGCCCCTTCTTCTTTGGTCTTTAGGTGGTTGACAGTGTTTAGTTATCACAAGCAGCGCCGCTATAGACCTGTTTTTCTTTCTTTGGGGCTAATACCATGGGGTCTCTTACCAGAGAGAGGATCGCTGGGTCAGAGGATAAAGAGTCCTCACATCTGTTGCGTGATTGCTTATGTAAATTGGTCCAGCCTTTCTCGATAGCAATGCTGAAGGATGTGTTTTCACTGGCTGCCCATCTTGGGTTTTATCATATTTATTTTTTGTGACTTTAATAGGCATGTAACGGGACCTGAAATGTGCTTGGTTCTAAATTTTATTTCCTAGTTGGCGGGATGGTGCCTGTTTCCACATGGTGATTTACTGTCTCCATTTCCTGGAGTAATTCTGTTCATCTCCTTTGACCACTTATCAGGGGGAGTCATGTAGCGGCCCATCTGTTATCTGTTTGGGGCAGTCAGCAAGCTTGGGAAGGGGAATATGACAGACGGAACGGATGCTGCTAGTTTCCTTTTGATATTGATTTTTATTACATGGCAGTGTAAAAATTTTCACTCTTAGATATTTGAACCCACCCATCAGAGCCCTGATGGTATCTGTTTCTTCAGTAGCTGGGAATTTATCTCCTCATTGGCGTCAGGGATGGTAATGCTTGTCCCTTGTTCCCGGGTTTGTCACAGATTAACGGTGCCATACGGCTGAACTTGACAGGTGTGCTGTATGAATTTAAATGAACTCTCCCTGGACCGTTAGCCAACAGTCCCGGTGATGTTTATTAAAGAACAATTTCTTTCCTCGGTGTTCTCCTTTGTTGGCCTAACGTTAGTTTTACCAGGGTTCAAATTCATCTCAGGAATCTCTCTTCTGGTGACCTTTGCTGCTTTTAACTCAGCATAGGCTGGTTCCACTGATTGACGGTGCATATTGTAATTGCTCCAGACGGATGGTCTATCACTGCCATTGAAAGACAAATCCTTTGATGATTCTTCACCTGGAAGAATAAACATTCCACACTCAGAGCTGTCAAATTCTATTAGAGGACTTAGGGAGATTTACATTGGTATTGCATTAACTCTATATTTTGACTTTGGGACATAGCATATGTACTTAGGGATTACAATTAGACCCGAGCTGGGAAGCTCCCCAAAGACCTCAGGGCTTTAGACAAAAGGAAGATTCACCTTTCCTTCCAATGGACCTGGACTGGGGACAGTCCCATAGGGTCAGGCAGTCCCGAGGCTGATGGTTTTAAGTAACGTCACTTTTCTGTAAACTCCCTCCTCTCCCACCCCAGGAGGATGCTCTGGATATTAGAAAGAGAAGACCAAGAGGGAATCTTGACTAGATCACATGAGTCCCATGATAAGGGTGTAGTGGGTGAGTGGTGGGTTGGGACGGGAATGATAATAGAGCACTTGCAGCTCCTCCAATCAGGCTGGAGTCCACGGAATGTGTCTCCTAACACTTTATCTATCTATCTATCTATCTATCTATCTAGGCTGTACCGCTCAGCATGCAGAATCTTAGTTCCCTGACCAGAGATCGAACCCACGCCTCCTGCAGTGGAAGGGCAGAGTCTTAACCACTGGTCCACCAGGGAAGTCCCTCCTACCACTTTAGTGTCAGTATTTTCCTCTGTCCCTTTGTCTTTTGGTTACACTCTCCTGGTAAATCTGCCACATTGAATCAGTCGACCTGTCCACCTCTGTCACACCTGGGCTGCTGGGCACTCCCAAGGAAGACCCTGTGGAAAATTCATGTCTCCAAGCCCAGGGATGTCAGTGGTCCTCCTCTGCTTCCGTGGTCTTCACTCTCTTTTCCATCCTGTCTTTCCTTTCTTCTTCCTCTTTCTCTGGGAGCAGCATCCTTGCTCACACTTGGATCTGTTCCTCCTGGAGCCCTCCCCTTTTTGCCTTATCGGAGAGTTCACTCCCCTGATTACACTCTCTGTCCTGTATCCTCAAACTTGTCTTCTCTATTAGCTCCTTCCCATTCATACTTATATAGACCTGACTGTCTTCATTATTGAAAAACTCTTTCTTTCTTTAAGATGTTTTGGGACTTGAATGTTCTTCATGTATTCAACTTAAAATAGTGACGATGAATAAACCCTCAAGAAAGGTACTCTTCAGCTAAGCCCAAGACTCCCTCTATCCATTGCCTCCCTCCATCCCCCCTTCAACAGCACATTCAAGAGCTGGTCTACACTTGCTGTCACATCCCTTCCATTACAACAACCTTCTCAACTCAGTAGCTTAAGGATTTGGCTCCCATCACTCCACAGAGACTGTTTTCCCCAATGCAACTATCGGCTTCCTTATTTATTTATTTTGCGGTACGTGGGCCTCTCACCATTGTGGCCTCTCCCGTTGCGGAGCACAGGCTCCGGACGCGCAGGCTCAGCGGCCATGGCTCACGGGCCCAGCCGCTCCGTGGCATGTGGGATCCTCCCGGACCGGGGCACGAACCCGCGTCCCCTGCATCGGCAGGCGGACTCTCAACCACTGCGCCACCATGGAAGCCCTCGGCTTCCTTATTTTTAACTCCTACGGTCACTTCTGCATTCTCGTCTTCTCGACTTCCAAGCAGCATATGGCTATTCTCTCCTTCTTGGACCACATTTTTCTCTGACTCGGGAATAGTTTTCCTTCTCGACTTCCCTCATACCTCTCTGGCCGTCCCCTCAGTCTCATCTTTTGGTTCCTCCTCGTCTGCCCAGTCCCCCTCTTCCTCCTGGGGCTGTTTATGCCCTTGATTCTCCCCATTGGCCACGCTGTGCCTTGGCAACCACATCCATTCTTTTGGCTTCATGGCCCTCTGTTCATGTGTAGATGACTTTGCAGTTACACCTCCAGGCTCAGGACAACTCTCTCATCCTTCATATGAGCTCTGGAACCTGAATGTCTTTGTATGAAACCACCCCTGCCTCTTAGGGGCTGTGTGACCTTGGGCAAGTTACTTGATATCTCTGTGCCTCGTTTTTATTCCTCCTGAGATTGTCACGAGGGCCAAATTGAGTTGTTGTCATTAGTATTATGAACAGCCAACTGCTTGTTGAACATCGTCTTCTTCTGGTGACCCAAAGACATAGCGAATGTGACCTGCCCAAATCTAACCTCACCATCTTCTCCATCTGTCCTTTAAAACCTTCATCTCCTCAGGTGTTCTTTTCTTTCTGGTGGATGATACCACTGAAGTCCCCCAACATCCTGGACTGCCCTGCTTTCTTCACCCCTGTGGCCAGTCAGTCCCCGAGTCCATGCATCTACCTTCTAAAAATCCCTCTTACCCCCTCCTACCCACGAGCCGTGACCCCACCCTCACTCTGGCTGCCACCATCTCTCACTTAGGTTTGCTTAAGTGAGCATGAGCTCTTCAGTGGGTCCCCCTTGCTCTTCAAGTCCAACCCCCTTAGTATGGCTCACAGGTTCCTATCTGGTCCGGCGCTTCTCATTTCTCTTTCCCCTCCCTCCCCTCCCCCTAACATCCAGCCACTATCAACACGACTCCTTTTACTGCGCTCACTATGTCCTCTTGCATTTTCACCTGCTGTCCCCTCTGGCTGGAAGTCTTTTTTCTGTTCCCTTTCTGTTCATTGCTAACTCCTCATCTCTAAAGCCTCATATTAAAAGCCATCTTCTCCAGGCAGCTTCTTGGACCTCCCCATGTGGCAAGAGATGCCTAGTCCTGTATGCTCCCACAGCACCCTGTGCTTCACCCATCCTCGGACTCACCACCACTCCCCACCCTACACGCACACCAGCCTGCTTAGAAGTTTATATTCCCCACCAGAGGAATCATGACACTCTTGTTCACTCTTTTATGTCTGGTGCTTGGCACAGAGTAGGTGCTCCATGAATATTTGCTGAATAAACATCTCATTCCGCATCCTTGTGACGATATGCATATGCTCTAGCCATCCTCTTCCATACGTTGCTCCATTCAACACTGGGTACTGGATATCAGGTATCTTTCTCTCTTGCTTACTCTCCTTGAAATGTTTCCCAGCCCTTGCCATTAAGAAGCTCAGAGTGCAGTAGTGGAGATGTACAAGGCAGAAGGAAATGACCAGGAGGATGACCCAAGGTGATCTGTGTGTACAGGAATCAGTGGTGTGGGATAGAGGCAGCGGGGCAGAATAATTCCTGGAGGAATTGACTCTGAGCTGAGTTTTAAAAAATAAGGAAGAGTTGGACTGGGGAATGAAGGAGGGGAGCAATGCTCATATTCTTCTACGGGCCAAATAGCAGCTAAGCAGACACAACCCTTATGTCTATTTCCATCAACAATTTTTACAGCTCATATCAGCTTCGTTTCATTGAAAGACTGTGATGTACTTCTGGGGTACCGAGAACGGCACCCCCTTCTCGAAACCCCTGCTATGTCTTCACTCATCTAACGAAATCTGGCTGACCCTGCAGGACAAACTCTGCATAACTGACGCTACCAATGTCCAGGGCATGCCTGTCTTCACTCATGATTTCCCCAGACGAAGGAAAGGGCTCGGAGGAGATGAATCATTTGTCCAAGGTTGCACAGAGCTAATTAGAAGCACAGCCGGGTGTCAACTCCAAGGACCTGCTCTTTTCACCTGCTGCCTGCTACATTTGTAAACACATGTGTACCAAAGAGTGATATTAAGGATGGTTTTTCAATGGGGATGGGGTATAGAGTAGCAATACTCAAATCTTGAACTTGACCAGTTAATCTTCCTGGATAGATTCTTCATGGAATATATCACTTACTGGGAAGCAAAGACACTTATTCAATATGAAAAGACAGAAACATTTTGCCTTCTGTATCCTAAGACGGCAGTTCAGTGAAATTCAAAATAAATCTCACAACCAGAACGGGTTATCCATTCACACAGAATTTGGCACTCCAAAATAATACCACGGAAAGAGGAATAATTCAGAGCAGAGTATTTAAAGAACACAGATATAAACACAGCATATCATATAAATTTGTGGGATGCTGCCATGCTGGTACTTAGAGGAGAAAGTATTGTGTAAGATGGTCTCTAATAGCGAGAAAGAAGAAAAACTGGGAATTAAGTCTCTACCTAAATAACCCAGAAAGGGTAAAAATTATCAAATGAAAGGAAAGTGGAAAGAGTAATAAACCCAAAAATAGAAATGAATAAAACAGAGACATAAAACTGAATTTGAAGCGCAAGCTAAGCCAGTGCCTCTGATGCATCAGAATTACCTGGGATGCTCGTCTGAACCATAGATGCCCTGACTTGAGCCTGGACTTACTGAGTCAGACTTAATAGGGACAGGGCCTTGGAATCTGTATTTTTGACAAATGCCCTTCATGACTGCTATGCACCCAGAACTGCTATGTCTAATCAACATTAGACAATGTTGATTCTTTCAAATGAGACTTAAGGAGTCCTGGGCCAACATGGCTTTTAGTAACCTCAACCTTCTCCTTCCTCCACATGGTGGGAGCACCTAGGTCACAGTGGAATACCAGCCTCTGGACACAGTTGATTAGTCTAAGAACAGGCCCTCGACCCTGGCTGGGCCAAGGTGTCCTTTCCCTAGGACTTTTAGATTTGGAGCCAAGAGAGTTGTGCAGCCTTCCTCATGGTCGGGGTTGTTATGTACGAAGCGATAGTCTCGCTGATACCCTATTTCCCACCTTGTGAAATGGAAAGAGGAGGAGGCTGGTCTGTAGAGACAGAAGGTTCAAGGTGACACATAGAAAAAAGTAGAGAGGCCAGAGAGAAGGTGAAATCACAGCAGGATTCAAGTCCTGCTTCCTTTTGTCCCTAAGACAATTTCGAAGAGACCTCGAAGAGTTTCGAAGAGATGCTCCTGTGCACTTATTTTTCCTTCGTGTGTCAGCTGGATGTATGATGTGTCCCATACATCAACAGAAGCATAGCTAATTCACAAGTTTATGTACTTCCTTCCTCTCCAGACACAGGCCCCTAATATCACCTCCCACACCTATCCTTCTAGGAGAGTAGTAAGAACACAGTTATGGGAGTCATGCCATCTAAGTCTTGGTGACAATGAGGCTTTACAAGTCCGGGTATCATAGAGGTCTATCATAAGTCAGAATCTACTTTCTTCTCTGTGACATACTTTCCTGATTCTCAAGGTCAAATCTCACTGTGCAGCCAAATAGCCATGCAGATGGGCTTAAGATGCAGCAGCATGAATGAGGTGGTCCATCCTTTGGAAAATTATGGAATAAGTCCTAGACCATAGAACCTATACTCATCATATTTTTAAAGGTTGATAAGACACACAGTAGTAGGTGCTGTTGAAATAATCATCACCAAATAGTCAAGAAATATATGCTGAATATCTCATTTAAACTGAAGATGGTGTTAGGTCTGGGTATTCTGAACGGCACATAGCCACTGTCCCATGGGGTCTGAGTGATGGAGGACACGTACACATGAAGACACAGAAGGGGCAAGATGACAATGAACAAGGCATTAAGGAGGACAGGTGGGGATTCAACTTTAACTGGAGATGTCAGAGGAGGCTGACCTGGAAGAGGAGCCATTTGCCCCGCGTCTTCATAAATGAGTTCACAGGCGGATCAGCGGGTGGGAAGAGCCTGAGTTCAAGGCAGAAGCATGGACAGCCATCTGGGTCTTTGGAGGCTGGAGGTGCTGTGGAGGAGCATTGGAGGCAAGGTTGATGGATCAGGTGGGAGCCACACTTGGAGGGCCTCATGTGTTCTGCTCTGGGGCTCATACTGGATCTTGGTGGGGAGAGAAAGCTGGGAAGGTTTTTAAGATGGGGTGTGGTCTTGGTAGATGTGCCATCATTCGTGTGGTTTATCAGTTATTTCTGGTTCTCCTCTGTGGGCCCTTGGTGGCACTGCATTTCCCAGCCTCCTTGTGATTGGATGGGACCCCACGAATGGCTCTGGCCATCAAGACGTGAGTGGGCATGACACATGTTATTTCTGGGTGAAGCATCTAGTTGCTGGTGTAAGACCCCATCAAGTTCTCTTTCCCTCTACCATGTTAACTGTCAGTGTTCCAGATGGCTGTGGCTCCACCTGCCTGGGGGTAGAGCAGAACCCTTGGAAGCCCCCTGCTGGACATGTACCATGAACAAGCAATAGACCACTGTTCATTATAAGCCAGTGAGCTTTGGGGTTGCTGGGTACCACACGTATCTCAGCCTGTCCTGATTAATAGACCCGACTTTTCATCCATCCCCCATGTTGCGGGGAGGGTAAGGTAGGATGCTGGCAGAGAAGGTCTGTGGGCTGGGCCTGCTGTCCATGCCAGTGAAGGACATGGAGGCCTGGGGACCCTCAGATGGGCAGCCCAGGGACAAGCCATTGTCCATGTAAGCAGTACTCTTGACTGCCCCTCTCACTCCAACCCCCCAGTTAATCCCTGGAGAAATGGGGAATTCTGAATACGATAATCAAAAGTGAAAAGTGAAAGCCCAGAGAAATGACGGTCATGAAAACACCTTGACTTGAAAACTAACACGTGAACTTTGAAAATACAAATCTCCTCCCAGCTAAATAAATGGCACACACAAATTTTGAAAAGTGTGATTGAAGAAAAAGGATGAGAAAAAACAAAATATAATGACAAGATGGCAGAATATAGCAGAAAGGATATGGACTTCAGAGCTGCAGACCTGGGATCAGACTCTGCTTTGGATGTTTACAATATAACCTCCCAACATTCATCCATTCATTATTCATTCAATAAATATGAAATGCCTACTGGGTGCCAAGGACCATGCTAAGTCCTGGGGCCCCGTCCCTTTAAGCCCTTCCAACACCGACTCTGCCTACGTGGAACTTATGGTCCAATGGGTCACCCAGTCAAGAACCTGATTTCCTTACCTGTTTAGCCAAAACCGCCCACCTGCCAGGTGTTGCGAGCAGCTCCGTTATTGAATAAGCCCCCTTACTGTGTGCACAGCAGACCAGAGATGCTAAACGGATGATGACTAAGATTATGAAAATGCCAGAGACCAGTAATAGACCACAGGATATTGTAGGAAAAAAAAAAAAACTCTGTTCAGTAATCATTGGAGAGTCATGCATTATTTAGAGTCTGCAAAGAGGCAATTTGTAACGTGCAAAGTTTCAATAGAAACCAAAAGGGAATTATTGCTCCGTATTCTTAAGTCCAAACACTTTCTCCTGAGCCCATGCATGGGAGTCTAAACGTTCTATCATAGATTAGGTGGCCCTTTAACATGAGCAGACAGACAAGGGTTAGGAACCAGGGGGTTGAGGTCGTCAGGCAGCTCACTGGGAACTGGTTCTCTGGTCTCTTGGCCTGGCACACCTAGGCTACCCTGCTATGCCCAGAGCATGCTGCCACCTCCCTCCCCCACCCTTGGGTTTGGTAAGACACATTTTGGGGATGCCTGGAGTCGATGTACACAGAATTCAGAAGAAATATTTCAGGGAGCTAGATCTGTCCTGTGTATATTTATGTGTTTTTAAAAATAAATTTATTTATTTTTGGCTGCATCGGGTCTTCGTTGCTGCGTGCGGGCTTTCTCTAGTTGCGGCGAGCGGGGGCTACTCCTTGTTGCAGTACGTGGGCTTCTCATCACAGCGGCTTCTCTTGTTGTGGAGCACGGGCTCTAGGCACGTGGGCTTCAGTAGTTGTGGCACACGGGCTCTAGAGCTTGGGTTCTGTAGTTGTGATGCACGGGCTTAGCTGCTCCACAGCATGTGGGAGCTTCCCGGACCAGGGATTGAACCTATGTCCCCTGCATTGGCAGGTGGATTCTTAACCACTGTGCCACCAGGGAAGTCCCTATGTGTTGTTTTTAGGAGAGGAAAGAGTGTGGAAAGAACATGGGTTTCCCAGTCATGACCATTTGGAATCAAATCTGGCTTTGTGACCTTGGCAAGTTAATTAATCTCTCTGAGCCTCAGTTTCCCTAATTTTTAAATGGGTTGTTAATGAGGGCTACTGTGAGGATACACACACACACACACACACACACACACACACACACATATACACACTCTCTGTCTCTCTCCACTATTACATATTCACACATACAGTATATATAAAAATGTATATACATGAGTACGTCTAGGGATATGAATATGTATATATACATATGCATACTCATGTATACAAAATATATATTCACATATGTTTACATATATTTATACCCTCTATACACACAGATGTATGTATACATATATACATAAATAAACATGCATATGAATATGTATATACACACACATACATATATATGTAACACATACATTTATACAAAATACATATATTTATGTATACACACACACACACACACACACACACACACACATACACACGGCTTAGCCCAGTGCCTGATACCTGGTCAAAACTTGGAACGTATTAGTACCTTTTATGCAACTGTCATATCATTTAAGGTTCCGTGTGATCTGAAGAATAATAACTCTGTGTGGGGTCTCTGGAACCCCTCTTCCCCCTCAAAGTCCTTTCACAGCTGCTAAGTTCAGGTGCCAAATTGTCTTCCCAAATACCTTTTAACCTGGTACCAAGCTAGAAGAGTGACATCAGACAGCTGACAAAATACGCTGTTCTAGGCCAAAGAAAAGTTTCCCTGTTGGTCAGTCACCCTTATAGACCATGCGGGTAGACTTCCTATTTAAGAAGCAAAAGTAACAAACCAAACTGGTTGTTATCTAAACAAGAAGAGAGATGACTGCGGGCGGGGGAAGGGATAAATTAGGAGACTGGGATTAACATATACACACCACTATATATAAAATATATAATCAATAAAGACCTACTGTACAGCACAGGGAACTCTACTCAATATTTTTTATAATCTATATGGGAAAAGAATTTGAAAAAGAATGGATACATGTACGTATAACCGAATCACTTTGCTGTAAACCTGAAACTAACACAACATTGTAAATCAACTATACTCCAGCATAAAATAAAAATTAAAAAACAAGAGAGGTGATTTATTACCTTTTACCCAAAGGACAGACTGTTAAAAGGAATATATAGGTGAGAATAACGGAAATAACAAGCAGTCTTTATTGAGTACTAGGTAAGTGTCAGGAGCTGTTTAAACTCATTGTGCTCTTACCACAACATGATGACTTAGGGGCACTTCTCATCCCTGTTCTGCAAAACAGGGAGTTGAAGTCAGAGAGGTTAAGTGACTGGGTCAAGTTCACACAACCAGGAAGTGACTTGAACCTGAACGTACAAGACCTCAGATCTAGCTTAAAATCCCAGTGATATAATTTGTAAATTGGATGTCCTTCAGTAAGCCACTTGGCCACTCTGAGCCTCAGCTTCTCACAGTTAAGTGGTAGCCACAAGTCTTATTTCAAAAGATAGAGGTTAGCATTAAGCAAGATGATTTTTGTAGCAGCTTATCCAGTACCTGCCACAAGATAGGTGCTCAGTAACAGTACCAGCCCCTTTTCCTTCCCTTCCCACAATGCTGGGATCTCAGTCCCCTGCCCAGCCTTGGCCTCTGGTCCCAGAAAGACAACTCTATTTCCTAATGAAATATTTGTGTTTCTCAATTGTTTTGTTATTTTGGCTTCTGGGAATGTAGGCAACGCCTTTGGGCAATGCTTGTAGTGAGAGGCCAGACCCCTCTGTTCCAATTTCAATGAGTTCAATGTATAGGGGGAGGTGAGCCTTAGGGTTGGGAGCCCCAGGCATGAGAAAACAACCCCCCCCTCCACCAGCTCTCTGATGAGGTCTTAATGCTTTGCTGGCAGGAAGAGGCAGCTTTAGGAGGACACAATCCTTACAATGTAATTTCACAGCCCTGGAGGTTCAGACAGGGCAGGAGAGGAAGTAACTGCCAATAGTTGGTGGCTCCATCTTCTTGCCTCAGCCTCTCCTAAGCACAGGACTCCAGCAAAGCTCTGATTTTACTCCTGAGGATACCTAGATCAGAGGGTTGAGTCTCCATAGGTTTTTCCCAAAGCTATGACTGGGAAGAAGTAAGACCAGAATTCCTAATATTTCCCCCTCTCTTTTATATTTCCACTGCTGTGCTGGGCTGCCTTCTGCCCAGGCCAAAGACACTACGACCTTCTACCCTACCCACCAGTTCAAACTAGCACCCCGCCTCCAGAAGTTTCTCCTGGTTCTTAGTTTTTCCTTTCTAATTCCTTTGGGCTCCTTTGGAGATGATCTTGGGTAGGGGGTGAGCAGCTGGGTTTGTTCAGAATCTTGATTGGAACTGGAACCTCTATTGTTTCATCCCTTTTAGCTTTGACATCTCATATAACCATTCCATGAGGCCTTAACATTCCAAATGTGTATGCACACACCCCAGGCCACTCCCCAGGCAGGGTCAGGGAGAGGTGTGTTAGGAGGAGCTGGTAGACCCAGTTTTTGCCCTTACTCTGTCGTGCACTCCTCCTTCTGGGATCACCAGACCTGCCTATGATTTTTGATCTTCCCGGGCTTTGATGTCCAGGTTTCTCTTTGATGCTATGAGATGCCCCAGTATCTTTCTGATACATTTCCTATTTTCTTAATTTCCTATTTCTATACTCATTCATGCGTTTAACACATATTTATGGAGCTTCGACTATTCACCAAGCACTGTGCTAAGTGAAAAGTTGAACTGGCTTCTGTTTCTGTCACTTACAACAAAAAGTATCTTAGCTAAGACACCCAGGTATTATTAAGTTTATTTTACAGGTATAAATGTGGGGGACAAGAGGGCATGAATGAGCCTAAACTAAGAGCCTTAGCCAAGAAGTGTAGATATAGAAAATATACCCTTGTCTGGGCTCCTTCCACTGCACTTCACTGCCTCGGGGAGATACTTGTCAAACTTTCTCTGCATTCTGCTAAGATCGGAAGGTGAATGTGCGTGGTGTGTTATCCCAAGAGGGAGGCACTAACAACCTCCTAGGTAAGGCTGAAGAATTTGATGACATTCTTAACTTTTAAGGCAGTACAACATGATAATTATAAAAATGAATTTGCCGACCAATAAATCTGGTTTCAAATTCTCACCTTGCTGGGCAGATGACCTTGATTAACTTACTGAGTCTCAGTATCCTTCTCTGTAAAATGCGGATAATTATAACTACCACCGTGTTTGTCATGAAGCTTCGCTGAGATAATAATGCATGTAAACACTGAATGCTGCAGGCCTGGCATAGGTTAGGCACTTGGTGAGTACCATTTGTTAAGATGATGATGATGATGATGATGATGATGTTGATGATGATGATGTTGATGCTGCTGCTGCTGACCTACCAAATTATTCATCTTGGCAGAAGCACTGTGGCCCTCAGGTGGTTAATATTAAGCAATTCTATTCAACAGGTTAGCCTGTTTAGTTTCCTAGCAGCTATATTTTAAGGCTGGTATTGGTTTGTGCTGTGGGGTCAGTGAGTCGTTGGCCCTGGGTGTCTTTACGTTATCCAGGTAAGGTTGCCTTTGCTATTGTTCATGCTGAAGTCCTTTGGGGAGCTCCAGCCAGGTATGTCATCGGGCCCTGGAGAGCATCTAGAGTGGCTTTGCATTGGAATTTGTACAAGGTGTTCTGCCACCCAGCTGAGTCAGAATTAGTGGTGTTCTAGATAAGGCAGAGACTCCACTCAGACTCTTAGAGTCTCATCAAAGCCTCTTTGCAAAAAGGTCACTGGTCTACTTTCATCCAACAGCAGAAGCTCCCAGCCCACTGGGTTCATTTTGGAGGCTGTGGTGGGCTTGTCTGCCATGCAGTTGCTATTAAAATCTCAGTAATGGGGGAAAGTCATCTTCCCATGTTCCTTGGTGCTCGCTTGGCACTGAGGATGGTAGTACGAGGAGAGAGTCCCCACCCGAGGAATGAAGCAAAGCCCAAGCCCTGGAGGTAAATCCCTAGCAGGTCCCAGGGCAGGCAAATCATTAAATGTCTGTAAGGGGGCTGTGAATTAGAACTGTCCCTCAGGCTGGACCACAATGCCACAAACTCTTCAAGGACAACTACAAAGGGAATTTTTAAAGTCTCAAGGTTATTGTATAATTTTAGAAGTTTAAGGTCATGTATAATAAAAATCATATATTATTTAAATGCCACTCTTTTTTTTCCCTATAAAGTATCTGGAGGAGGCAGAGAGAGAGAGAAGAGAGAGAGAAAGGGGCAAAGATAGAGACCAAAGCAGAGCGAGAGAGCTTTCAAATATCATTTAATGCCTAAATGTCATAGGCTTAAAAAATTCAACAGAATTCTCATGCATTCTTTCCCACAGGGGGCTACCCTTTAAACAACGACCTTTAAAAAAACCAAAGCAAACGAACAGTCTTGATACTGATGACATGTGTTCTTTTTCAGCATGGACATTCTGCTGTTAACAGGATGAATTTCATCAGCCCAAATGGTCAGTATTGGGGTGGTAGATCTTAGGATCTAACAGATTTTTATGGCCCACATCTGTCTGGGGTGATTGAGTTCCTGGTTCTTTCAAGATGGGATGATTTAAATAATTGTTCTTTACTGCGGTTGTAAAAATTCCATTCTGCCTTTCTAGCTGCGGTGATTTATTTGAAGACCCCAGGGGCAGGCAAGGTTGGAGCGCAGAGTAAGCTATAGGTAAACATATCAATTACATTGCAGGTATTACTTCCCCAAAGATCTCAAAAAATGGCTCAAAAAGCAGTGTTTCACAGTGGAAAGGGCATGGTTCTTGAAGTCTGAAGGCCTGGGCTCATGCCTTGGCAACATTAATAAGCTCCCAGAGGGAGCTACAGTGCGGGTACACAGAGAAGTCTTTCCAGGTAATTGCAGATGTTTTGCAAGGCTACTGGAGACAGCAACTCTCTTGAGAAAATAATTAATAAGAACTCTGCTTAAAGTCAGCACTTTGAACAATTGCACACTGAGAGACTGATAAATCTCTATAATTAATATTAAACATGTTGATACGTGGAAGTGACCTTCCCAGCTCAGACCGGTGTGGAATGAGACCAGTTCGGTCAAGTTAAGCAGGTCCTGGGTGATACAGAATAGGGATCCAGGTAGGCTCTACACATAGAAATTCTTTTCCTAGCTAAGGGGTCCACTAACTGTTAGCGGGGAGGATTGGAAGTTGTGTCTGAATTTCGCTCTATGTAGTATGATTACGAATCTTCTATTCTCAGTCCTTTGCCAGTCCTCAAATACAGCAGCCCTTTCAGGCATTAAGAGAAAAGTAGGCTCTGTAAATAGTTGTCTATACTCACTGTCTTCAATTCTTTTCTTCCATCCTCTCTTGAATCCGTTGTAATAAGGCTTGTCAAGGTCCCCAGGGACCAATGATGAAGCTAGTTGTCAGTTATTCTCCTTGAACTCTCAAAAGCATTTGACTCGGTTGATCACCCCTTCCTTCCTGAAATACTTCCTTTTTTTGGCTTCCAGGAGACCATAGTCTCCTGGTTTTCCTATTGTTCCTCCTTCACCACCACCCCTCCATTCCTTCTTAGTGTTCTTTCCTGGCTTCTGTTAACCTTCCTGACATTCTAACCATAGAGAATGCCGGGGATCAGTCAATGAACCTTGCCTCCTCTTTGCCTACATCCAATCCTTGGTGATCGGATCCAATACGATGGTTTTAACAACCATCTCTAGACTGATGCATAAGAAGTTACCATTTTATGGGTCCAAGGGGTTGACTATCAGTACTTTCATATGGTTAAACCTAATGACTCCCAAACATCATTGCCCATGAGCTCCAGGTACCTCCATCTACTTGTATATGGGGCTTGATATTTTCTCTGGGATGTCGAAGATGCATTACAAGCATAATATTCTTGCTTATTTCAGTTAATGACAAGTTCATTTTTCCAGTTGTTCAGCTAAAAATCCTTGAATCCTCTATTCCTCTGACAATCAACATCCAATCCATCTGCAAATCCTTTTGACTCTAACTTCAAAACATATCCAACCCTGACAACAGTTACCGTCCCCCCTACATGTTGGCTCCTGGTATTATAATCTCTCACCTGGCATATGCAATGCTTTCTAACTGGATCCTTGTTCTGTCCTTGCCCCGTAAAGCAGCAGGGGAACTCCTGTTAAAACACAATTTAGATCATGTCAATTCTTTGCTTAAAACCTCTGACTTACTCCGAGTTAAAGTCAAAGGTCTTGCAATGGCTTCCCAGTCTCTGTAGAGATCTGGTTGCTGTTTCTTCCCTAGGCTTAACACTGAACTTCTCCTCGCCCACTCCAGGCACACTGACTCCTTGTTGTTCTTCTGCCTCAGGACCTTTGCACTGACTAGTTTTTCCACCTGGAATTCTTCTCCCCTGGATAGCCTTATGGTTCAGGTTCAGTTTCTTATTGTTCTGCTTTGGACCCACTATTTCCACTACCTGCCACTATGTGCCAGTCCGTGTGCCAAGTGCTATGGATACAGCGATGGCAAAACTATAGCAGTTCTTACCCTTGTGGAGCTTCTATTTAGTGTCTGTGGGGGGACATATACTAACTGAATAATTGCGCAAAACTGCAGAAGCGGAGCTCAGATGAGTGCTGTAAGAGAGAGATACTCGTGCAATGAGAGCTTAATGGAAGGATCTGGGGAGGCTTCTCAGAGGAGGTGATACTTGAGCTGGGAATGATGGAGGGCCATGGTTCTCTCGGTGCGCTGATTAGTGCACACATGGACCTGTGACTCTTGCTAGGTCAATGACTGTCACCAGGCCTCCATGCCCTGGGGGTTTTCTATGAGGATGTGGGAGAAAGTGATTCCTTTTTTCCAGGTAGCTGAGCTATTGGCTGTGAGCCCAGAGCTGCTGGTGGTTACATCTCCATAGTTGGAAGGATCTTACCTGATGGAAGAAAGAATCAAGACCGCATTAGAAAAAACTTAGATGAGCTGGATGGAGAGTTCTGACAGTAGGGGAGGCTCCTGATCTGGTGTCCCCAAATCCAATTCTTTCCCTGGGTTATATGAGCCATTAAACTAGTTGGGCAGTTTTAGCAAGTTCAGTTTAGCGATTTCTGTCCCTTGGGATATGTGCATCCTGACCAATCTTCTTCCCTCCATAAGAGGAGCAGAAGGGTGCATCTCTGGGAGAAAGAGCTCAGCTTGACAAGACCCAGAGCCTCCTTCTCAGGTTCTCCCCTCCTCCCCAGCATCTGCAGTCTCTTCCTCACAAGAGCCGCATCAAAAGGGAGGAGGGTCATGGATCCTGGTGGATTTGAGGGCAGCCGTGACAATGATCATGGACAGAGCTGAACCAGGTGGGGCCTCAGCTGCTTTATCAAGTGTTCTCACCTTTTCTAAAAGTTAAGGTCTAGAGAAGAAAACTCTCTGAGCCCAAGATTAAATACTTATCATGAAATGTTTCCTTTCTCTTTCTTAGCTTCGTGGTGTAAAATGTAAGAAGCCCTTAGGGTAATAAGTAAGCCTGTCTTTGTCTTCTCCGGTCATGAGTTCCTCTCCTTAGAGACAGCTTCTGGAGTATCCTTCCAGAGGAATTTTACACACAGACAAGGGAGTATGTAACTCTGAGTGCATATGGTTTCACACAAATGGTTTCCTGCTATGCATGCTGTTCTGTCTCTGGCTCTTAGTACTTACTGTATTTTTGGTTATTGTTTCATATAAGCGCACATAAAGTGGTCTCAGCCTTCTTATAAGTTCCAGAACATTCTATTGTGTAGAGGTATACGTGCTTAACCAGCTCCCAATTAAAGGATTGTTTCCAGTCTTTTGCTATTATCAAAGCTTTCCCGAGTGCTCAAAAGATGATACACACATCTTTGGGTCTATGGACAGGGTTCTCGGTAGGGTAAATTGGGTGATGTTTTCCCTTTAATTTTCATTTTGTCCTCCTCTGGATCTGAAATGCACTCTCTCTGTTAGTCCAGAGAGGGGGTATAATTAGAAGAAGATCGTAGAATAAGTGATGAGCTAAGTCAGAATTAGAACTCGGATGCCGGGCCTCCTAATCCATCCAGCATTGCCTCTGTCCACCTCCACGTGGCCCCCTGGCTCACCAGAGAAGCAGGCAACAGCAGCTGAGCTGGGGAAGGTGCGGGAGTGGGGCTGGGGGAGGGAGGGTGATTATAGCCCAAGCTGTTGATAAGGCAAGGCAACAAGGGAGGGCTCCATCCAGGGTGTTTAGGACCTGGGGAAGGAGAGGCTGAAGGTGCATGGCCCAGAAAATGAACTTAGGAGTGAAAACAAAAGGCAAGTATCCATTTTCCCCTTTTTCCATTGTCACAGAACTTTTAGCTGGGCTTATGGCCACCCAGAATAAAAATTATTTTCCAGCCTCCCACTGGAGGCTGTAAAGTGATGTGTCATGTGACAGCCTCCAGGAACCCTTGTTAAAAGACAAGGTCTGCCCCCTCTTCTTCATCCTGCCCTGCTGCCGGGAGTGCAGGTGCCCTCACTCGAGGCTGTAGGACCAAGGCCGCAAATTAGGGATGGAAAGAGGGTGCTGGAGTGAGCCTGTGTCCCTGGCAACCTTGTGGATCAGAGCTCTCTTATAGCCTGGACCTCAGGCCTCCAGATTTCCACCTGAGAGATTAAAAACTAGGGTGCAAAAGCTCGGAATGTTTTGGGTTTCTTTGTGCAGCTGAATTGAATCTTACCTGAAACTAAAGGCCATGGTTGAGTATGTTGAGTTCTTACGGTTCTGACAATGGATTTGTCCTGGGCTACCTGAGCTCCGTTTGCTAGATCACCTGTCAGCCTTGGTCAGGGGTGTAAATGGAACCATGATAGTGCTGGGGATGGGCCTGAGGAGTCAGGATACCTAGGTCCTCAGATGGCTCTGCTGATGCCAGTACGTTTCATGACTTCATGCAAAGAATTCCCTTTCCCTGGGTCTCAGTTTCCTAATCTGGAAAATGAGACGTTTGAATCAGAAAACCTCTAAGGTCCTTTCCAACTGTGATGCTCATAGCTCTGTCTCGGATGGTTGACCTGGATCTCTCTCCCTTCCCAGCTCTGTCCTCTGAACTCCTCATGGCATTTCACTGGTCTCGCCCTTGGACCATGGTCAGGTTTTGCCTTGCATCTCTCTTCTCCTTGAAGTTCTCTGAGGTCAGGCCCTTGGGCTTCTTCCTGTCATACCCTTGTCTAGCTTCTAGAATAGTGCCTTGGGTATAAAGTGTATTCAGTACACCTTTGTCAAATAGACGATCTCACACAGACACAACTGGAATATGATCCCGGATCTTTCATGCCCTACTCCCCCGGCCCGCCCCCCAACCCCAGCCCATGCTGGTTCCACTTTCACCCTGTGGAAGCTGGGAGGGAACAGCAGTCCACACCCACCTTCCCCTGCTGGAGCTTTGCCTCCCTCAGAGCTGCACCCACACAGGGTTTCCCTGCCCCAACCTGTTGCTAATTTTGGTCTCTGTGGCTTGGTCCTCCTCTGCCACACCTTCCTGTGACGTCCTCAGGCCCCCATCTCCCAGCCAGGGAGCGAAGGAAGGGAGATACCACTGAATGCCCTGGCGGGGGTGGAGGGGTTCTTTGCTGAAGTCTTCTACCTCTTTCCTTTCCAGTAGTTTATTCCTCCTCATTCTCATCCCTCCCAATTATGAGCTTTGTGAACATCATTCTCCTAGCGCAGACACCAAAAAACGAAGGAACAGAGTGGGTGAGCAACTTCCCCTGGGTTGCACAGCGGGAAGGTCTCTGTGGACAATAAGTTTCTTGGTGGCCACCGTCAGCAGAAGATGACAGAAAAGGGTAAAGACCCCAGTCCTGTAATGTTCCCATCCATCTTTGCTCTGTGAATATCATAATCTCTCTCTGTGGCTGGGAAATGCCCACCTTGGTTTGGCAGTAGGGTTTGGATATTTTTGGGCATCTGAACCTTCCTCCACGTCCCTTCCCCTCTCTTTCTTACTGCCCACAGGTCATCAGTCTCCACCACAGGGCAATTCCAGTCCCTGCCTCCTGGTCTCTGCTCTCCTCTGGACCGTGTTAGGGACTGTCACCTACCCAGCGTGACACCATTACCCTGCACAGTTGGTAGCCTCACTATCCTCATTCTAGAGGTGAGGACACTGAAGTTCAGAGACGTCCAGTGACTTGTCCAAGGTAACACCCCAGGTAACGTGTAGGGCTGGGCTCTGAAATCATGTCCTTAGCCCCCAAGCCCAGGGCTCTCTCCTTTGCAGCCTACATGGGGTGGGGGCAGCTGTGCTTTCTTCCACTCTCCTGGGGAGTGGCTTTATTGGAGAAGAACACAAACTCCACAGTCGACATAAATGGAGCACTGACTCTGTACCAGGCTTGGCTTGAACTCCTTCAATCCTCACCACATCCTACGCAGTGGGTACCACTACTCTCTTTGGTTTATAGCCAGGGAAACTGAGGCCCAGAGAGATGAGTGACTGATCTGAGTTAACATATCTAGTGGTTGACAGAAGTGTCAACTTGAACCCAGGACCGACAGCTTCAGTGCTGAAGAATGGTGCTGCCTTTCTGAAAGGAAAAGCACAGGTTTGAGAGAGCCATATAGGTCTGGGTTTGAAGCCCCGCTTTGCCACGTCTAGCTGGTGCCGTCTCTCTCACCTGGGCCCCTAGATATGCAACAGGGGTGCTGCCCTGCAGTGTTGGGTTGTGTGGACACAAGAGAGGCATCTAGAGATAAAGCTCATTATAAAGTTCTGGCCCTGGGCGCAGGGTAGAGGCTCAGTCAACCCGAGTTCCTTTCTTCTCTTTCTAGGCTTCAGCTAAGGTTCTCCGGTCTCAGCCCACGAAGGAAGGATCTTAGATTACAGGAAAGAGGGTGTTCTACTGAAGTTGGAGCCGGCTTCTTCCTGGTCCCAGGCAGCTTGCCCTTTTCATCTTCCTGGACCTCGCTCCGAGGGGCTGTGGGAGAGACTGTGCCCTGTGTCTCCCTCTCTGTTTTACAGCCTGAAGTTTAATCTTCTCCCCTCCCTGCCCACCCTGGTGTCCCCTTTCCACCTCCCTAGCACACTGCCCGTGGGTTTCTACCATGGAAAGGCCCTACTGCCTGAACTCCTATCTGCTTCCTGTGGTTAATATTGGGGCAGGTTCTTTGAGTGGGAACATCTGTCTGAGTCACTGTGCCCTCCGCAGCTCCCACTGACTCAGCATTGGGCTTCCCTTCCTGTCCCCATCCCCCCCCCCGACAGGTGAGCTTCTCCCTGCTCCACTCTGACCACCGGCTCCTCGTTTACCAGCCGCTCAGAGCCTCTGAGAGAGGGCAGGGCTCAATTTCAAGGCTCCACTCCTTTTGAGCACCTGCTCTGAACCAGGCCCTGTGCTAAGCATTTTCTGTGCATTATCTTATTTGAGTCTCAAAACATCACTGTGTGGTCACGGTTAGTTACTAACTGTTTCCTCTTGGAGGCTCAGGGAGATTAAGGAGGCTAATTTACCCCAAATCGCAGAGCTAGGCAGAGCCATGACTCAAACCCATGTCTGGCGGACTCCAGATCCCAGGTTCTTAAACACACTGTCCTGTGCGATATTTGGTCCTGAAGCAGAGGGAAAGACAGACAAGCGTCCTTCTTGCTGGGAGAATTTGAATACCCAATCACACATTCAACTTTGGGGGAAAATGTGGCTCCTGGGCACCCACTTAGAAGTCAAAAGTTGCCCTGGGATTTCCCAGAGACCAAAGAAGGCCACCATGTGTGGGAGGGAGGAAGTGTGAATTTCCAGGGGCCGGAGGGGTTCTCAGTGCTTGGAGTCCAGTGGTGCTGGGCAGTCCAGTGGTGCTTTCCTGTAATCTAAGATCCTTCCTTCGTGGAGGAGTGGTTCTCATCTCCTTGGAGGTCTGGGTTACTTGGACTGGGCTGTTCACTCCCTAGCAGACCTTCACAGAGGGCCCTGTGTGTACTCACACTCTACCACCAAGGCTCTCTGGGTAGTAAAAGAGGCAGAAGTGGCAACAAGTATTGGCATGGCTGGTGACAAGGGCTATGGTGGAAGCAGGCAAAGAAGGAAGGCTTTGAGGAAGGCTCTGAAGAAGGGCAAGGACCCACTCTCCCCAAGGTCTCGTGTAGAGTGATGGAAGGTCAGAGAGTGCTGGGTTCAAATCCAGGCTCTGACGCTTCTGACCTAGGGGATCTCCAGCAGATTTTCTCTGAGCTTCAGTTTTGCCATCATGAAATGGGGATAATCCTGTCTACGTCACTGGAGTGTAGTGCCTGGTAAATAAGGTGGGGCTTTTTTTTTTTTTTTTGATTGATTGATTTTGGGCTGCGTTGGGTCTTCATTGCTGCATGCGAGCGGGGGCTACACATCGTTGAGTTGCGTGGGCTTCTTATTGCGGTGGCTTCTCTCGTTGCAGAGCATGGGCTCTAGGCGCATGGGCTTCAGTAGTTGCAGCACGTGGGCTCAGCAGTTTGGGCTCGCGGGCTCTAGAGCGTAGGCTCAGTAGTTGTGGTGCACGGGCTTAGTTGCTCCGTGGCATGTGGGATCTTCCCGGACCAGGGCTTGAACCCGTGTCCCCTATATTGGCAGGCAGATTCTTAACCACTGTGCCACCAGGGGAGTCCAATAAGGCGGGTTTTAAAGCCCTGAGAGGTATCGGATGCTACTCTCTGTTTCCGTTCCCACCTTGTCCTGTCATCAAAAAATACTTGCAGGAACAATCTTCCCAGCAGCCATGGTTGCTGTCAAAGTCAATGGCTTGATCCTCAAGTTAGACAGTAACTCTGAGCTCTACTCTTTTGGCCTGATCACAGAGGGTTTTAGATAAGAGATTGAGGTGAATTGAGGGTCACTCCCATACCTCTTCTTAAAAACAAAGCAAAAGAAAACAAAACAAGCAAACAAAAAAAAACCCAAAACTAAAAATGGTGTTACAATGTCAATTGATGGGGAATTGGGAACTTTAACTTGCAAAGATGCTGCTTAACCCTCAAAACTGGGAGGCTTTACAGGCTGGGTTAAGAACACAGATTTGAGACCCAGACTATCTAGGTTTGCTTCTTGGCTCCATGATGTTCAAGCTGAATGAACTTGGACACTTTTCTTATAATGCCCAGTATCCTTGCATTGGGCCTTATCTTTTTCAGCTGAGAATGGGGATCCTAAGAGTACTTACTACTAGGGTCTTCCTCCTGGAGAACATGTGAGGCCAAAATAAGATAGCATGTGTCAGGAGCTAAGCACAGAACCTGGAGTATAGGAAGCTCTCAGAAAACATTAGCCGGTCTGTTACTGCTTGGAAACTGCGGTTTAGCCTTAGAGAGTGGCAGTGCTGGCCGGGACTCTGGGGTTATCTAGATGCATGGTTTTCACCTGGGGGGCTCCAGGGTGTATGGACGTGCCCCAGGAGCCCCTCGTCAGATTCCAGAGAGGAGTAGGCAGGCCCACATATCCTCTGCCTCTGCCCCTGCCCCCATCTGTTTCATAGCTTGGGGTTCCCTGTAAAAGTTGTTTGGATAAAAGTGTGTGTGTGTGTTGACAGGGTTGGGGGGGTGGGTGGTTCTATTGGTTTTTTTTAGAAGTTTGAAATCTACAGATTTGTGTCAGTGATTTCCAGCTCCCTCTACCCCATGAGGACCTTTGACTATCTTTTCATCATAAATCCCATGGTTTGAAGAGTGTGGTCTACCTCCAAACTACATGTATTTAGCAATGACGTGTAAGATTTTTAGCTCTGGTTAAGGTATTTTGGGAAGACCTTTGGCAACACTTACAATTAGGAATCGTCATTGTCTATTTCAGAGTCTGAGAAGAGACTGGGGCCCTAGGCCTGGGACTTGGGTCCCCTCCACTCCTTTTCCTACAGGGGACCACGTCTTCTGAGCACCTTCTATAGCATCATCTTATTTAACTTTCGCAAGCATCCTTTGCTCCGATCTTCATTTTAGACTCAGAGAACAGAGCACGGAGGCATGGGCGGGGGTTGGTGGTGGTGGTATGTATCACTGCCCAGTATCACTCATTTGATAAATGGTTTTCAAAGTCCCAGCCCACTGAAGCTTTATTTATTTTCTGCATGAAAACTAGAGGCTTGTAGGATCTGTCCACTTTTTTCCAAGTCATCCCAACTCTTCTAAACATTTCACTGTTATTTGGAATTCATTAATTGGTTCCCTCTGTTAGCAGAGCTATGCAGGAAGGTACAGATGAGAGAACTGTGTTAAGCCACAAGTGGTCTGTGTTTGATTTCATTACTTGCATCTCCTCCACAATTCCACGCTACAGTTTATTCACACATACACATGAGCATACTCTAAGAAATACATGCTCAGAAACAAGGTGTCCGCAGCAGAACCCCAGACATATACACTCCACAACACGTCTGTTCTTTGAGGCATAAACATGGAAGCGGATGCACACACAGGGATGGTCAGATACTCGGACTCTTATATGTATCCAGATACAAAGAACCATAGCTACACAGCATGCACACACATACACGTACACCCTAATTGAAATGAGTTCTCTCTGAAGCCCGTTTGACCAGATGTCTTTGGAAGAAGGGATATAGGATTTACAAAAAGGAGAATTGCAACGATAACAGGGTAAACTTAACATGCTCACTAAACTGGCAAAAAAAAAAATTGGAGGGGAGTTGAATAATGACACCAAATGCTGAGGATTACTTTTTATAAAACAAGTGTCTTAATACATTGCCACTAACAAAGAAATGGTCGTTTTTTTTGGAAACATCTTTCTTATCGCTCCAGTAGTCAGATGTGTTTATACTCTCTTTTGTTGTAATTCCACTTCTAGGAAGTTAATCTAAAGAAGAACATCAACAAGAAGAAAATTTGACTTATAGAAAAGTAGCCACAACACAGTTACTTAGGAAATAGTGGTAGCCAGATAAATACCTACAATTCAATCCCGTCATCTCAGTTTGAGGCAGTCTTTTCCAGCCACATCACAATGACAATTATGAAGACTAGGGAACATCACAGAAAATATTTATGATAAAGTCAGTGAAAAAGAAGAGCACAAAACTGGGAGTTCACTGTGGATGGGATGAGATGAAGATTTGTCTACAAAGAGCTAAACAATGGAAAGTGAGAAACGAACAGCTCTTTGAGAGATATGACTATTATTGATTTGGTTTTTTGTTTGTTTACTTTAATGTTGTTATAATAAAGATTTCTGTTCCCAAAGCTATCTGTAATATAAAAAACCCAATGTAAGGGCTTCCCTGGTGGCGCAGTGGTTGAGAGTCCTCCTGCCGATGCAGGGGACACGGGTTCGTGCCCCGGTCCGGGAAGATCCCACATGCTGCGGAGCGGCTGGGCCCGTGAGCCATGGCCGCTGAGCCTGCGCGTCCGGAGCCTGTGCTCCACAACGGGAGAGGCCACAACAGTGAGAGGCCCGCGTACCGCAAAAAAAAAAAAAAAAAAAAAACCCAATGTAAGCCAGCCTGACAACTGCAGTAAAGATTTAACCCACTCGCGGATAATGGACCCTTAGCAACTCCTATGTTCGAGGGGCTGTATACACAGACACGTGCATCTATCTCTAAGAATGCCATGTGTACATTGGACTTGGTCAGCCTCCCAGCCTCAACCTACAAGAGTCTTAAATGACAAGCTAAGAATTGTCCATGGTGCTTCACAGGCCTAAGGCTCACCTCTGTTATTCTTCAAAGCCCTAAACTTGAATATTTTCAGGTGATCTATTTAATACCAATACCTGAACTTGCAGCTCCTGATCCTTGGAGATAAGACTCCAGTTGGTGAAAAAAGTTATTCAGTAGGGCCAGAGACCAAGTAAGGTCTAGGCTTTCCATGAACTAGCTCTGTGACCTTTGACCAAACTTGTTAGCATTCACTGAAAATTGACCGCTTTGGGTGCTGTGGTGGATGCCCTACACCAGAGGTCCTCAACCTTCAGGAGCGCCAGAATCACCTGGAGGGGGTTTCTTGTTGATACAGAGGTTACTGGGCCTCACACCCTGTGATAAGACTCAGTAGGACTGGAGTGGGGCCCAGGAATTTGCATTCTAACAAGCTGCCAAGTGATGTTGAAGCTGTTGACCCAGTATGGAGGGCCACTTGCTCTACATAGATTTTGCTCAAAATAACCCTGCAAATGAAGTGCCTTAAATATTACTCCCATGAACTAAGAGGATAGAGAACTTGAGTGACTTGGAAAGTCATTTAATCTTCTTGGTAATAAGATTACCTCCTGCTCTTTCAAGAACTGAAATATGGAATTGATGAGACAATCCAGATACTAGTCATTTGCTCTGATGTGAATACCAACACACACGCACGCACACACACATCCACACACACACATCTTCCCCTCTATTATGGAGACCCACTGCCAGCCTGCCTTCTTTTTCAATATGAACTATCTCCAGGGGTCAGTTTCCTGTTTGTTTTTTGTTTTGTTTTTCAGTCAGTGAGAATGAACTGACTTAGATGGTCAACTTAGAAACCTGCATGGTTTCTGCTGTCACCAGGGAGCCTCAGCAAAGTGACAGCATGCACTGCTAGTGACTCCGCAGATGACCCAGGCTTTGTGGTCTCAGGCTTATCAGTGTATCCACTGTGCCGCCTGGGGGAGCTGGGTGCTGGGGGCACGCAGAGGAGCTGCTGCTTTGCAGCTGTGTGCCAGCAGTCCATCTCTGTGCAGCTCAGCTGTAGTATGAGGAAAATAGCACTGACCTTCATCAGGCAGTGGTGAGGGTTCAATGAGCTGGCCGTGTAAAGAGCACAGACTGGTACCCAACAGAGATTTTCCTGGGACTTGATGAAATGGCTCCAAACTTGCCATAAAAGAGTAAGAGGGTGAAAACAGCCAGGACACTCCTGGATGAAACACAAAAAAAAACAACAAAATAAAGAGAGGGGAGCCTTTCTTAACCAGATACCATGGCTCATTACGGTCAATGCAGTGATAAAGTAGGTGACCAATAAAAAGAAAGTCCATAAACAGAACCACGTATGTAGGATGCTATGGTACGTGATATGGCTTGTATGTCACATCAATTCAAAAATTAGGCCTGGAAAAACGGCAGTCCATATGGAAGAAAAGATTAAATTGGATCCTTACGTTACACCATATGCAAAAATCAACTGCAGACGGTTAAATGTTAAAAATACGCCCCTGGGGCTTCCCTGGTGGCACAGTGGTTGAGAGTCAGCCTGCTAATGCAGGGGACACGGGTTCGAGCCCTGGTCTGGGAGGATCCCACGTGCCGCGGAGCAAGTAGGCCCGTGAGCCACAACCACTGAGCCTGCGCGTCTGGAGCCTGTGCTCCGCAACAAGAGAGGCCGCGACAGTGAGAGGCCCGCGCACCGCGGTGAAGATGGCCCCCGCTTGCCACAACTAGAGAAAGCCCTCACACAGAAACAAAGACCCAACACAGCTAAAATAAATAAATTAATTAATAAACTCCTACCCCCAACATCTTCTTAAAAAAAATACGCCCCTGAAAATTTTAATAGAAAACTTTAATAGAAATATCTTTTGAACTTTGGAGAAGGGAAAGATTTCTTAAACAAGATACAAAAATGTTGACTCTAAAAGAAAAGAATGATACATTTTCTGTATTACAATTAAGAGTTTTCTTTCTTAAAAAGACAACTTGAAAATAAGCTACAGGTACTTCCCTGGTGGTTCAGTGGTTAAGACTCCACGCTCCCAGTGCAGGGGGCCTGGGTTCGATCCCTGGTCAGGGAACTAGATCCTGCATGCTGCAACTAAGACCGGCGCAGCCAAATAAAGAAAGAAAGAAAGAAAAAAGAAAATAAGCTACAAATCGTAGACTATATGGCAATCCACATCCTAACAAAGGATTATATAAGAATGTATCAAGAGCTCCTTGATATCTGTGAGAGACTCTATTCTTGTTTAAAATGATTCAGAATATATTGTCCTACATCATTGGCTTTGTGCTTGGCCATGTAACCTCCTTGAGCCAACAGAATGTGAGCAGATAGGACATGTGTCATAGCTTAGCAGAAGCTTTAAAAGCATTGCAAGTTTCTTTTTCCTGGATCCTCTGCCAGGAGAATGACATATCCTAAACAAAGCTGTTCCTTTAGCCTGAGCCCAGGAGTGGGAAGACGTGGGGCAAGGAGCTGACCCACAGGTTGAAGCAGAGATGCAACTGACCTGCAGACTTGAGAGCAAAAAGGAATGTTTCTTGTTAGAAGCCACCGATTTGGGGGATGAGGTGGGGGGGTTGTTATGGTAGCGAAAGCTGACCAATATGGAAACTAGTACCTAGCAGTGGGGTGCTGTGCTACCCAAAGAATAAAATGTGTGGTTTTGGCTTTGGGGCTGAGTGGCAGGCAGGGAAATAACTACTATAGGGGGCTGGAAAACCAGCAAGCTATGTAATGTAATAGTTAACCATTTGGAAAAACTGTCACATGTGATCATTCGGAAGGGCTCCCTTCCCCTACACTGCTGCTCTGGGAACCCACAGAAGGAGAGCTTCCCAAACCTCCAAAGGCCAAAGCCTTCCTGGCTTGACCTGTCATAGCATGTGTCCTCTTAAAACACTTACAGCCCCTTAGCTGTGTGTCACTAAATGTCCATGTCAAGGTCAATACCGTCCCATGTGGTCCACCTCTTCCCTGGGGGTCCATACTCACCCTCCAGGAGCTTGGGCACAAAGTGGGCGGCTGCCTTGGTCTTCTTGACTCGATTTCCCTTCATGACTTGGCCCTCCTTGTCCAGGCCCAAGTACCAGGCCCGGCTAGAACGACGCTGGTGATAGAGAGCAGAGGTGTACAGGACATAGTAATTCTCAAAGACGCACTCCTTAAAGCGACACTCAGCTGTGAAATGTGGCTGAGGAGACAAAGACCCAGAAAGGCACACACAGACAGAAACACAAAAAGACACATCACTGAACAGAAGGGAGCCCTGGGAAGAACAAGGCAGGATATAATCCATATGTTTGAGACTGGCAGAGCCAACTTCTGAGTCCACGCAGGAACTGGGAGAAAGGGAGCATGAGGAAGAGTCTGGTGGCCCCCCGAGGGCCGGGAACTAGACTTCTGGGGGCCTGGGATAAGAAGATAACTTCTCTCTGCTCTACTCCCAACCTCTCACCATCCAGGGCACCTGGAGGGAATTTCTGCTTGGAGGAGTTCCTGAATCCTTCCCCAGCATCCTGAATGACTCTGGGGAAGTGAGTAATAATGAGGTCTAGAGGAGGTTGGAGAAGACACAGGGGTCCTAAAAGGTTGAAAGAGTTGGACATTCAAAGAGCCTGGGGGTATTTAGGAGGCTATTGGAGGAGAAGGGATTGGAGGGAGGCTACAGGAGGTGCTTGGGAGCGGGCAGTGAGGACAGGGTGTCGGCAAGAGCTGGAGGAAGAGGAATCCCTGAGTTGCAAAATATCTGTAGCTGGGAAGGCTGTAGCTAGGGGAGTCCCCTGACTCCAGGCCACTCTGCCCCCTTGTCTCACCGAGCTGTAGAGCAGCCCCTCAGCGTTCATGGCCACGTAGTGACCCAGCTTGGCACTCTGGATGGTGACTACACAGAGCCCCACAGGGATCAGGTTGAAGTGGGCTGGGGGTGGAGAGAAGGGGTATCGGTACCCCAAGTTTCCAATCCCCATCTGAGCCCCCCCTCAATTATGGTCCTTGTTCTACTTCTTCCTTTGCGGGGTCAAAGAGCCAGACTGAAAACAACAGAACCTGAAGCCACAATAGGACTGTCATCTCCTATGCCTGCGCTCCCCCTTCCCACCCAGCAGCTGGATTCCCCTCTCACTGAAAGAGCTGGTGTCCTCTGGGGTGCCCTGGATGCTCCCATCGGGATTCGCCTGGAGGTAGAAACGCTGGCGGCAGAACAGTTTGGTGACGATGCCTTTGAGCTGAGGCTCTGGAGAGAGAGACATTCATCTTGGAACATGACATCTCTGTTCCCAGAAACATTGCTACACTTGGCGGGATCAGAGGAGAGAAAGAAAGGAGGATGGAGGGAAGGAAGAGGGTCCCAGGGCCCCAGCTCCCTGACCCTCTAAGCAAGCTCTCTCCCACCTCTCTTTGACTCCAGAGGAAGCTGGGGTGTGGGTCCCTTCTGCCTCCTCTAACCAGCTTTCAGTTGAATTGATTGAAATTTATTTAAAGGCTTAATTCCTACTCTACAGCTCAACCAGAATGGGGGGAGGGGAGAAGAAGGAAGAGGAAGGGGAGAGATATATGGAAACGCAGAGGACAGAGGGAGACAGGCAGAGCTGCTGAAGGGGCAGTGTGTTTGCGAATGTGGGGGGCATTAAGGTGACCCCAGGGTAGGGGCGCCCCCTCAGGGGTGGGGGTGGGACTGGACCTGACGCTGACTCAGCACCTGCTGCTGCAGCTGCCGCTCGCTTCGCGCGGGCCTCGCCTTGGCCCAGCGCCGGACTGTCTGACACTGACCCATCTGTCTGTCTGTCTGTCTGTCTGCTGGCTCGCGGGGGTCCCAGCCGTCCCTGAGGCTCAGCCTCTCCCCTTCAGCCAGGTAACCCGCCTGGGCTGGGGGATATTCGGTACCAAACCAAGGAAATGGGGGAGGGGGCCAGGGAGCTGGTGAGGCAGGCTGACTCACGTGGGGCTGGGTCCCACACAAAGGGTGGGCTGCTGACCTACCACTGCGGAGGGCCGGCGGCGGGGGGAGGAGGACGCCAGCGGCGGGGTGGGAGGGTCTCCCCCTAAGGGAGCTGCGAGCGGACGGGAGCGAGGCCAGAGGGACTTCCCGCCTGTCGCACCGGGACGGGGACCACAGGCTAACCTTCACAACTCTCTTTGCCTGGCGCTTGCGGCCGAGTTCCCCGTACCCCCTCGTAGGTGGTACGGCCGCCAGTCTCCGTGCGGGTATCCAGCCGTGTAGTGTGTCTGAGTTCCTCGCGGCAGAGGGTCTCCTGAGCCCGTGGGGCCCGATTTCTGAGCCGCGTAGGCGGTCGTGGGGGAGTGCCCAGCTCCCTTCTTGAAGTGCAGGTCACGGGAGGAGGGCGCACAGAGGGGCGGACTCGCGAGGTAGCTGCAAGGACACCCGGGGGAGAGCTGGGGAGATTGGTACCGAGCCAGGCAAGCTCGGCGAGGAGGAACGGATCGAAGGCTCGGAGGAGCGGGGGAACCGGGGCGGGGGCGGGGCTTCCGGAGCCGCAGAAAACCTCGGGGTGACCCAGGCGTCTGGAACCCCCATGCCCCTCCGCTCGGCATTGAAAGAATCTCTCATTGAGAGAGAGGGCACGTAGTCAGAGGATGGTGGGGATGGGGACTCCTGTGTTGCGGGGGGCGAGCGGGAGCTTCCAGGCTTCGGGGCACCAGGCTTATCCCCTCAAGCCTTCCCCCTGCCCTCGAAAGCGAGGAGACTCGGGGTTATGGGCGCGAGACAAGGGAAACTGAGGCATCGTCCGGCCGAGGGTTTGTGGTCCAGGCCCACCCCCTTTCACTTTCGGGCAGTCCCTGTCAGTCGGGCCCCGCTCTTCCGAGTCCCTGGCCTCACCTTCCCAGGCAGAGAGACCGCCGGCCCGGAGACCCCGCCCCAGTCACTCACCCGGGCAGCGGTCCGGTCGCGCGGGCCGCCCCCCCCGCACAGTCGCACCTTGGACAGCAGGATGAGGAGCTGCTTCTGGCAAAGGGACTTGGTGCCGCGGGGACACACGCGCCGCTGCACCGACACGGGCCGGCTGCCCCCGGGCCCGTGGACCTCCCGCTTCTGCCGGATCAGGCTGCTGGCCAGTGCCGCCATGGCACCCCGGGAGGAGACACCCCCAAACCGGCAGGCTCCCGGAGCGCGCTGGGCCACCCCGGAGAAGCCCGCTAGCTCACCAGGACATGCTCTTGACTCTCCGGTCCGACTCGCCGCCTCACCCACGGGACCTGAGGATAAGCCCTAGACGACCCCCACCCCAGGCACCAGCTCCCACCCTTGGGCCTCGTGCTAGCTTCGCCAGACCCAGCAGCCTATGTACCTCTCAGTTGACCCCACCCTCGACCTTTGCCCCCCGCAGAAAACTCCCCCTTCTCTGATCTCCAGTGTCCCTGTCCCCCACTAACACTATCCCAAAGCCAAGACCCTCAAATTTTCCACGATGTGGTTCCAATATCCCCAGGCACCTTTCCACCCTATTTCCGGGCCCTGCACTCCTGCCAAAGCCACTCTTGTAATTTTAAGGGTGTGGGTCCTTAGCTTTGGGGATATTAGCTCACCCCACCCCTGCTGGGGTGCTGCCAGTGTCTAGGGAGAACCCAACCTTGGTGTCTTTTCTTTTGCCACCCTCTAATTGAAGAATCCCCCACTTTTTTTCACTGAAATCCCCTAAAAAGTATGCCTTGAAATATCCAGACTGTCGCCAATCAGCAAGAAGAGGTTCCCAGACCCTGTCTCTGGACGATACCGCTTTTTACCAAGTCACCCCCATTTCTAGTGGCACAGCGTTCCAGCTGCTGAGCCCCTTTCCTCACCTTGTTACCATCCACTCCTTTTGAAGTCACCTCCAAATCCGCCCTTCCTAGTGGTTACACCAGGTGGTTGTCTGGAGGGCCCTGTGTCACCTTGGAATAAGGAGCATAGGTTTTTGGCTTTTTTCTTTTTTTCTGGCAGCCCCTAATTTCCTCGGGGACAGCTGGTGCTGTTTAGATCCCACGCCCTCCAATCCAACCAGCCCCCCGAGAGAGGAGTGCACCTACGTTGTCACGGGTCCCCAAATGTGAACAGACCCGCTATAAGTCAGAGCGCATCAGAGCTTTCTGCGACAGGGCTTCCTTGTCCTCCCCGGGACTGCCTATAGCGCCCCCTCTTCCTTCCCCGACGCCCCTCAACCTGTCCTCTCTTGTCGATCCGGGGACGGCTGGCGCTGGCTCCGGTTCCAGGCTTCTCCCTCCCTGTACCCCACAAGCGGAGCTTCCCCCGACGCCCAGCTAGACGTCCCGGACCCCAGGAAGGAGTGAGAGTGTCTCCGCAGAGAGCCCTGGTCTGGCGAAGTGAGCACTGGGCCTGGCGGCTGGACCAAGCGGAGCGGCGGCAGCGGCGGCAGCGGTAGCGGCTGTGGGAAGCTGAGGCGGCGGCAGCGACAGCGGCTTCCCCTCCCCCGAGAGCCGGTCCGGGGGCGGGGCAGGAGGCGGAGACCCCGGGAAAGACGGGGAGGTGAAGCTGGGCGGGCGGAACCCCGGGGTTCCTTGGAGGCAGGGAGTGGCGACGGTCTTAGAGACAGGCGGAGTCGAGGCAAGACCGCATGTCTCGCATGTCTCCGGGTTCAGAGGAGGAGGGACAAGGAGGCGACTTCACTGAATGGAACTCTGGATGGGGGGAGAGGTTGGGTTTAGATAGATGGAATGGCAGATGCCCCGAGAATGGAGAAAGGGACACTACTGCCCGGGATGGAGGACAGAACTGGATGAGGAAGGTGGCGGGAATAACTGAAGAGATAGCGGTGGTGGTGAGGTCTAGCCTGGGGTGAAATCGGCCTCCTTAATGTCTCTGCTTTTGTGTGAGACAAATTGGTCAGTCCCTGGTCTCCATACCTTTCTCCTTTACACGTTCTTTCAGCAAATATATTACCCCCATCCCTATTGACTCCTAAGAGAAAAGACCATAAGAACAGGCGGGAGATGGATGCCAGAGGCTGCACCGGAGTGGGAGGGGTGCTGGCCACAGATTTGGAAAGTGGAGAGGCACAGAACGACCTGTGCCAGGGATGGGGCGGGAGGAGGGTGGGAGGAAGTGGAGGAACCGGCGAGGAGGCCTTCTAGAACGGGCTCTTCAGGCCCAAAGGACTCAGCCTGTCTCCCAGGTGAGGGGAGAGCAGTCCCCTCCACATCCCGCTGGCCAACAGAAGCACATTCCAGGTTAGTAGGAACAGCGCCTTTAAAGGGCCCCGCCTCCCACGCCGGCTAAGACGCCCCCCCTTGCGTGCAGCCTTGGCCTCTTCCACAGCGGCGCGCAGGGCGCGGGCAGGGTCCCTGCGAAGCAGGGCCAACGCCCCGAGCAGCGAAGCTGCGCCGTCCCCCGCACGGAGCTTTTGGCCACTCAGAAAATAGTGGGGCAGCGTCCCGGCCTCGAGCACCCGGCCCAGCTCATCCAGCAGCCCGAGGCAGCAGGCGCCCGCATTCTCGGCTCGCGCCAGAGAGGGCGCGGACAGCCGCTCACACGCCCAGTAGAGCAACGTCCGCAGGAGGTAGCGCGCCGCGACCCTCGTCCTGGCCACCAGAGGGCGCAGCAGCGCCTGAGCCGCCGCGTGCGCTTGCAGCAGGGGAACGGATATGCGCGTCTTGAGCGCCAGCTCTTGGCGGGCGAAGCAGAGCTGCCAGCCGGAGGCTTCCGGCCGCTCTGTGCCGCCGCCGCCGCCGGGCACCAGGTAGAAGGAAGACGACTCCGAGGCCAGCGGGCCGGCCCACGAGTGGCTCCGAGGCCCCTGGGGCCAGCCGGCCACAGACACCACGGGGATCAAGTCGAAAAGCAGGAGGCGGCGCGGGGGCCCGGTCGTAGCCAGGAGGATGGTGGTGAGCCCCGCGTGGCGGGCTGCGTGGACCAAGCGCGGGGCACCCGGAACCGGAAACGGGGACTCAACGACCGCAGCCAGCGAAGCAGAGAACCAGGCAGCCACCTGGGCGGGGCACAATGTGGGCCATGCCTCCGGAGCCTCCAACGGCTGTGGCACTGGGCTAACGTCGGTTGCTTTGGTGACGTCACCATCCGTTTTTTTTCGGTGGTGAGGGAAAGCCAACGTCGGTTACGTCTTGTTGAGGCAACTCTGGCACTGAAACATTACTAGGTGAGTTTTCCAAAGACTCGTGTGTCTCAGGCTCAGTGACGTGTAGCTGGTCCACGGAGATTTGCGGATCCTTGGGAGTTTCTTTGCTTTGGGCTGGGTGGATCGAATCACGTCCTCCTGGGACTGGGGGTCCTAGGCAATCCTGCCATGCCTCCCGGACCGAGGTTCCGCGTACCTGCTCTGGGAGGAAGAGCCATGTGTAACACGATCCCACGTCCGGTTGCAGCTCCTGCCCAGTGCCATCTAGCGAAAGCACGGGCACCAGGAGTGTGAAGCCGGCGTCGTAGTGAGGTCCCCGAGCGTAGGGACCTAGAGGCGCAGGCCCCAGATCCAGGGAGCCCTCGCGAATCCCGCAACGAAGCAGCAGGAGCTCTGCCTGAGGAGGAAAGCGAGGGTCCCGGCGGTGAACGAGATCTAAGGAAAGAGAAGGGATCGTAAAGTCGTGATCCAGAGCCGGGGCGGGGTGAGGCGGAGCTGAGAGCTGCAAGTTCCCGAAGGCTGGGAGGGTTACTTAGCAAGCAAAGAGAAAACAAAGTCCTTGGCCTGGAAGAGATCTGGTCCTGGCTTGGGACCTTCACTCCAGCTCGCCTGCACACCCAGCTCCTGGATCAGCTGGGTTAGTTCTTTCAGCTGCGCCCCAGAGCAGAAGTCGATGTCCGTGAGCGGCCGGGCTGGGGCTGGGGGCGGTGGGCCCCACCAGGGAGCACTCCCCCAGACCGCGGAAGCCATATGGCTCTGTCGTTTGGGGGCTAGGAAATACACAAACGGGAGGAAGCCCAGACGGGCCGTACCTTTTGCTGCGGAAAATTGGCCCCCGTTCTTGGCTCTTCCAGAGGCCAAGAGGGTTCCCAAGACACGGTCCGCCAATGGGTCTGCAGACGAAGGGCCCTAAATTTAGTCTTGAAAGAGAACAAATAAATACCTCCTCCGTCCTTGCCCTTTTCTCATATGCTGGTCCCCGCCCCCATGGAACGGTTCACCTGACTCAGCAGGTAGAAAGTAGCTGTTTGGCCCCTCCTAAGGAATGCAATAGCCTCCTTCGCTGCCCCTTGTCTACGTCCCCTTACCTCTTTTTCAGAAGAGGCTAGTGGTTTGCAGCTTCCCTCTTAGGGTTGGCTACAAAGGCTGGGAAGAGAATGGATAGGAAGATTCAGCAGGTAACTTCTTCCTGCTGCCTCTAAGGCCACGCCCTTAAATTATAACCACGCCCCTTTCTGGAGACTGTCGGGGTGGTTCCGGACCAGCCCGGCCTCCAGTCAGAGTTCAGTCACTCCTTTCGCTCTGCAGAGATCTCGCGGCTATCCTGGGAGTTGTAGTTTGTCTTCAAAGCTACCAGGGCGTTGGGGCCACGCCCCCACATCCTTTCCTGTTCCGTTGAAGTAGTGCCTGATGGAAGTTGTAGTTCCTATGGAGGTAAGCTATTCTGTGTCTTTATGATAAACTATTCTGTGTCTTTATGATAAACTATTCTGTGTCTTTACAAGGCCAGGTGAAGCGCACAAACACTCCTTGGGGTTAGAACAGAGGCCTAATAGGATGGATCTGAATAGCAAACAATAATGAGGGACATACACTAGGGAATGCAGAGAAATAGGGGACTCTACATCTCACTTGGGAGTAGAGAAGCTCTGGTCATTTAAATCTAGAAAGGTTCTTGCATGCAATTATAACTTCAGTTTAGAGATGAGACTGCAAGCCTAGAAAGGTTGCACATGACTTGTCCAAGTTCAGAGCTCAGCCAGAGAGCTGTTGGAAATGGGCACTCCAGCTGGGACGTATCTCCTTGGAATCGGTGGTGGTAACGTTAGACAAGAACACACCGATAGTGTGCATGTAGTGACCCAGGGATGGACATCTGACTCAGGGAAGGGACATATTAGTGTTGCCCACCTCAGACACACAAGTGGTGTCAGGGAAAACACTTTGGAATCTCGCAGTTTATGTGTGTATACAGAAGAGTTATCAGGACTGAAAATCAAGTCCAGAGCTAACTCCAGCTGGGCTAGGGCAGGGCAATGAAAAATTATCAGGGGAAGGAAATGGCTTTCAGCGACCAGTGCTATCATGGACACAGCTTAAGTCCAGGATGAACCTAGGAGTCAGAATAATAGGACAGAAAGATAGGACACCAGAGACACGCTCACAGATTAGACCAATGCATACTGGACCAGGAATTCTAACATTCCTTTTTCCTAGGGGTCTGTCTCCCCAGTGAACTAGGCCTAAGTCCATGGGCAAGAAAATTAAGTGGAGACACCTTGAAATATCTAGAGGCCTATGAAGGAGGGGACCCTCAGAATCCAGCGCTCAATTTGGGGAGCCTAAAACACAAGGTTTCCTAGTCACTGACAAAGGGAGGTCTTCTCCCTCAGTAACCAAGAGCCCCAAACACAGCCCAGAACGGGGGAGGCAAGTTTCCGTACATCTGGTCATGAGCCAAGAGACCAGATGAGGAAAACTGAAGCCTGGGCTCTTCTCACAGTCTGGGGAAATCAGGCACTGGGTGTCCAGCCCCACATCTTACCTCCTCCCCAGAGGGTGGCTTCTGAGCCACGCTAAAAATAGCTAAGTTCTCTGGTCTCTGGGGGAGCTTTAAGATGCTGGGGGTGAGTGACAGGGAAAGGAAAATTGCTCTAAACTCTAAAGCACTGCTCTCCAATAGCATTTTCCATGATGATGCAAATGTTCTAAATCTGTGCCGTCCAGTGCAGTAGCCGCTAGCTCCATGTGCCTACTGAGCCCTTAGAAGGTCATGGCACTGAGGAACAGAATTTTTTTTTTTTTTTTTTGGCCAAGCCATGAAGCTTGCGGGGTCTGAGTTCCCCGACCAGGGATTGAACCCCAGCCACAGCAGGGAAAGCGCCAGGTCCCAACACCTGGACCACCAGGGAACAGAACTGGATGCCAGGGAAATTCCGTTCCCTGAGGAAGAGAATTTTTAACATTTTAACTTAATTTTTAACAGAATTAATTTTCCTTAATTTTAACTAATTTACATTCCAACAGGCATTTGGCTAGTGGCTACTGTAATTGACAGTGCAGCTCTAGGGCCTTGGGGATAATGGATTTAGCTAGACAGCGATGGAGGGAAAGCAGGGATACTTTAGGTCCTCATCAGGTCCTGTGGAATTGGGCTGGGGTGGATGTCCTCAACCACCCACAGAACACTTCTCTTGTCTCTTTACTCCTCATGCATATCTGTCCCTCTTTTTCTAAGTTGCTCTGAGCACACTGATATCCCCACTCCTTGATGGTCTCTGGTGAGTTGTTGGATGTCTCTCAGTGAAGGCGCCTGGGAGACACAGCTTCGCACTTGTCCCTGCCTGCTCTGAACTGTCTCTGGCGGGCGTCAAAGACCACATGCCCTAGCCGGGTGCCTGACCCAGGACAGTAGGGCTTCCAGCTGGTTTTGGGAGGCGTAGACATCTGGCAATAGTTCTGGCAGGCTGGAGGAACTGAGGTACACCCAGTCTTGGCTGCCTGCTCGCCGGGAGGGTGATTGGAGCTCAATCAGTACAGGTACTTCTGAGAAGATTTGCAGGTCATTGTAGGCCACCTGAGCCCTGGGAGAGCAGGAGTTCTGACTGGGTGGGACAGAAGTCCATGGTATGTGCTGCCCAGCATCCTCCTTTCGAGGAACTGCCTCAGATATAAATGACTTTCGGGTCTGATGTGGGCCCAAAACTTGGACAGAGTCAGTTCCAGATGGTTCTTGTGGAGGCCAGGGTTTGGGATAAGGCATGAGTTGTTATGGAGGCCTGATCTCTTGGATAAGCCAGAGTCTTGAGTAAGGGCTGGACCCTTATGGGGGCCAGCATCGCGATTAATTTCCGAGTACTTGTGGAAGTTAGGGTCATGGGTATGTTCTGAGCTCCTGTAATTTCCAGCATCTTGGGTAAGGCCACATCTCCTTTTGACTTCAGTGGGTTGGATAAGGCCTGGATACTTATGGAGTTCAGAATCTTGAGTAAGACCTTGGCTCCTGCAGACTCAAGAATCTTGGGTAAGACCTGGATTCTTGTAGTCTCCTGAGTCTCGGGTAAGGCTTGAGCCCTTATGGAGGCGAGGGGTTTCCACAAGGCCTGGGCTCTTCAGATTCCTGGCAAAGGCCTGAGCTCTTGTTGGCTCCAGAGTCTTGGGCAAGGTATGGACGCTTCTCTGGCCCAGAATCTTGGGTAAAGTCTGGACTCCTAGAGACTCCTGCATCTTGGGCATTACCTGTACTCTTGTCACATCCAGAATCTTGAGAAGGGTGTGGGCTATTATGGAAGCCAGTTTTTTGGGAGAGCTCTTGACTTTTATACAGTACAGTCTCTTGCTTTCGTTCCAGATTCCTAGAGACTCCAGAATCATGCATAAAGCCTGAGCTCCTCTGAATGTCAGAAGTTTGGAGAAATGGTGTGTTCTTGTGGAGACCAGAGGGTTGGGTGAGATATGGGTGTATAAAGAAACGTCTATCTCGAGTAGAACCTAAGCTCTTCTGGGAGCCAGAATCTTGGGTAATGACTGGATTCTTCTGAAGATCAGAGTCGTGGGAAAGGCTTGGATTCTTGCAGAGGTAAGGGTCTTGGGTAAGGCCTGGAAGCTTGTCGAGGCCTGGATCTTGAGCAAGGCCTGGGTTCTTGGGGAGACCTGGGTCTCGGGTAAGGCCTGGGTTCTTATGGAGGCCTGGGTCTTGGATAAGGCCTGGGTCCTTGTGGAGGCTTGGATTTGGGGTAAGGCCTGGGTTTCTGAAAACTCTACAGTCTTTTGAAGGGCCTGGGGTCCTTTGGGGGACAGAGCCTTGGTTGAGGCCTAGACTCTCATGAAGTTCAGGGGGTTGGGGCTGGTTTGGGTTTTGAGAAGTAGTGGATAACTGGGGAGGGATGGGGCCCTGGGAAAAGAGGACAGACTGAGGAGACTTGGAGGTTGGGGGGAAGGTGGGGGGTTGTATTAAGGTGGAGGGCTTCTGGTGGTTGCTGTGTTGAAGGACAAAGGATCTGGGAGAAACAAGAGGCAGAGAAAGAGTGCATGGTGGAGGCATGGTGCATGGTGAGCTCTGGGCACTGGTTGGAGAATGGAAGCAAGGTTGAGAAGGTGCAGCATCCTTGGAGTACACCAGGAATGTGGGGTAGACTGGAGTCTGGGGGTCTGTGTTTCTCTTCTCTGACCTGCAAGGATGGAAGCTGCAGTAAGGGAAGGTCTTGGACTGTACAAATTTGTCTTTGGCATCATTTGAGGTCTTCCCTTCCATATTCCCCAACTCCAGGTAACCCAGTATGGATCCTGTGGAGGGCTTAGCACTGTCCCCACTACATTGCTTGAGTGTTTGTTCAGCTGTACCAGAGCTCACCAGACCATGCCCCTCTTGGGGCCTGGAGGGAGTACCAACCCATCCACACTGAGGCGGCATCCAGCAGCAAGTTCTTTCTGGAATACCCAGAGTTCTGAGGCAGACACACATGGAATAAGTTCTGCTTTACCCTGCGGTCATGGTAGACCACATGGCCGGAGGAGAGGCCTTGGCTAAAGGCAGACAAGGTAGAGGGAATAGAACCTAGGATGGGCGTAGGGGTGGTGGACGGGACTTGAGTGTTTGTCAGGGCCATGCCCAGCCCTGGGACAGAGGTTGTGGCAGAGATCGGGACAGGGGCTGGTGTAGGGGCTAGGGCAGGAGTAGTAGCAGGGGCAGAAGTTGGGAGAGGGACCAGAGTGTTGGCATGGATATAGGTCAGATGAGCATGGGTCAGGGTGCAGACAGAAGTTTGGCCCAGGGACTGGGCTGAGGCATGTGAGGTGTCCTGGTCTTGGGCCTGGGCTGGGGTATGTGCTGAGGTATGCTCAGGGCCATGGACCTGGGCAGGGCTGTGCTCAGGGCTGAGGGCTGGGGAGGGGGTCTGGGCTGGGGGGTGGTGTGCTCAGGGGAGTGGAATGTGGAGCAAGTCTCGGCCTGAGGTGGGGCGTGCTCAGAGGGGTGGGTGGAGGAGAAGGTCTGGGCTTTGGCAGGAGTGTTCCCAGTGGGGTGCACTAGGGAGAAGGCCTGGGTCTGGGCGGAAGTGTGCTCATGGGCGTGGCCTCGGGAGCAGGTCTCGGCCTGGGTGGGGGGCGGGTGTGCTCAGGGGGGTGGGCTGAGGAGGTGGCCTGGGCCTTGGCAGGAGCATGCGCAGGGGGCTGAACTGGGGGGCGGGTCTGGGCCCGGGCTGGGACCTGGGCTGGGTCAGAGTCTGGTGTCTTAGTCTTGCTGTCTTGGGGCAGGCAGAGTGGAACCACGTCCACCTTGCTCATCCTTCGGAGCTTGGAAGATGTCTCCTGCCTGGAGTACAAGGTGGCTTGGGACTTTAAGGCTGTGACCGGAGGGGCCTCCCCAGCTCTCACTACCCACTCCATCCACAGTCCCCGTGGAACCTCCGTGGAAGCCCCAGCCCATCCACACTGAGGCGGCATCCAGCAGCACTTAGAAGCATTCTCGTCATTTGTGTCTGGTATCCAGGAGTTTGGGTGGTGGTTTGGGTGCCCGAGCAGGAAGCTTGGGCGATGGCGGAAGCGGGAAGAAACTCTTGAGCACAGGTTCTTGGGATCCACGGAGCAGCGCATGCACATGCGATGGCTGCCTACACAGCTGGCTTGCTTGTCTGCGGGGAAAGGTGAGGTGGGTCAGGGCCTGGGTTCCTGAGGGGCTGAGAATCAAGGCAGGGATAGAAGAAAGGGGACAGGCCCACATCCCCTGAACCCACGCCGGCGCCCACTCACCTTTGGGGAAAATACGATAGAAAAGTACCCGCAAGTAACTCTTCAGATGCCTCCAGAGCTGAGGGAAGCAGGGGAGGGGGGAGACCGGGAGCAGGGTGAGCCCTGAAATCCAACCCTTGTCCGGTCACACCCCAGCAGCCCTCCCAACCTCAGCCCCTTCGAGGCCCCAGGGCTCCCCCAACTCTGCTGCCCAGATCCTGCCCTGACCATAGTCACCACGTTCATCCCCAAGTTGAGGAAGATGAATCTGATCAGGAGCAAACGAATTGAGTCTCCTAGCTCCTGGCGTGTCCTGGGGATGGGGCCAGTGAACGGCTCGGCTCAGTAGAGGGCTCGCTCACCCACGGCCGGGGGTCCAAGCATGCCTGGGTCCCCTGGCCTCCACATAGTCACTGGGAGCCAGCCTGGGTCATAATGGGGCAGGTGGTGAGGTCACAGTGAGGGAGGGGGACGAAAAGGAGGGCCCAGAGTGGCATTCCCTGGTAACCAGGGTCAGGTAAGCTGAGCCTGGACAGTCAAACAGGGCCCGGTGGCCGGCACACCTCCCCTCGAGCGGTCATTCATTCGCTCACCACCCACTGACTCACTTGTTCAAATGACACATTGCGTCTCTTGGCCCCTCTTGAGACTAGGAAGACCTTGGCCTCAGAGGCCTGCTGAAGGCCTGGCTGGAGTCCAGAGCCTCAGCCTTCTTCATGCCCTTCACTGGGCCTGGAGCTGGACCTGCCCAGATGTGGAACCTCCCAGTTTGGAAGCAACTTCTTGTATGAGGCTCTCTGTGGACAGGGACAGCTGAGACACAGAGGAGGTGCCCAGAGACCAGTGGCTTGGAGTCTGCAGCTGCAGATGTACTTAGTGCATGGTATAGGACCAGGAGGGGCCTGCTGGCAGAACTGTGGCCACTAAACCAAGGGGACCCTCAGGCCAAGAAGGGGACACTGGCTTCTTATTGCAGGAAGCCAAGGGCAGGGGCCCAGGCTGGCAGAAGGAGTGGCGCTTCCAAGCCACAGACCACCAATGTTTCCTGGACTCTGGCGCTCTTTATTAATCTCTCCATGCCCCGCCCCCGCCCCCATTTGCCACAGGTCAGTTCATTTTCCCAGTCTGGCTCCTGTGCAGAGAGGGCCTGGAGGCCGAGGTGGAAGGTAGCAGCGAGTTGGCCCGTGCTTGGCTCTCCTGCGGTTGCCGCTTACGCTCCAGGCTGTCATACACCTGGTAGTTGGCATTGCCTCCCGGGTTCCGGCTGAGTGGCATGAAGGTGGGCGGAGGTGGAGGGTGCTCGGTAGCCTGGACGTCAGGCAGGGGCTGGGAGGGGCGGAGGAGCAGCGCTGAGCTAGGAGCCAGGGCCCGCTTGTACGAGGCCTTGGCCAGCACCGTGAGGGAGGCGGACGTGGCCAGAGGGCGCCGCACGGGCAGCATCTCGGCCCATTCGCCTGCCCGGCGCCGCACCGCGTGGGGATCCAGGGAGTAGTTCAAGTGTTCCGTGAAGGGGTGCAGGCTGCGGTTGGGCTGGCTGTGAGCACAGCTGGGGAGGCTCCGTCCGTGGGCCGGGGGGGGGGGGGAGTTGCGCTGCCAGGCTTCGGGCCGGCAGCCCAGGAATTCTTACATTCCTTTGTCCCAGGGGTCTGTCTCCCCAGTGAACTAGGCCTAAGTCCATGGGCAAGAAAATTAAGTGGAGACACCTCGAAAAATTTAGAGGCCTATGAAGGAGGGGACCCTCAGAATCCAGCGCTCAATTTGGGGAGCCTAAAACACAAGGTTTCCTAGTCACTGACAAAGAGAGGTCTTCTCCCTCAGTAACCAAGAGCCCCAAACACAGCCCAGAACGGGGGAGGCAAGTTTCCATACATCTGGTCGTGACCCAAGAGACCAGATGAGGAAAGCTGAAGCCTGGGCTCTTTCTCACAGTCTGGGGAAATCAGGCATTAGGTGTCCAGCCCCACATCTTACCTCCTCCCCAGAGGGTGGCTTCTGAACCACCCTAAAAAGAGCAAAGTTCGCTGGTCTCTGGGGGAGCTTTAAGATGCTGGGGGTGGGTGACAGGGAAAGGAAAATTGCTCTAAACTCTAAAGCACTGCTCTCCAATAGCATTTTCCATGATGATGCAAATGTTCTAAATCTGTGCCGTCCAGTGCAGTAGCCGCTAGCTCCATGTGCCTACTGAGCCCTTAGAAGGTCATGGCACTGAGGAACAGAATTTTTTTTTTTTTTTTTGGCCAAGCCATGAAGCTTGCGGGGTCTGAGTTCCCCGACCAGGGATTGAACCCCAGCCACAGCAGGGAAAGCGCCAAGTCCCAACAACTGGACCACCAGGGAACAGAACTGGATGCCAGGGAAATTCTGTTCCCTGAGGAAGAGAATTTTTAACATTTTAACTTAATTTTTAACAGAATTAATTTTCCTTAATTTTAACTAATTTACATTCTAATAGGCATTTGGCTAGTGGCTACTGTAATTGACAGTGCAGCTCTAGGGCCTTGGGGATAACGGATTTAGCTAGACAGCGATGGAGGGAAAGCAGGGATAATTTATGTCCTCATCAGGCCCTGTGGCATGGGGCTGGGGTGGATGTCCTCAAGCAACCACAGAACTCTTCTCTTGTCTCTTTACTCCTCATGCATATCTGTCCCCTCTTTTTCTAAGTTGCTCATCACACACTGATACCCCCACTCCTTGATAGTCTCCGGTGAGTTGTTGGATGTCTCTCAGTGAAGGCGCCTGGGAGACACAGCTTCGCACTTGTCCCTGCCTGCTCTGAACTGTCTCTGGCGGGCGCCAAAGACCACATGCCCTAGCCGGGTGCCTGACCCAGGACAGTAGGGCTTCCAGCTGGTTTTGGGAGGCGTATACATCTGGCGATAGTTCTGGCAGGCTGGAGGAACTGTATCCATTGGGTGCTACACCCAGTCTTGGCTGCCTGCTCACCGGGAGGATGATTGCAGCTCAATTAGTACAGGTACCTCTGAGAAGGTTTTCAGGTCATTGTAGGCCATCTGAGCCCTGGGAGAGCAGGAGTTCTGACTGGGTGGGACAGAAGTCCATGGTATGTGCTGCCCAGCATCCTCCTTTCGAGGAACTGCCTCAGATATAAATGACTTTCGGGTCTGATGTGGGCCCAAAACTTGGACAGAGTCAGTTCCAGATGGTTCTTGTGGAGGCCAGGGTTTGGGATAAGGCATGAGTTGTTATGGAGGCCTGATCTCTTGGATAAGCCAGAGTCTTGAGTAAGAGCTGGACCCTTATGGGGGCCAGCATCGCGATTAATTTCCGAGTACTTGTGGAAGTTAGGGTCATGGGTATGTTCTGAGCTCCTGTAATTTCCAGCATCTTGGGTAAGGCCACATCTCCTTTTGACTTCAGTGGCTTGGGTAAAGCCTGGATACTTACGGAGGTCAGAATCTTGAGTAAGACCTTGGCTCCTGCAGACTCCAGAATCTTGGGTAAGACCTGGATTCTTGTAGTCTCCTGAGTCTCGGGTAAGACTTGAGCCCTTATGGAGGCGAGGGGTTTCCACAAGGCCTGGGCTCTTCAGATTCCTGGCAAAGGCCTGAGCTCTTGTTGACTCCAGAGTCTTAGGCAAGGTGTGGACGCTTCTCTGGCCCAGAATCTTGGGTAAAGTCTGGACTCCTAGAGACTCCTGCATCTTGGGCATTACCTGTACTCTTGTCACATCCAGAATCTTGAGAAGGGTGTGGGCTATTATGGAAGCCAGTTTTTAGGGAGAGCTCTTGACTTTTATAGAATACAGTCTCTTGCTTTCTTTCTAGATTCCTATAGACTCCAGAATCGTGCATAAAGCCTGAGCTCCTCTGAATGTCAGAAGTTTGGAGAAATGGTGTGTTCTTGTGGAGACCAGAGGGCTGGGTGAGATATGGGCGTTTAAAGAAACGTCTATCTCGAGTAGAACCTAAGCTCTTCTTGGTGCTAGAATCTTGGGTAATGACTGGATTCTTCTGAAAGTCAGAGTCGTGGGAAAGGCTTGGATTCTTGCAGAGGTAAGGGTCTTGGGTAAGGCCTGGAAGCTTGTGGAGGCCTGGATCTTGAGCAAGGCCCGGGTTCTTGGGGAGGCCTGGGTCTCGGGCAAGGCCTGAGTTCTTGTGGAGGCAGTCCTGGGATCATTGCTGGGGTTCATTGCTGGGGTCTGTGAAAGTGGTACCTGGTGAACCTCAAGTCATTTTGTTTGCACAATGAACATCTCAACAGATATAGAGGAATATAGACCTCACTTTCCATACCAGATGGGTTCCTGGAATGTGAGCAGATAGGCCTTTTATGAATCACCCTGCTTCTCTGTTCATTTTCATTTGACTAACGTTATCGATCATTTTAAGCTGATTCCATTAAGTGGGTCTATATTGAGCACCTGCTGTGTGTTTGGAGTCTTGATGGAAAATGCCCACTGGCTATTTCTCTTTCTTTCTCTCTTTTTTTTTCTTTTTGGCCATGCAGTGTGGTTTGCAGTATCTTAGTTCCCCGACCAGGGATTGAACTGGGGCCGTCAGCAATGAAAGCGTGTAGTCCTAATCACTGGACATCCCGGGAATTCCCTGTGGCTGTGTGGGCCCTGGCACCCCCCACACCACCACAAACCACCTCCTCTCTTCTTTTTATTCTTCTCCCAGTCACCTCTCTGTCAGGGAACGGTATACCTAGGCCTTTCCCGTCCCCTCAGCCGTGCTGGATCCAGAGACCGGGGGGTAACAGTGGGACAGGGCCTCCACCTCCCTGGTCAGCTCCCACAGCTGCCGCCTCACGTCTCTGGCATTATAGGCTATGCGCCCTGAGGAGTGGCGCCGGGGGATGTCTGCGACGTGGGCTGGGCCCAGGATGGGTGGCTGGGCTGGCGAGCACTGCTCCTGTTCTGCTTGGGGCACCCCCCAACCGTTCTTGTGGCTCAGGGCCTGAGGGCTGTGGGGCGGGGGTTCACAGGGTACGCGTAGGCCTGTAGGCCCAGCTCTGACTGCCTCTCTTTTGAGCGGCCTTCCCTCTACAGTTTGCTGGAAGCGGATGGTCTGGGTAGGTGGCTCCACAGCATCCTGGGCCCAGGGAGTCCAGAACCCCTAGGTGGACTGAAAGCCTTCCCAGTCCTTGGGGCAATTCCAGTTGTGGGGGCAGATTGTTGTGTGCTGACGTGGGGGCTTCTCGTCATCGCTGTCAGTTGTCAGGGGCCCAGGCTATGGGGCAGTGGGCGCGGCGTGCTGAAGAGTCTCGACGGCGATAGCGGCGAGTGGGTGGGGGGGACACGATCATTTTCACAGGGTCCATGGTGCACCGAAGGCAGACTGCAGGGGCGCTCTGCTTCGGGGGCTGGGTCTGCTTCCCAGGTGAGCATAACTTAGAAGCTTCTGTGGATCGGGGACAGGTGAGAGGCTGGTGGGGAGCCTGGCTCCTCCAGGAATGGAGAGGCAGGTTGCAGGAAGAAAAGCTGCATAGTTATGGTGTCTGAGCAGGGAGAGCGCGAGGGGAAGGGGTCCACTTAAGGTCAGGGCTAGAACACCTGGTTTCTGCCTTTCCTATTCCCCAACCTCCCCATCCTCCACTTACCTTTCTCACAAATAACACGAAACACTTGGTGTAAGAAGCCACGGAGTCTGCGCCAGAGCTAGGTGGGGGAGGACACAGTGACTGAGTGGCCGTGGCCATGGGGGTCCCTAGGGCCCCAACCTACTGTGCCCACAGTACTACCGGCCGGCTTCCTGTCCCAGAGGCTCCTGGGGGTAAGCGGGTCACAACGATGTGGGGCTCTCCCTCACAGTGTGCCAAGAGGGAGAGTCCTGGGCCTGTGTTTGACCCTCCAGCCTGGGCCAGGGCTTAGCAGAGGCCAAACCCTTCACCTTGCATGTCTCTCCTGTAGCCAGCCACCTGCACCAGCCCATAGGCCCTCTGGCCTGTTTGGTGTCTGTCCCATCAGCCCCTGCCTGGTCCTCTACACCAGGCTCTGACCTCTGCACAAACACTGGTCCTGATCTTAACTCCCCGAACAACCCCATTACCAGTGACCACCTCACCGCAGCACTCACTCCCCCTTTCTCTCTGACCTCAGAGCTGTTCACTGGAAAGGGCTGTGGGCTCGGACCCCCTCCTCCTCCCTCACTGGCAGAGTCACTTCTCCAGGGTTTGTTTCTTCAGAGCCCCACCCCTACCTCCCAACATAACAGCAGGCAAAACCAACAGTTAAACTTTTATATTTACAATATTCCATCCTGGAGTCCCTGCGCCGTGACAAAGTCATGATGCAATCAAAGGCAGGACTGCAAAGCAGCACTGTGCCAAGAAGGTGGACTACATCTCTATTGATTTGTTTGGTTGTGTTAAGCTTATCTATGGAAACAGCACAAGGGGGATTTGCGCCCAGGGTTAGGAAGATGAGAAAAACTACTACCCCCCCTACTATTGTTATTACAAAATGGAAAGTACCTATTTCAGCCCCAGGAAACTGCGAACACAATACACAAATGGAAATATAGGGATGTTCCTATGGAAAACACCCCCAATTGAACAACAGTGGCCCTACGAAGGGGTTGTTGATGATTTTGCTTTCATATGGGTCCACTATAAAGAAAGGTTAATACTCTGGCAACAATTGCCAGGTGATAAACAGGAGCGTAGGAGGTATTGTAAGTGCTACTAGTGGAGTCAGGTACACAGGAACTGTAGGATATATTGTAAATATTTTTAAGGCACTATTCAAAAAACTTGCCCATGCATTTAAGAAAAAAAAGTGTCATGAAGAACCTAGGGGTAAGAGAGGAATAAAGACACAGACCTGCTGGAGAACGGACTTGAGGATATGGGGAGAGGGAAGGGTGAGCTGTGACAAAGCGAGAGAGAGGCACGGACATATATACACTACCAAACGTAAGGTAGATGGCTAGTGGGAAGCAGCCGCATAGCACAGGGAGATCAGCTCGGTGCTTTGTGACCACCTGGAGGGGTGGGAGGGAGGAAGACGCTAGAGGGAAGAGATATTGGAACATATGTATATGTATAACTGATTCACTTTGTTATAAAGCAGAAACTAACACACCATTGTAAAGCAATTATACCCCAATAAAGATGTTTAAAAAAAAAAAAACCTGCCCATGCAGAAAGAACACGAAGATTGCACTTCTGTATTAAAGACCTTACATAATAGCTTGGCTTAACTATTAGAAAATAACCTGCAACTAATGAGAACTTGGGGAATTATCTTGTTAGTACATCTAGAAACTGGGGACATTTTCAGAAAACTGACAAAAATATTTTGAGGTTAGAACATGTTGAGATGTTTTGATTTTGTACATGATGATGAAACCTGCCTATATATAAATACCTGCTCTGAAAAATAAATTTGTGCTTGACGTGCTGACATCTACAAAGGGTGTCAGGTCTTGTTTCCTTCGCCGACGCCATCCATCCCTCAGGTTTACCTGGACTCGTTGGAGCTGGACTCCGACAATTTACAATATTCTCTTCATCTTTTGCCAGGTTTAAAAATGTGTACAGAGCCGCGAAGGGTTGGGGTGGGGACATGGGATTGTCAAGGAATTGTTCTGGGGACAGGGGCTGGGCATTGGAGTCCGTGGCTGAATCATGGGGTCCCCCAGCCCCCCTCCCATGCCCCAGTTTGGGGGGCATCTGTCTACAGGGTTCAGGGCCCAGGTCCCTAGCATTTAGAAGGCAGGGCTGTTTGGAAAGGAGCTAGACCAGGCAGGGGAAGGGGTGGGAAAAGAACTAAGTTTCCATGGGTGGAGGTGGGGGCAGAAGGGACAGTCAGGAGGCAAAGTTCTGGGGAGCCAAGACCAGGGATTTGGGCGTCAGTGGAAGACAGCACTCCACCCCCTATTCAAATTTGGCACCAATGAACCCACAAAATGCCAGCAGACGAGGATTGGCTCCTTCTCGGCTGGTGTCCCTTGAAACCCTTCCCGACATTGTTCCTTTCCCCAGAGGCCCAAACCGTTTCTCTTTGGGCAGTCACCTTACACACATCCTTTCAAATCAAATTCTTCCTGCTGGTGTCTGCCCAAGCGCTGTCCCCCACTGCCCCCTCCATCTGTTCCTCAGTACAGCTGACCCCGTTCTCTCCCCCAACCTGTCCGGGGAAGCCTTTCTCCCCTGCTCTCCTCCCCTCCCCCCTCCACTGCTCCTTTCCTTCAGCCCTGGGGGCCCAGGGGAGAGGGGGCAGGTCAAAGGAGGGGGTGGGCAGCTGAGGGGAGAAGCTGGCTTGAGACCAGGAAGGGATGTCTTCAGAGGGGGACGGCAAAGGGGGGAGGGAAAACAGGGGCAGAGAGGGAGGGATGAGACATGGCGAGAAGAGGGACGCAGGCGGGACCCCTTTAACTGCCACCTCCCCCTCTCCTGTATCCTACCTGCCCTGGCCCAGGGCTGAGGAATCCTTGGCAAGTTTTGGGGGGTCTTCGCCCCTCAAACCCACCTCAGCAGTTTGGCACGGATGAGCGACGGTCTGAGGACTGAGGGAAGAAGGGCTGCCCTCAGACCGCGGTGAGGGCTTTGGTCAAACATGCACGGCCTCTGTGGGTGGCAGGTGCCACGCAGCCCCCCACCCCACCCCACCCCCCGAACTCTAGGGGAAGGAAGGGCAGAGCTTAGGGTCTGTTCATCTCCTCAGGGTTTGTCCCTCCCCCTCAGCTTCTGTCAGTTTGAAGTCCTTTCACACCTGCTGTGTGAGAAGTTAAGTGCTGGGCCTGAGGCCCTAAGATGCAGGGAAGTGCTGGAGAGAAAGGGGTCGTCTGCATGGGAAAACGTACATCCACATGCAAGAACATGTTTCCACTCAGAAATGCATCCTGGACCCAGGGGAAGACAAGTTCCCAGGCACCACAGGGATGCAAGATCTCCTCTCTTCCCCGTGGCAGGGAATGTGTGTCTGTCATCTGTGGAAGGCGAGGCCTGCCCGGGGGAGACCGTGCTTCACCTCACTTGTGCCACGGGGGATACACATGCTTCGCTGGGGCGGGAGGGCTGGGGGCAGGGCAGGGGGGCAGTGATTTCCTCGCTACTTCCCAGGCACCACCCTGCATCGTCCGGTGGCCAAGGGTCGCTGTTTGTGAACACACCACTTCCAGGGTCTCCAGGGGGTGGGAGGAGGGAGGAGGTGGGGGCACAAATCCCCACAGAAATTCTTTGAGGGAGCCAACATGTGTCCAGGGCGGCAAAAAAAAAAAAAACCTCACCCTGCACATGGTTTCTCACCCCCTCGTGAGAAAGCACACCTCCACGTGGGAAAATACTTCCACGTCTCCACACACCAAAGACGGGTGTCCAGACGACAGAGGGGAAAAAACACCCCCCCAGTTGTTCAAAGGCCCGGGTCTAGAGAAGAGAACGGGCCACTCCGCGAGGGAGAAGCGCACACATCCCGGCGAGGAAACCCATGTCCACCTAAAGCTCCTCGATGTGTCACAGCTCCACACGACAAAAGCCTGTCGCCAAGTCCTCCTCCCTGCCTTCTGAGCTGGCCGGGAGGGCCGGGGAGTGGGGCCTCCCCGAGCCGCCCCCTATACCCGAGTGGTGGAGTGGGGATGGGGGAGCGTGTTGTTGTGGTTGGTAGCGGTGGGGGGAGGTGGGGGGAAGGGCCCAAAGGGATGGAGGGAGGGGGGCGGCGGGGGAGGGGGTGGCCCCAGGCCGCTGGGCAGCAGGGTCAGGGCCCCGGGGGCCAACAGTGGCAAATTGTCCGGCGCCCGGCGCAGGGCCAGGGTGTAGTCGGGCGGGCAGGCGGGGCGCAGGGCCTCCGCAGGTTCCGCCCCGACGCCCCCGCCCCGCTTCAGCTGCAGCGACACCAGCTCGTCCTCGGGTGGCAGCTCACGGCCGGCAACAGGGAGCAGGGTGCCCCGCCGGGCACGCCGGTGCCCGAGCCGCCTGGGCGGGGTTGGGGGGGAGGCTGAGCCGCCTGCACCGCAGCTCCTGCCGCCGGTCCCGCTTGTAGTAGAGGGCGGCGAAGGCAAGGATGTTGCGGAAGAGGGGGGAGCGCCCACGGCCACGGTGACGCTGAGCTCCGTGGAGTAGTCTCGGGAGTCCCCGGGGAAGCGGTCGTAGGCCCGGGGACCCGGCTCGGGCGGCAGGGTGGCCGGAGGCGGAGGACGGCGAGTGCCGGGGGCACCAGGGGGCGGGCGCGGCGGCCAGCGCGTGGCGTAGGGAGGGAGGCGCGTGGTGGTGGTGAAGAGCTCCGTGTGCAGGTTGTGCAGGTGCGGCACGAGCTTCAGCCAGAAGGCCACCTTGTTGGCGCGGTAGTTGGCGCGCACGCGCGGCTTCAAGCCGATGTGCAGGTACTGCTTCTCCTTGCTGTTGAACTTGCTCCACACCACCTCCTCGAAGCGGTTGCGCTTGGTGTGGATGAACTTGGTGTCCTGTGGCACCGGCTGGTTGGGGTCGCTGTGCACACAGCGGGGCAGGGAAAGGAGGAGTAAGGGTGAGGCTCCCATGAAAGGCAGGGGTGGGGGCGTGCTATGGGAGGAATGGGGAGAGAGATGGACAGAGATGCAGAGAGCTGGGGAGACGGGAAGTGAGACAGAGACGGATACGAAGAGACAGAGAAACTGCCAGAGACGGACGGACAGACAGACAAAGAGGGATGAAGCCAGACTGCCAGAGACAGTCTGACATGAGGACAGAGGGGCAGAGAGGGAAGAGACAGACCACCAGTGACAGAGGCAGAGTCTGAGAATGAATGAGATAGAGACATATGGAAACAGAGACACAAAAGGACATGAGAGACAGCCAGGGGGAAACCAGGGAGTACAGAGTAACCAGATCAAAGCAAGCAGAGATATCAATAGATTTCAAGAGAGAGAGGCAGAGACAGCAATAGACAGACAGACACAAACCCTCACACACACTCAGATACACAGATGGGAGCACTCAGACAGCGGGCAGAGCTCTGGGAGGAGAAGGAGAGAGCTGGGTGGGCAAGGGAGGGAAGGAGAGACAGACACGGAGCCGAAGGCACCAAGTGAGCCCGCCCCCCAGAAAGGACAGGGACCTCTCTGTCCAACTCTTCTGAGTCTTCAACACACACAGAAGAGCTGTCCGGCAGGTGTCTGAGTCGAGAAGGCAAGAGTGCCTTGATGGAGGAATGATGGCCGTGTGAAGGAGAGGGAGAGAAGGGGCTGAGGATGGAGGCGGTGTGTGCCCTGACCTGCAGGGATGCCCGACCCAGCCCCTCTGGCCCTCACCCGGTCTTGGCGAAGTTGGTCCAGTAGGTCGTGACCACGGCGCTGAGCATGACATCATTCTTGGAGAAGTTGCAGGGGAAGAGGTCGGTGGCACCCACCATGGGCACACCAAAGACGTAGGGTAGCTCATCCCCGTGCGCTGCATCTGCCCACTCGGGCCGGCCCTCAGCCTGGCAGTGGTGGTAGAAGGTGTAAAAGTAGACAGGGGACTGGTAGTCAGCGTGCAACTTGGCGGTGGCCACAGCCGGTGCCACCCACTGGTGGCCAGTAAAGAGCGCCAGCAGGGTCTTGCGCCACATCTCGCCATTGTCCCTGTCGGCCCAGTCCGTGTACATAAACTTGATGGTCTCCCGCAGCACATCCTTGCCCTCCGGGTAGCCATACAGGTTGTCCACAAAGTTGGAGATGGTGAAGTCGAAGGCGCTGGCGGACACGCCGTCCTCGCTCTCCGCCGAGTCCTCCACGAACTTGAGGCCCTCTCCCTGGTTGACACCGATGAGCATGTCGTAGTTGAGGAATTCTCCCTGCTGCATGAGGATCTCAGGGTCATCGGGGACTATGTCACCGTCCACCACGGGCCCAAAGGCGATATGGTAGCTGGGGAGAAGGGGTCAAGGTCGCATCACCTGTTCACCGGCCTCCTCTCAGCTCACAGCCTGCTGAGTCCTCTGCTCAGAAGACTCCTCTCCCCTAGTTAAAACCTTCTGAGCCCTTCAGGGTACTTGACCTCTCAGGAAGTCCTCCCTCAAGCACTTCATGGAGCCTCGTGCACACTGGCTCTGTTTAGGCACCTCCGCCTAGGGAAGGCTTCTGGGAGAAGGCAGGGCCCCGGGAGGGCCTTGAAGCCCACCTCTCCTGGCTAAATGGAATGCTTGTGGCCTGCGGGCACCTCTCACCCTCAACCTCCTTGGAACCAGCAAGGAGAATGGAGGCCTGGACCTGGCCCTCTCCCACCCCCATACTGGGCGGGCTGTACGTCCTGGTCCACCAGCTCCCGAGAAGGCTTCCGGCACAGACACTCCACGGCCTCGGCGCTGTCCTCCCGGTCACAGCCCACCTTGGCCGCCAGCAGCCGCATGTACTTGAGCGGCTGATAGTTGACAGACCAGCTAGAGATAGCAGTGCCACTCTGGGCGATGGCCTTCTGGAACAGCCCTGGTGGGACAGGCAGGCTTTAGGCTGGGCTGTATCAGCCCGAGGGAGGAGAAGGGGGACCTGGTAGGGTTGAGGGTGTGAGAAAGGGGACAAGAGGGACAGGCTGAGGAGGTGGCTGGTACCTTCCGAATGGTGGGAGAGGATCAGAATGTTGACACAGGAGGCCCCTGCCCCAGATCCGAAGACGGTGATGCGCTCGGGGTCGCCCCCAAAGTGGGCAATGTTCTCACTGAGCCAGCGCAGGGCCTGGATCTGGTCCATGAGCCCGTAGTTGCCTTTTGCAGCCTGGTCCCCAGTGCTGAGAAAACCTGGGGGTAGAGGAAGAAAGGGGGCTTCCTGGGGGTGTCACAGCATGCTTTCCCTCTTTCTGGGCAGCTCAGTCCAACCCAGAAGCCATTCTGCTTCTGCTGGGTTTAGAGGAACCCTGCCAGCAGGTCCTCCTCCCAGACTCCAGCCCCTAGAGTTGGCTGCCCACCCTCACCAGGCACCCCAAGCCGGTAGTTGAGTGTGGATACAATGACGTTGCCGTAGGTGGCCAGGACAGAGCCATCCAACACGTTCCCGGTGCCCTCCACGTAGGAGCCACCATGCAGAAACAGCATCACCGGGTTCTTCCCGGAGTCCCGGATATCTGCGTGGGGAGGGGGCGGGTAGGTGGGCCGGGGGGTGGGGGACAAGGACACAGTCAGACCAGAAGCAGCACCGCCCAGCTCCCAGGCCTGCTGAGTTCCAGCCCAGAGCTCAGGGGACATGTCACTCCCATCCCTGGGGGGCAAGAACGGATTCTCCTCCCTCCCTCCCCAGCTAACCCTGGCAGAAGATCCCTCCCCACCTCCTGCTGGTGTGCCCTACAGCACTTCTCCCCATGCCTGGCAGACCTTCCAAGAAGCCTAGCAGAGGCAGGGCTGGGGGCTGGCCCTCCTCAGGGCATCTGCTGGACCCAGGGGAACCCCTCCCCCCACACACACAGCAAATCTCCTTCCTGCTTCTAGGAAGAGCGAGCTCTCAAGGCTGCCATTGGAGCTAGAGATCCTGGGAGGGTCCAGGCGTTTCCTTCGACTCAGGCCGTGGGCCTCAGCTCCACATGGTAGCCTGTTCTGTGGGTGAGGGGGTGCCAGGCCCTAGGGTCCCTGGGGGCTTGGTCTCCTCCCCAGTTACCATGGCAACCCCCAGCTTAATTACTGTGGCCGGAGGCGGCAGGGTGGGAAAGAGCCTGCCTAATGAAGCCAGGGTCCAGCTCTAGTCTCGGACCCCCCAAACTGGCCTAAGTCCTGAGCTCTGGACCCTTCTCTTGCCATGTCCCCAAAGGATCCCATGATCACTCCCATATGTAGAAGGCCCCTTGAGGGGTAACTAATTCCGGAAGAGGGTGGGAGTCTGCGAGGGCTTGCCAGGGTCCCTGCCCCTGCAGCTCCTCCACGATGCAGCCACAGTGCCTGTGCTGGCGTCGCCCCTGGCCTCCAGGCCCTCCTCTTTCTTGACACCTGCAATCTCTGACCAGCCTGGGCACTCGGGCAAATAAGATCCAGGCCTGGGCCTCCACAGCTGGTCCCCAGTGCCTCTGCCCGCCTCCCTCATGCCGCTAGGAACTTCCCTCCTGGCAGAAGGTCAACCAACAGGTCACTGAGACACTCCCCTCCAACCCCCCACAGACACCTTCCTGCCTCCTGTCTCTTAGGACCTTCTATGACACCTCCTTCCACCTGACTTTGACCAGGAGCTCCTAGGTGGGCAGTGCCCTCTCTGTGTCCTCCCCCAATCCTGTTCTTCCCTTTGTTCCTGAACCTCCAGTGGCCTTCCAACAGTTCAGGCTGGTCTCCTTCCCTCCGAGGTCCTGTCCTAAATGTCCTCACCCCTCCCCGCTCCTCCCCACCCAGCACCTCCACTCCCAGCGAGGGGGGACGGGGAGTCAGAAAGGGGAGGAACAGGAAGGGGGGCTGGGGCAACAAGAATTCAACACCAACAACAAAAAAGAGGATCAAGAAAGAAGAAAGAAAAAAACAACAACCAAAAAACAAGAAGCTCTCGGGGCAGATTCAACAAGAAAAGAAAAAAAACCCAAAAAAACAAGAAACCAAAAAGATCCGCTTCTGGAAAAAAAGAAAAAAGTTCTTTGCACTTTTTCAAAATTTTGTGGTGAAACTTCAAGATATTGGGCCCTGTTTTCAAAAATGTCCAAATTCTTTAATTTGCTTCAAATGTGCATTTTCTGCATCGGACAGGCTTTGTTTTGGAAACTGTAGCAGGTTTCTGCTGTTTCGATTGTGGCATCCATTTGCCAACTTAAACTTGTTTTTTTTCAAATGTTATTTTGCTCCAAATTAAAATTGTTTTTTCAAATGTTATATTTCCCAAGTTTAAAAACAGTCCAAATGTCTTGGGCCTCCCTGGTGGCGCAGTGGCTGAGAGTCCGCCTGCCGATGCAGGGGACACGGGTTCGTGCCCTGGTCCGGGAAGATCCCACATGCCGCGGAGAGGCTGGGCCCATGAGCCATGGCCACTGAGCCTGCGTGTCTGGAGCCTGTGCTTCACAACGGGAGAGGCCACAACAGTGAGAGGCCCACGTACCGCAAAGTAGAAAAAAGTAAATAAATAAACAAATTTGTTTTAAATACAATTTATTGAACTGTAACTTTATAAAACTTAATTTTTAGTAATGACTGTTTAACAACTGGCTCAAAACATTCCTGAAAAGTTAACAAATGCCTCTTGAGCCAGTAAGAGCCAGTTCCAATACACCACTGTAAGGCAATCATCCCCAGACAATTTTCTTTTCATCTGATGTGGGAAATTGCCTTTTATAAGATACTTCATTTGGGCTTCTCATCACCCAACAAAATTTTCTCATGTATGGAAAGTAGGATACTTGAAGATTCAAAAAACACAGAATTTAGTGTGTATGAGAAGTTCAAAGTCATAGGAAACATGGGAGACCTGTTTAATATACAGGTTCCAAAGAGGTAGAAAGGACAGGGAGGGAGTTTTCTCCATCTTACCTGGATCTGTGTCCATCACCATGCCTACCCATTCCTGAGTTGTCAGTTTGCAAATATCCTTGTCCTTCACCATCCAGGAACAGGGAGCTTCTGAGAAAAGTGCACCACAGAATGGCTTCACTCTGATCACACAAGCATAGCCATATAGCTCTCCCCCAGCTAACACATCCAAGAGTTTGACTGTGAAATCTATCTGGCATTGAGACTGGCAAAAATGGACACAAGGTAATTTGTATATTGTGTTTTCTATTTTCTTTTTCAAAGAATCACGTTCAACCTTTTTTCTTTAGCACATCCCAGAACTTTCTTACTCTTATCATCCACTCCAATAAAAAGATAGCCTCGGGCTTCCCGGGTGGCGCAGTGGTTGAGAGTCCGCCTGCCGATGCAGGGGATGCCCCGGTCCGGGAAGATCCCACACGCCGCAGGGCGGCTAGGCCCGTGAGCCATGGCCGCTGGGCCTGCGCATCCGGAGCCTGTGCTCCGCAACGGGAGGGGCCACAGCAGTGAGAGGCCCGCATACCGCAAAAAAAAAAGAAAAGAAAAGAAAAGAAATAGCTTCCTTATTTTCAGCTATAATTTGTCTCCCTATAACTTCCACCTGCTGGGACTCACAAACAAATCGAATTGCTTTTGAACTAGCAGAACTATACTCTCATGACTCCCAAGGCTCATTGATGTTACTTGGTTGCTGATGACAACCATGATAGATACAAAGTTTTCTGAGAGTCTAGCTCCATATGAACATCTGCTCCACATTTCCCCAAATTTCTCACTCATTCTCCTTTACAAGTTGCTCCTGAGCTATGATTTTACTAAGCTCTTCATGATCTCAGACATAAACTGAGAGGAATAAGATTTTAAAAAAACTTTTTTTTTTTTTTTTTTACCTGGTGCTCTTGCTTTTCCTCTTGTTGCTTCAGTTCCACATCTGGCTTTGGTCTGAATGTTTGCCTTCTGTCACAGCCCCTGTTGCCCTTTGATATCAGCCTGGGAGGAGCAGGAACTCTGCCAGACTCCCCTAGTCTTCATAACATTGACCCCTGAGGAAGGCTGATAAGGACTCAAAAAAAGCCTATGACAGGGCAGATTGGCAGGCCAGGGTCTGACCTCTGGGAGAGAATGAAGTATTAGTGGGGAAATTCAGGGGTTTTCAAGTGAGAGGCCAAAGCTAAAATGTCCCTCCTCTAAAGGGCTGAGTATTATTTCTATACATCATACAAGCATCTCCTGTCACAGTTAATTTCATTTCAAAGCTCTACATTTATTTTAGATTAAGCTGTCCTGTACATATCTATTATGAACAATATTAACCTATTCTATCACCTTCCAAATCGTTTGTCCTATTCTATTCACTTTTATTCTCTTTTTCCTACTTTTCCTCTTTGTTGGACACAAGACCCAGCCTAGAAAAATACTCTTTGGTGAAGATTTGGCTACCCCTGGGTGAGAGGATTACAGATGATTTTTCATTGAATTTCTTTTCCTTTCCTTTTTTTTTCTTTAACTTTTCTGTATTTTCTAAATGACCTACAATGAACATCAATTGTTTGCGTATTTAAAAGAAAACAATTAAGTGAAAAAAAATAAACAGGTAAGATTACACCAGTTTCAACTTTACCTAAATTTGGTAAGCTCCCGTATGCTTTCTCATTTAATTCGGGAGTTAAATTATTTTCTCCCAGAATCTCCAAATCCAACGCATCTTTCAAAACCCAGATCAAATGCCACCTCTCCCAGGAAGCCTTTCTTGCTCTCTTTCGCAGTTCTTTGATATTTAGTGGCACCTCTTGCTTATTCAGGAAGCCTCCAAGCCCCTGACAAGCCAATGAGTTTCTCCTGGTCGGGGAGAGAGGGACACATTCATCAAAGTCCACCCCAACCCCTAGCCCTCAGGCGGGAATTCGGCGCAAGCACGATACTGTCGGAACACTGAATCGATAGTTCTTCCTGGAAAGCCAGGGCACACACACCCTCTACAGCCCGCCTCAGATGCCCTTCCCCAGTTGTGAAACGAGGCACCAGCAAAACCACTCCGGATGTCAGTCTCCCCAAGGTCGGAGATCAGGGAATTGGAGGGCGGGCGGGGACTACTCAGGGTCTTGCTTTCAACTTTCAGCATGTAGCCCGCCACGCCAAGAAGAGACGGCAAAGACGCCTGCGCCTTCCGGCCCTCCCTCCCCACCCCAACCCCGGCGTTCGCCTAGCCCTCCGATTGGCTGCTCCTAGCACCAGCCGAGCCTCAGGGCTGCGGCCCACGTGGTCCACTGGCCGTCGCGGGATTGGTTCTCCGGATCGGGCTGCCGCGGCAGCCGGCGGGGTAGCGAGGTGGAGCAGTGTGGGAAGCCCCAATCCCGTACCTCTGGGATTGAACGGCGGCGGGTGGGCTGAGGTCAGCCTCTGCAGGCCTGGGCAGGCCTCCTGAGAGTTTAGGGCGTAAGAGTTTTGGGGAGTTCCCAAAGTGGGCTGCGGACCCTCTGCCTGAGGCTTTGGTTTGAGCCCTGGATCCGGACTTGTGTTTCCCCGGAAGGATGGCGTCTCAGTCTTTCCTGAAGTTGGTGGGGTTTGGATGTTATTATTATTATTATCAGCAGTGGTATTATTATTGTTGTTATTATTATCGTTTTGAGGATACACCGTGTATAAGAATTGGTGGTCCTGCGCAGGGTGCCATGCAGAATGCCATGAGTTAGAAGTTGGAGGACGGAGGGCTTAGAGATACTTGAGGGACGTCCTTAACCTACGTGAAATGTTGGAGGTAAGTCGGCTTTATAAACCGTGCTGATGCTTGTATAATCCAGGCGCTTAGGGTTTAGTAGGGAGGGTCGTTCACTGACTGAATTAAACTGTCGCTTATTGAGCCGCCTTCTGTGTCCCAGGCATCATTCTGAGTGTAATGGATGCAAAGGCCAGTAAGAGGAAGTCCTGGTTCTTTAGGAGCTCTGCGTAATGGGGCTGGTGGGAGAGACGGGAGATGGGGGACGTGAATGGATGAATAATTGGCGTGTGATGCGTACTGTGGTGGGAAAAAGTGCTGTGGGAGTCAGAGGAGGGGATGGCTGAGGGAGTTAGGGACGACTTAACAGAGAAGGTGACGTTTGAACAAGGTTTTAGAACTACAGACTTTCTCCAGATTGAAAGTGGTAGGGAAGGCGCTCCAGACAGAGGAAAGCGTACTGAGGAAGAGAACAAGGAAAGTGTGCCCTCTGTGGCTGGAGCACACTTGGAGCTCTGCTCACAAGTTTCGTGCTTTTAGACAAGGTTATTTAAGTTCTCTTAGCCTGTTTGCTTTTTGTAACGTGTACTTACTTCTGCACAGGTTGATGAGATAAAGGTTCGAGCCTCTAAACAGGCACTTTACTAGTTTCCCTCTCTTTGTGGAATTCAGTTGCTGAATGGAGAACACAGACCATAGCTGTACGTTTTTAACTATGGAGTATCAAGCTATTGACATTTATAAATGGCTGAAGGAGGCATGCTGTGTCTCCGGAATTGTTATTTAGATACAATGCTGAAAAGCTGGAGAGGTTGACATTGTTTGTGTTCCTAGTACTTTAGCATAGCATGTCAGCGATAGTAAACTACGAGAAGGTGTCATTTACAATAAAATGCAGGCAGCTTTCTCATTCAGAAATTGATCATCCATGTTGTGAATTACCCAGGCTTTGCATCGTTTCCTTTATCTTGCCCATGGCCTGGAGAAAAATGAAATTAAACCTTGTATTTAGCTGGTAGTGGAAAAATATAAATCTGGTAATCAGATCTGTTTCTCTTTCCAGCATTGCTGTTATTTTTCTATGGACCTTTGTCAAATCCTAGCCTCCCTGGGTCTTGGACTCTTTAGCAGACTCTTGTATAAATTTTTTTATGACTATACTTTTCATCTTTGTTGGCAGCAGAATTGTAAATCAAATTGTATGTCAAATGAACTGGAGTTTACTTTATAAAGGATTTTAGGAGAAAATCTTTTCTAAAGATTTTGCTTTAGAACTAGATTATAAATCCCTTCACAGACATCCCTGAGATTTTATCATGCATGGTGTTTGGACTCACTAAAACAAGAAATGTTTTTCTGTACTGTAAATGCTTCTCCACTCTACTCTGTATTACAAAAATTTTTAAAAAGCACCTCCAAAACAAAACTTGTTCAAGTTTGCATTTTTGTACAGCAGAGTTGCTTGAGGTGAATAGTAGAAGATCAAATATTGAAAGCCACGGTTGCAACTTATCTAAAAAGAAGTCTTTTTTTCTCATGGGTAAACCTAAGTTTTCTTGGATGTGAAAATAGGGTGTTGGGCTGCTCTTAGATAATACAAGGAGGTGAAAAGCAATGATGCAATGATGAGTGAAGTATAGTCTGACCTGGCATTGCCATTGCTTCAGTGTTGGCATTGACCAGGGCATGACCCCTTAATCTTCTCTCTGAGCTGATTCTGGTTGTGGTTTTTCCACATTGATATGTTCTAGCCTATTTGGATACTGGTTTTATTATGTGTAAGAGTGTTTAATATTCTTTTGAATTACTGATACTTTCCTGTTTTTCTTTGTAGGTTGAGGTGAAAAATATGGCTTTGATATCTTCATGGAAAACTGCATTATTTCAGTCCTGAATCTGGTTCGGTTCCCTTATTGACTCATTACTATATTAAAAATGTTTATTTAGCAGTGATTGTAAAATGAAAGTAATTAACATGTACATGTTTTTTGGGGGGAGACTAAGGGGAAACAGGTGTTCAGCCTAGAAAAACATTTCTCATTGGATTTCCTGTGAAGTCAGTGTGTCTTGGGTTTAACTTTGAAACAAATTAAAAAATTTTTAAATTAAAAAAAAGTTTACTTAACTATGGTATTTGTTCTGGTAAAACCTTGTGGTCTAATAAGAATTTTTGCAAATATCCATTATACTCTTCTCATGGTACATAAAAGTGTTAATATTTTAAAACCTATAGACTATTCTATTTCAAAATTTAGTTCTATTATCTTAGTGCTATCAGAAAATGTGCTTTGAATTGCTGAAATGAGTTGTATTGGACAACACCTGTCTCAGCAGAGGCACTTAAAAATAATTTTCATCCTTCCTCTTGTAGTAATGATTTTTTTTTTAACCCGTATGTTTTTAACCTGTATGTTTAACCCTGCCAATCCGGTGGCAACTGAAGTGTTTGTGCAATATTTCACTTGAGAAATAAGGTATTTCACTCAAGATTGAATTCTTGCTGTTGGAGGATTTCACTCCAATATTGGATTAGCAAAAAAAGCAAAATGTTAATACAGAATGCCTCAAAAAATCAAAGGTAGGGACTTCCCTGGTGGCGCAGTGGTTGAGAGTCCGCCTGCCGATGCAGGGGACACGGGTTCGTGCCCCGGTCCGGGAAGATCCCACATGCCGCGGAGCGGCTGGGCCCGTGAGCCATGGCCGCTGAGCCTGCGCGTCCCGAGCCTGTGCTCCGCAACGGGAGAGGCCACAACAGTGAGAGGCCCGCGTACCGCAAAAAAAAAACAAAAAAAACCCAAAAAAACGCAAAGGTGGCCTGAATGAAAAATTTACTCTAAATACCTCGACTAATCTTTCAGTTTCCACATAATCATGACATGGAACAGCTCTTTGCTAAAAAACATTTATTCTTAAAATTTACTTAAGCGTTTCATAGAAACTTTAGTAATAGCCAGAATAATTCATGTCAGCTTAGCAAACTCTTAACAGCAAGCAGAAAGAGCTTATGAAAAGATCCTGTCTTTACACAGTCATAGTTAGGGCAGTATTTTACTTCATCTCTTCACTAATAGCTTTGCTTTCACACTGAAGTCTTCAGACTATTCTGTATATACATTCAACCCCTATTTTCCTGTAACCAGTTTCCCAAGGAAGGTATGTGTGGTTCACAAAGGGATCTTTAAAAGGTGATAAACTATAGCAAATGTTACTTAACAAATGAGTCTCAGCATATGGAAGGAGAAAGTGTTTCTAAGTATTTCTATAAAAAGCATGTCCGTGGTGGCGGGGGATGAACTGGGAGACTGGGATTGACATGTATACACTGATGTGTGTAAAAGTGATAATTAATAAGAACCTGCTGTATTAAAAAAATAAATAAAATAAAATTTAAAAAAGCAGGTCCATATTTCATACTGTTTGCAAACCGATAAAACCTATTCCTCATAGGCAGATAAATGCTTTCCTTTCTCAAAAGGCCTGCTTCCCCTTCACTACCCACTCTACGAGGTCTAACTTGGGTTTTTCCTGAGAGCTTCTATACCTCTTGTCCTTTAAGGAAGGGGACAGGAAAAGCTTCTGTGCCGAGTACCCTCTTTGATCACCTTCTCTATGCTGACCCTCACATCCCCTGCCAGTCCTGATTCTCTCACTCTGACCAGCTCGGTCAACTCTAAGTAGAGGTGTCTAGGGAGCAAGCTAAAAGGTTAAGATCAACGAGTACATCCTTTTAAAGAAATCCATGTGGCTGTTTAAAGTTCATACAATTATTAATTGAGGATGATTAAACAATGCTATTTACTGTGCGGAAAAGCAGCCCTCTGGCCTTATAGCGCAGCCATTTCGTTGTGAGACAAGGTGCTAATCCCTTTCAGTTCTCAGGGGAGTACAGTTTAATCAGATGCTGTACTTGTGTTGGATAACCTGTGATGGGACAAGCTCGGTGACTCTTCACGTAATTAAACACACAGCGATAACAAAACACATAGCCAGAGGTGGCGAGAACGGTGTCATTCACCCGGTTTTTACGACACAGTGGGCACACAGTCTTCATTTGGGGCAACAGGGGAGAATCAGAATTGTAGTCTAGATGTACCGGTGGTGGTGGAGTAGGCAGGGCAGTCAATGACTTGATGGTTTCTTCGTTTCCAGATGAATACCACCACTCAAGGAACTGCAGGAAGAATACACCCATCGAAAGGCCAGTAGAGAGGCATGAGGCGGCACCTCCCATGGCTTGCTTCAGAGCTGACTTTATCTTCTCGCAAACGCTGTTTGGAGAACAGAACAGGGAGGCAAAAGGAGAAACTGTTTATTTAGGTACAATCACAGAACAACTAATACACATGCAATTCTTACACTTTTCATTAGAATCGTTGATTCAGCTTGGGGATTGAATAGTTGCTGGACTGGCGTTTTCTCTTGTAAGTGTCTATTCGAAACAATTCCCTCTTTCTGACCTACTGTAGTTTAGGAGTTCTAGGAGCTAAGCTTTGTTTTTAATGACTAGGGCTTTGTTTGCTTTGTGTTTTGAGAAAGAAATTAATGAGCCATTGATTATATAGACCTTTATGGGGGTGGAAGATAGTATATCCAGAAAAAGAAATAACTCACTTAAAAAACAACTCAGCAGTACTGAGGAATATATTTGAACTTGTCAGAGAACACAGACACTAGGAGCGGGATAGCACCATGGTTAAGAGCAGTCTTTAGAATTGTACTGATCTGGCTTGAATCTCAGCTCTGCCGCCTATTAGCTGTGTGGCCTTGGCAAGGTACTCAAATGTTAGAACTTTCCTCAACTGTTAAGTGGTGCTAATGCATTTATTTCATTGAGCTGTGATGAGGATTCAGATAATATACGTAAACACCTAGCAAAGAGCCTGGTACCTAGCAAGTGTGTGCAAAAATGTAGCCATTATGATGAGGAAGGTTACCAGGATGGCAATCCTTGTTTTATGGACACAAGAATTTTTCGATGATTTTATGAAATACCCCAAAGTGGACTGAGGTGGGTAAATTTCATAAAATTGGGATAAGATTTTAGGATTTATTAATCAAATATGTTGGGGAAATGTTAAGGCCTTACCTCCCAGCTGGTTGCTGCATCATGCTGGCTCCGGCTGGTTTGTGCTCCAGAGCTTGTATATCCTGAACTGTAAGTCGATCTAGCCGAACCCCAGCCAGACTCAGCAGGGGTGAGTGATGCTCAGGCCTTTCCTAGGATGTATCGAAGCTGCTGTACAAGAAACCAGCCTTCCCAGGCCATGTTAACAAATGGGTAGGCTGCCAAAAAGGCTCTGTAAAATCGTATCCAGCGGGAAGTAGGGGGTGGATGGAATATTCATCCTCTTCTCTCAGGCTAGAAATCAGCTTCTCCAGCTTCACTTTCAGATAGGGAAGAAGAACCAGGAAGATAACTGACTTCCAAAGCTGCTTCTTTGGGAGACCAGCACTGGCCAACCTCTGAAGCTTGTGTGTGTCTCCCATTACGATCCTCTTTAAGCCATAAAAGTTTCAGAAAACGAGGCGCTGGTTTTAGACAGATAATGTTGCTGGAGCAGAAGATCTAGCAGGGTGAAGATTTCATCAAACCACTTCCACAAGAAGCCGTAGCGGGCAGGATTTGATTCTGCAAGAACCTAAAGCAAAATAAATAAATGAAATTCATTCCATTACACAGCTACTATGCCTTGTATTTATATTTCCTTTTTTTCCCTCTGAATTTCCACACTTTTCTTTCTGGGTCTACCTTAACCTCCCTTTAGTGCTGGGTATTCAGTACACATAACAAGAGACTCCATAACCATTAAATCATGTGAGGTGCATTATATGCTAATTGGTTATTTCAAAACTTAGGCCAAGAAATAAATTCAGATTATTGGCTTGGTTTTTACCCGGACGTTCCTAAAACTTTTCAGAGAATTAAATCCTTACCTTGACCACTTGCTGAAGAGCAGGTCTCACTGCTGTCATTAAACTGTCCTGTGCTACCACCTCAAAGATGGATGGCTGGCTGGTCATCCACCGCAGAAGCAGTTGTGATGTGAGCCCCGTGCTCAGCCATAGTTTCGTGTGTGCACTGGGTTTTACTTTGCCCACAGACTCTCTAGTAAGCATGAACTTTCTGGGGGTGCCAGATGGGTGCTATTTTACAGGAACTGGGCAAAAAAGACCTCTTCCAGAGGCAGAGGGGAGGGGTCTCAAGGGAAGATGAAGAATGAAGTCAACGCGGACACCCACGTTAGGGAAGTAGTGTGTGGGAGAGGTGAGTTGATTAATGCTGCACCTCACAGGGAGAAGCGTGACTATGGGGGGACAGGTACGGCGAAGGAGCGCTGGCCTCCCGAGCGGCAGTCCTGGAGGCGGCCAATCACGGACTCCCAATCCGGAGGGCTCAAAAGCCAGGCGGCTCTGAGGGATCGAAGGTGCCAGTGCAGGCCGGCCCCAACGGCCTGGCTCAGCTGTGGGCTGTGCAATCCCCCCACCCGCGCCAGTCCTTGCGAGTTGACCCCAGACGAGGGGCGAGGAGCCCGCGACGCCGCGTTTAAAAGGAGGTCTCGGCTTTATGTCAGAAGCCGCAACCGGAGATAGAAGCCGCTTGGAGCCCGCCGGCCGTGGAGAGGCGCTGTAGCCCCGAACGCGGTTCCGCGACCGGAACTAGAGAACTCTATGATCTCAAGGCACTTCCGCTTCCGCCCCCAGTGGGCTCGGCTGGATAGTTTTCCGCTGGTAGGTTTTACTTTTCTTAGCTGGTTTTGCATCGCTGTGTTGTTGGAAAGCCACGGCTCTGATATCTCTCTACAGAGTCTTTTTGGCAAGGTGTTGGGTCGCCGCACTGACGTCTGGCGCCCGGAGCCAGAGCTCGGCCTGTTGCTGAGGCCTTTGTTCCCTGGGGCGATAGAGAGAGGCGAGGGACCCAAGGGAATGTGGAGATGGAAGGCTCACTTTGCTTGCGGCGGGGGTGGTGGCTCACTATTTTTGCCGCCTTCGGGAAGGATTTGAAGCGACAAAGCCGAGATAGAAGGCTTAGCCTTATGGCTGCCAATTATTAACAACAAAAAAAATTTCCTGCTGTTGTTCAGAATTTGGGACGATTATTTTTCATTCAAGCTGGTACCTTAATTGTCTTCTAGGTTAGGTTACGTTCAAGCAGAACTCTGGGCACTTGCTACACTAAATGAAAATGGTTCCTGCCCTCGAACACGGTAGGATGCGTCACATTAGCGATATGAATACAGTGCTAAAACGGAGTGATACTGTTGAATTCTAACTAGCATGAATTGGGGAGGCTTGGCAGAGAAGGTACTTTTCATTGTATACCAAAGTTAATGTAATTAACCTGACCTTTTGCAAACTGCTTTTACATCGTATGCAATTGCCTTGAGTAGCTGCAGGTTTACTGAATTTGGATAATAAAGTTCATCTCCTCTCTCTCCAACCTCTCCCCTCAACTCCTGGGCTAAATAGCTAGAAATAGAAGTTTGCTTACTTTATACCATAGAGGACGTTATGGTATAAAGATAGTTAATTGTTTCACATAATGAGAACGCTGGAACAAGGTTTGGGTTTAGTTGTTTCAATAGGAGAAATAAAATCTTGCAAATTAACCTTAATTGTGGTTCCAAAAAGTGTTTCAGGGAATTCCCTGGCGGTCCAGTGGTTAGGACACTGTGCTTCCACTGCAGGATGCATGGCTTGGAGCCCTGGCCAGGGGAACTATGATCCTGCATGCAGCGTGGCCAAAAAAAAAAAAAAAAAGTGTTTTATAGTCTGATTGGATACCTGCTGGAGAAAGTCACATTGATGGAAGATTTTATCTTACAGAGTTTTAAGGAGTAGAGATAATGTATCTATATAAAACACCTAGCTTTAGGTTCTTGGTCAGTGGTAGCTCTTACAGAGAGGCTTTTCTTAAGTGAACAGCAAAAAGACAAAGTTGAGAAATAGCATCACCTAAGACAAGTGGGAAGTTAGTTAAACATTGGTATCAGTTAGGGTTCTTTGGTTACAAGCAACAGAAAACAGGCTAATTTAAACTAAAAAATTTATTAGAAGAATATGGAGTAGCTAACAAAATAAGGAAAACCAACTCTGAGGGAACAGGAATTACGCAGTCCTACTGGATGTTTCTAGCAAGAATTAGCAAAATGTCATACAGGCATCGCTGTTGCAATGAACGAGCTTCAACAAATTTCTGTCACTGTACTTATGATTCAGATCCCTATTGACTGACCTTGGTTCAGATTTCATCTCCACTCGCTGTTTCACTCTTAGCCAGAAGAGTGCAAGACACCTTAATAGTCCTTTGAGAATATTGCAAAAGTAAACTGATGTTGTTATGTGAGAAAAAAGGCAGTCAAAAATAACAATGTCAATTATTACAGCCAATAAATAATAAACACCTCATCACAAATCCCACTCCCAGGTTTATGGTGTAATAAGCAAGACACAGAAATTGATTGCACTTATGTTGAAAGGTGTGAAGAGCCATCAGATAGGTTAATATGGTGAGTTTAGAGGAAGAGACAATAAGAGCTGGGAGAAATGAGGCCGTTCAAACTAGCTTAAACAGAAGCTATATTGGCCTTTGTAACCAAGGGGAAGATCGTTTCTAACCTCACGTTTTATCTCAGCTTCTTTCTGCCAGTTGCTTTCTAATACAGCGATGTAACCTGGTATCTCCTGCATCTTATATCAGGACCAGATGTCCACTGAGAAAGTTTTGTGGATTAGGTGGACCTCAAAAGCTGAGTACATTTAGAGAAAGTCACAGTCATGGTGACAGGGTTTTCCAGGCTAAGGGAGCAGCGTGGATTGTATTTGAGGAGGAAATTGTTTGCTTTAAATATAGAGAGGAAAATAGACCAATAATACATAGTCTATACTGTTGACCATAATATAGAGGCTCTTAAATGGTAGTTTTAGTACTTTGCTTGTGGACATTCACTCATTTATTCCTGAATAATTTACTTATTCATTTATTACTGAATACATGCTGTGCGCCAAGCATTATGCTAGGTGCTGGGTAGACAGTAGTAATAAAAACAGACTTGGTATCTGCCCTCATGGAATTTACAGTCTAGTTGGGGAGAGAAATAATAAACAAGTAAAGAGACTAATATATAATTTACAAATGGAATAAGAGGGCTATGATGGGGGTGGCAGTGGGGCCTGGAAGAGAAAGAACCTTTTAGACTTGGTAATCAGGCAGTGCCTTTATGAGATTACAATTAAAGTGAGACCTAAATTATAAGCCAGCCAGGCCTGTGTGGAGTTGGGGAAAACGAATATTAGGTAGGAGGAGTGGTAGTTGTGAAGGCCCTAGGATGGGAAAGAGCTTGGCCTATTTGAGAGCTGCAAAAGCTAACAAGAGGTGAAATGAAGAGGAAATGAGGAGTGACTGAAAAGGATAAAATGATATTAAGAGAGGTAGACAGGAGCCTAACCACTCATAGGCCATGGGAAGGAAACTGGATTTTAGTCAAAGTATAATGGGAGGTCATTGAAGGATTTATACACCGGAGTCATGACCAGGTTTATATTTTTAAGATGACCCCGTAATGGTTATGTGGTTACATTTACTTTGTGAAAATTCATCAAGCTTTATGTTTTTGGTGTGCACTTTTTGGAATGTTCGTTTATACATCAAAAAAAAGTGAAACAAAAATCTGGCTGCTGTATGAATAATGGTTGGGAGGAGAGTTGAGGTTTCTAGTAGTTGAGGCAAGAGGCGATGGTGGCTTGGAATAATGAGGTGAATAGAAGAGATTGGATGAATTTGAAATATATTTTGAAGGTAGGATTGACAACTTGGAGATGGAATGAATGTGGCAGTTAAGAGAGAGAGAAATCAAGAATGACCCCCAGATTTCTGGCTAGTAATTTCTGGCAGTGTAATTTGTTCAAATAACTGCCATCATAGCAAATATTTACACAGTCCATACTATGTGCAGGCATAGTTCTAAGTGCTTTACGTACACTAATTCATTTCATCCTTGTAATAATATTATGATTGGATATTAGTATTTCTCCCATTTTGTAGATGAGAAAACTAAAGAGCAAAGAAATGGGGAAAACTGGGAGAAGGATAGGTTCTGTACAAATTAGGAAATGAGGAGCTGTTGAAAGTTTTTGAACCGGGGAGAGGTATGAATCAAAGATTTTTCTGGTGGCATCTCTTTACAAAATCCACCTCTGTCTGCTGTGAGTTGTACCTGGAACCACAGTTTTTAAACACCCCCCCCAATACTTTTATGATTTGCTTAATTTGGGTGGGCCATATGTGCAGCCTTAACGATCAGTGCGGTTAGCAATTTGGTGATGAAGTTTGGGGACTAGGTCAAGGTTAGAGATAGATATTTTGGAGTCATATGGGTAGGAAAAATGATTGAACCCATGGTATTGCTAAAGGGTTAGTGTAAAGAAAATGTATGAATATAGAACTTAAAAATAAAATGCTTGCTACTTTCTCCCTCAGACACCATCCTATATCTCTTCTCTTTCAGCCATACTTTCTTATGGAGTTATCTGTTTTCATTTCCTTACCTCCCATTTATCTTCAAACTTATTCAGCATGGCTTTTGCCTTCATTATCTCTGCTGATGGTCTCAGCAATGACATCGAAGACCTTAGTGCTGCTAAATCCTTGGACACTTTTCGGCCCTTCCTCCTTTTCTCTCTAGCAACTGTTGTTGTTGACCACTCACTTATACATTTATCCATTCAACAAATTTTGGGGAGGGGGCGGCTAGGCCTCAGAGATATAGTATATAGTTCCTATACTTTCATAGAACTCTAAAAACGTCCTAAATGATTATGACCACCTGCTTTTCCTTCTACCTCTCTACTTCTCAGTCCCCTTTGCACTTTGGTTTCCCAACTTCTGCCTCAGGCTCTCATTCTTCACATTCCTCTTCTTCTTTTTTTGGTTAAAGACTTTATTATTACTTAGAGCAGTTTTAAGTGGGAAGTTTTCGTTTTGAGGGGAAGGTACAGAGATATCTAGGTCTTGGTTTCTGAAAGGAACTTACTTTGTGTAAGCACTCCTGTTACATGCTGGGTGCCTTACCTACTTTAAGCTTGACAAGCTGGAGAGAGTTATATCACTGGATTTATTTCACAAGTAAGACTAAGGTTGAGGAGACGTTAAGTAACTTTCGTAATCACATTCAGGACAGGGATTCGATCTCAGATGGATTCAAACTCAGGTCTGAGGCCATGTCAACCTCTTTTCCTTGCACCACTCTCCTCCAGTCCCACTGCCCTTGCATGGTCTTGGGCTGGATCACCATCGTCCACATTCCTGAACTGGCCAGGGAAATTAGCTGGTTTTTTTTTTTTTTTTAAGAAAACAGGATGTTTCACTATCCCTATGTGTAAGTTTTTAGAGAACTCCTGTGCGAGGAAGCAAATCCAGGGAATGTCAGCTTGTTTAATAGATCCGTTCCGATAGTCAGTGAACTTCCTAGGAGGCCCGGACCTCAGGTAGCTTCCCGAAGGTGCAAAATTTTTCCGTCTCCAAGGCGACCGAGATGACCGCCTTTCTGGTTCTCCCGCGCGCCTGGATGACGTCACACGGCGAGGCGGTCTGACGTCAGAGTTTCCTGTCCACCATGTTTGTCCCTGGCAAAGTGGGTTTTGCGCAGTGGCTTAGACCTGGAGGAGGAGTCGTGGCGTGCAGGAAACCATTACAGCACCGCTCGGGCCGTGCTCTCTGGCTGCTGCTGCTACCCCTGCCCTTGCCTCCGGTGAGTTCAGGGCGGCTAACTTTGGGGTGTGTCCCTCTTTTGGAGAAGGGGGCCAGGCTTGGTTGGAGACGGGCGGAGGAGAGCAATCTTAGGAGCGTGACCATTGAAGATGGAGTGAGCCGTCAGGTGTGACCGTTGTGAGGAAGAGGGTTGGAGAAAGGGACTCCACCGCTGGAGTGGGGTGAGGGAATCCGCAGGGTGGCAACTGGGAGTTGGGGGGCACTGGGGAAAAGATATGTTCGAAGTGGGGGATTAGGAGGGCCAGAGGCCAGGGGTGTGGCCGGTAGAGACTGGAGGCCGAGGGGAGAACCTTCTTCCCGGTTTGGCGTCGTTCACTGAGAGGCTGGGACGTGTCCAGGTACCAGAAGGGGAAAGGAGTTCCCCCAGAGTTTTGCTCATAGATGGGCAGACCTCACCCGTCTTCTGTAATTTGAGGTTGAGACACCGTTCCTCCCTCACCTCGTAATGGAGGAACATATCCCTAGAATCTTGACCACCTGGGGAAAGAAGAGGAATTCCTGACATTGGAGAAAGGGAAAAACCTCCAGAATTGACCCGATGTGAGAGAGGGGGAAGCAGGTGGGAGTAAATCTTAGCCCGCAGTTTTTTCTTTCTGGTCTTAGAAGGAGCGGTCTGGTTTGAGAAAGACTGTAGATTAAGACAGAGGTAAAGAAACTGGAACTTCCTGTTATTCCATATTCTTTGAATCCAAAGAATTGATTCATGCTCTTTGTTTTCAGAGCACTGAAAACAGTGCCCATTTGCGGGGCAGACTTTTTTTCAACTCACCTGGCTGCTTCATTATGAAGCAGTGTGAATAAAGTGTGAATGCTTCATTAAACTTTGACTTTTAAGAAGTGTTTTTTAAATGCCAAACACTGTTATAATCATGTGGTTTAAAAGAGAAAGTAAAGAAAACTCAGTAAGTTTAGAAAAGGAAGAATGACAAAGGAAGTGGTCTCAGTGAGGAACAATTTAAATTATTAATCACCTCCCTGGTATAATTCTGTTGCTTAGCCTCAGGGTACACTTACAGAGTCATAATAGAAAGCAGCAGATGAAGGAGATGCAGCTGTACAAGAAAACGTGTAACGCATTCCAATGATGACTAAGCGTGGTGGTAAGATGAGAACTGTTTGCAGGTATCTCAGTAGTTTTAAACTCCCAAAGAAGCAGAAAGTATAGTGTGTTCTGCAAATAACCTCACTGAAAATTGGGTGGTAAAGGTAATACAAAGCTAACATTCTGTGAGTTAAGAGACTCAAGAAAGTCCAGTTCTTCCATCTTTTCTTTTTCTTCTTTGACACACCCGTATTTTAAAATACTATGAACCAAGCTGAACAGGGAACGAATCAGGCAGGACGCATTTTCCTTTCTTCCTTCTTTTCTCTCCTTCCAGGCGTAAGTTTTCCAGAGTTTATTTCAGTTAAGAATTGGATGTAAAACTTTTGAGCTTTTTTCTTACCGGATAATATTAACAAATTATTTTGTGGTCATTTTTAAATGGAAATTGCAGGCGTGTCTGTTGTAATGAGTTGTCTGCTGTCATTTCTTAGGCAATAAATGATACCTGAAGATGCCATTGTCTTTGCATTATTGAAATATCTGATTAGCACCTCTCACCCTTGTAATGAAAGATTGCTGAGATGACTTTTCTGCTTTATAATTTGGTCAACTGTTCACTTTTTCCCTACTAGCACCAACCGTGTAAAGTCCTATTTTATGCGAAGAGGGGATTTAGTGGCCTCGCCAACTCTAATTTAGCTGCCATTTCCCAGAGAGCCATTTGAAATTAAGACCCTATTAATTTTCTTCTGGCCTTATTCTCCTTACGGGCACCGGAAGGAGGGAGGAATAGTTGAGAAGGGACTTTTACAAGCTATATTTAGTAGAAACTAGGTTATGTTAAATCTAGATGTATAATCCTGTACAGGGAGACCTTTTCTGAAATGCAGTGACATCATACTCTGGGCTAGGAAAGTTAGAGTGATTGTGCTTTTGACTGTGGCAGCATTATTATTATTTTTTTTAACAATGTCCTGAGGGCATACCTCAGGTCCTCAGAACAGCCAGTGACTTCTCTAGTTTGATCTGCTAAGAAGGTAGTGTGAATTCCAGCTCCATGATGGCTTGGCTTTGCCCTGGGACTCTCCTGAGGAATAAATTCTCCCCCAGCTCCCAGAAGGAACTTGATTTTTGAGGCTCTTCAGCAAATACTTGACTTATTCTTTGAACTCTATCTTGGCTGCTTTTTCTTTGGCTTCTAAAGCAGACAACAGGTTTTTTTTTTGTTGTTTTTTTTTTTTTTGCGGTACACGGACCTCTCACTGCTGTGGCCTCTCCCGTTGCGGAGCACAGGCTCCGGATGCGCAGGCTCAGCGGCCATGGCTCACGGGCCCAGCCGCTCCGCGGCATGTGGGATCCTCCCGGACCGGGGCACGAACCCATGTCCCCTGCATCGACAGGCGGACTCTCAACCACTGCGCCACCAGGGAAGTCCCAGACAACAGTTTTCACCACCCTATGTTTTAGAGAATCTGACCACATTCATCTCTGGTGTGTGATTAAGAGTGTCTCATTAAAAAACAACAACAACAAAAACAAAGAAACAGTGTCTCATTTAAAAATATATACAGGGACTTCCCTGGTGGTGCAGTGGTTAAGAATCCGCCTGCCAATGCAGGGGACATGGGGTTTGATCCCTGGTCTGGGAAGATTCCACATGCCACGGAGCAACGAAGCCCGTGCGCCACAACTACTGGCCCCACGCGTTGCAGCTGTTGAAGCTCATGCGCTCTGGGACCCATGTGCTGCAACTGCTGAGCCTGCATCCTGCAACTAATGAAGCCCGCGCACAGCAACGCAGAGTAGCCCCTGCTTGCCACAACTGGAGAAAGCCCACGTGCAGCAACGAAGACTCAACGCAGCCAAAAAATGCATACATATGCAATTTTTTGAGGTGAAATTCACATAACATAAAATTAACCATTTTAGAGTGAGCAGTTTGGTGGCATTTGGTACATTCACAGTGTTGTGCAACCCCGACTCTTCTCATTTGTTTTTGTTTAGGCTGGTTTATTTTTATTTTGGGGGAGTTTCTGTTGGCTTAAGTCAGGAACTGACATGATAAAATGTTGCTCTGCCAATATGTGTAAGGGATATTTCATTACTGTTGTGTAGGACAGTGCGAGATAAGACAGTGGTGTGTTTCTCCTTTCTCTTGAAAAGCAGGGGTTCTTAATTTAGGGTCTAAGATCATGTACTTGATTCTCTCCTCTTCCCTGAAATTTTGTGGGCTGGTACATTATTCTCTAGTTAAGAACTTAGTGCTCACAATGTAAAAGGACAGAAATCTATTCCTCGATGATGAAATTTGTTAGGGAAAGTAATGAAATGTGTGGGTCACTAATAAAGGTACGATTTAAGACGAGGTTAATTTAATGTTTAACAGATTGTGCTGAAATTTTCTGTTAAAAATTTAATATATGTGAATGTGTATGAGAGCTTTAGAAAACAACGATTTGGGGGTGCTTTTTCAAAGAAACAGAAATTCCAAGCAGCTTTTGTCTTTAAATGTTAAGCAAGTTTTAACTTTTGATGATCCCAAAGGATTAGAGTGGTGTAACAACATCCTGGATAGACCATAATGGCCTTGAGCTGTGGCCCTCCTGTCAGGCTCTAGTACTGTAATCATTTCTGTATACTGGTTTTCCTCTTTGTATATATAAGTTCTTAGATGATAACTTCACATTTATTCCAGGTCTTTTTTAAATTAATTAATTAATTTATGGCTGTGTTGGGTCTTCGTTGTTGTGCGTGGGCTTTCTCTAGTTGCGGTGTGTGTGGGCTTCTCATCGCAGGGGCTTCTCTTGTTGCGGAGCACGGGCTCTAGGCTTGTGGGCTTCAGTAGTTGTGGCATGTGGGCTCAGTAGTTGTGGCACACGGGCTTAATTGCTCTGTGGCATGTGGAATCTTCCTGGACCAAACCCACATCCCCTGCATTGGCAGGCGGATCCTTAACCACTGCACCACCAGGGAAGTCCCTATTCCAGGTCTTTTATGTGAAGGACTCCTTTCTTCAGTTTGCCTACTTCACATTTAGTTTACACTGTGAATGGATTAAGTGATTAAATGGATTAAAAGATTATAATTCTTTGAATTTTAGCTAGAAAAGACATTATGAAAATACTACATAAGACAAGCCTCTGTTACAGGCTCACTTTAAGTTATAACAAATAGTGTCAAATCAGAAATTTCTGTATTCTGTAATGATTTGTGTGCATTCTAGCTCACTTATTTTAACAAGGTAAATTCAGTGAAATTCTTGTACAACCTAAAAGCACTATTGTATAAGGATCAGTACTATAAACATTAAGTAGCTCCCTGGAAAGATAACAGATCAGTCTAATTTCCCTTAAATAGTCCAAGTAGTACATTTTAGAGAACAAATTTGAGCCAACCTTTTTTCATTATTTTATGATTTTCTGGCTTTTTTCCTTAATTGCATTGATTTGTTGAGTGCTTAGGTCTTTTTTCTCAGATCCATAATTACCATTGTTTGTGGAGGTATTATTGCTCAAGTTTGCCAAATATATTATCACTCATGTGGTTTTGACCAGAAAATAATGAGTAGGTGCCAGGGCATCTGTCCAAAATTTGGTGATAAGTATTATTAATGATGGTGGTCAGTAAGAAGATAATCATTTTTTTAAAAATTTATTTATTTGGTTGTGTCGGGTCTTAGTTGTGGCAGGCGGGCTCCTTAGTTGAGGCTCGTTGGCTCCTTAGTTGTGTTATGCGAACTCTTAGTTGCGGCACGCATGTGGGATCTGGTCGTACCAGGGATCGAACCTGGGCCACCTGCTTTGGGAGCGCAGAGTCTTAACCACTGTGCCACCAGGGAAATCCCAGAAGATACTCATTTTTGAGTGCAGCAGGAATATTATTAAAAGAAAGTTTTAATGTATTTAAAGAAGTCAAGTACATTGGACAAAACCTTAGGGTTTCTCAAATCAGAAAACATTGTCTCATTATTTGGGGAGAAATGTGATCAGTCCATGCTGTTTTCATTTTACCAATGGAGCCTTATGTCAACTGGATTAATTCTGGAAATTGGAACAGAAAAGTTAAATTGAAGCTGGGATCCATGTTCTTTTAAGTTTTAACACCAGTTCTGATCCTCTTTAGCACTCAGTGTGACTGAACAAATATCTCAGTTTTTTGCATTGTTTTTAACTGTAAACTGATATTTTTTATTTGGGGGAATACTTGGGGGAATTGTAGGTTGTTGGAAATATGAAAACCATAATTTAAAAAAAAAATCCATGCATAACACCTCTCTAGATGTTTGCCTCTCTAGGTGTTTGTCATGAAAGAGTATTGTCCTACTAATCTAGACTTTTCTCTTTTTTCTGAAAGAAATTCCTTTTATTGACAGTTGCATGTAATGGTGAAGAGGTTGATAAAATTATTTTCTCTTTCAGTTTTACTCTGTTTCAGAATATGTGTCTTAGAGTGACTCCATCTTGAGGCAGGGAAGTAAATCAGATTTGCTTTAACGGAAAGTAATGGGGAGATCTTTTGAAACAAACTTTTCCTTATTTTAAATATTGGAGTGACTAACTGAAGACGTATTTGTAAAAAGATGTAGCTTTAGGTCTTGGAGGCTCTGAGGAGATAATTGTGGATAAAATCATAAAACTATGATAGGTTCAGATTATCACTCTATTCCATTAGGCCTTTGGATTTTGTTCCAATTAGCTTTTGAGGCAAGGATTACATTCTTAATTATCCTTGCATCCCTTTGGATCACGAGTGATGGTGGTAAGGATGAAGATACTTTCTGAATGCAGAACTTCTTGTATATAAATGATCTTAAAATTAGTTGAATGCCTTGCTGGACATAAATAACTTGGTTAAAGGAATTCTCTTCTCTTGCTGTAGGTGCACATTAAAGATCCACAACCATGACTGCCTCCAAATACGTCACAACCAATAAAAAAGGTAAGTATGAGAACCTGATCACAGCCTTTTTTGAAGATTCTTCAAAAGTTCTGGTGTAAGATGGTTCCAAGTAGAATGCTCCTGACCTCTTCAGACATGTATGTCTTGGACCATCTCACTGGGGATATCCTACAGAAAAGTGTATTGAGTAAATTATTAAAGTATGGGTTTTTAAAGATACGGCTGTGGTGCACATCATTTTGACTTGAAGGTTTTAGTGAAAGGAAGAGATCCAAGATTGATCCATTGAAGATTGATAGATCTGAGGAGGGTAAAAGGAAGAAGCACATTTATTTTCTCTTTTTTAAAAAAATCGAGTGTAATTGGTTTACAATGTTGTGTTCGTTTCTGGTGCACAGCAAAGTGATTCAGGTGTGTGTGTGTGTATGTATACATATATATATTCTTTTTCAGATTCTTTCCCATCATAGGTTATTACAAGATATTGAATATAGTTCCCTGTGCTATACAGTAGGACCTTGTCGTTTATTTAATACATACTAGTTTGTATCTGCTAATCCCAAGGTCCTGATTTATCCCTTCCTCCCCTCCTGTTTGGTAACCATAAGTTTATTTTCTGAGTCTGTGAGTGTTTCTGTTTTGTAAATAAGTCCATTTGTATCTTTTTTTAGATTCCACGTATAAGTGATACCATATATTTGTCTTTCTTTGTCTGACTTACTTCACTTAGTATGGTAATTTCTGGGTCCATCCATGTTCCTGAAAATGGCAGTATTTCATTCTTTTTTATGGCTGAATAATACTCCATAGTATATATAAACCATATCTTCTTCATCCATTCATCTGTGGATGGATGGACACTTAGGTTGCTTCCATGTCCTGACTATTGTAAATAGTGCTGCCATGAACGTTGGGGTGCATGTATCTTTTCGAATTAGACTTTTCTCTGGATATATACCCAAGAGTGGGTTTGTTGGATCATATGGTAACTCTAGTTTTTTAAGGAACCTCCATAGTGTTTTCCATAGTGGTTGCACCAAATTCTTTTAATTTTTTATTTGGAAATAAACATTTTATTACAAGGAGTACTACTAAAGCAATACAGCAATAAAAAGTAAAAATGAAAGTTCCCTCCCTCCCTATTCCTGTTCCTGATGGGAACTCGGTATGTATCCTCAGTCTTTTCTATGCATGTATTAATACATATGATTTTTCAAATTTTTAACGAAAAATGATTATGCAAAACAATGCATGGAAATTTGATATTTTCTTATCCTTCCACAGATGATGATTTCATATCATCATTTCTGAATTATGGCTGCCAAAAGGTATAATCTCAGTGTAATCATGAGGGAACACCTATGACAGCTGAGGGTGTTCTAGAAAATGACTGGCCTGTACTTTTTTAAAATGTCATTATCATGAAAGACAAAGGCTGACCAGCTGTTTCAGATTAAAGGAGACTAAAGAGACATGACAGTAAGTGTAGTGCATGATCCTGCATTGGATCCTGGCCCAAGGAGGATGGGGGTAAAATTACTATAAAAGACTTTATCAAGATCTTTGAATAAGGTTTATAGATTAGATAATGACAGTATATCACTGTTAAACTTCCTGATTTTCATCATTGTATTATAGCTATGTAACATAATTCCTTGTTCTTAGAAGTTATACACTGATATATTTAGAGCTAAAGAGACATGATGTCTACAGTTTACTTCTTCAATGAATCAGAAAAAAATGTATAAATATATAAAAAGTATGATAAAGCAAATGTGGCATAATGTTAGCAGATGGGGAATTTTGCAACTTTTCTTTAAGATTAAAATGATTTCAAAAGAAAAAGAAAATGGGAGGGCACACATAGTGGCCTGGAGCACCAGAAAATTTTCTAGAAAGCACAAGCATATTTCTGTCGTTTGGAGTTATTTAAGGGTAAACTTCTATTATAATACAGAAAACACCATAGAGAGTTGCTTAATTACATTAGCTACTAGTCCATGGCTTTCAGCCTTGCCTGCACATTGGAATTGCCCAGTGACGTAAAAGACAATAGGTGATATCCAGTCCTACCCCTGCAGATATCCTGATTTCTTTGGTGTGGGATATGGCCTAGACGTGGGGTTTTTTTAAAAGCTCCCCAGAATTTTCTGATATGTAGCCGAGATTGAGAACTGTTGCTAGCTGCTAGCAATGCTTGGTAGATTTGATTCAGGGGAAAAGGAGGGGGGGAAGATAAGAATTTAATAAAACTGTAGTATGTATGAGATACCTTGCCTCCGTGCTCCTCCTTGGCTCCACCCAACTTCTTGCTGTTTTTACTGCTTATAGCGTACAAAAGCATTTAGCCCCTTGTCATTCATTTTCAGCTTTTTTTCTTATTTCTTATCATTCTGAAATGTATTTATTTCTTCTGTTAACATTTTATGTGCTTTGATGACCAAGATGTTTCTATAATAACACAAAAAGATGTAATTTTAAAACTCACCTGATTTTTCAAACCTTCACTTATAATGGGTCCTGGTAACCTTTTTTTAATTCAGGGATTTTTATAAAGGTTTGAGACTTACAGATGAATCATGGCTGGGTAAATACCACATTTTAAAAAATGGATAGACTGTGTTCCTTTTACTTCCTGTAACACCCACCAGAACTGCCACTGGCGCATATTCTTTAAATTTATGCTGTTGGAGTTGGAATAATTTCAGTTATATCCTGTTTTGATCTTCAGCTTCTGCTGCTATTCACAATTCAGATTTTCTGAAACGGTGCTGCTTGTCCTTTACTGTTTTCAGAAGTAAATGATGGGAACCCTAAGAGCTGGATTTGGCAGCAGAGGACTTGGAGAAGAGGAGAGTGACTCTTTAAAGGGCCCAGCTTTTCTGTCTGTGCTCTTTTTGCAGCTGTCAAATAAAAGGGTGATTTTTGTAACAGTTTGTTTGCTTTGTTAGCGATGGATTTTGATGTAACAGGCTTTTTTAGTGCTCAACTTCTGTGCTTCTTGCCAGTTCATCCTTCCCATTTAGAGGCTTCAGCAGATCACCTAGTTTGCTGCCCCCACTATTTCTGTACTGGTGAACGAGGTTAAAGTGAACATCAAGAACAGTCATAAAGGTGGAAGAAAATGAGGCAATTCTGTGGATTGAAAGTTGACGTAACAATAGTCAACTTCTTTTTCGTGGTCTTATAGTATATTTTCTTCTTTCTTTTAAAACCAGTTGAGGGTGGTTAACCTTTTTTCTTATTTCAGCACCAGCTTTCTGAAGATAGGTGAGCCTGGGCCTTAAAATAGGGGTGACAGTCCTGGCATTTCACGGTGCAGCGCCTGAGCAGTCAGTCATTTAAGATTATATCTTTAGAAATGACTCTGGTTTGTACCATTCTTGAAGCTTCAGGATTATTATTTCTGTTCTTAGATTGATTGAACAGGATAGGGCCTTAAAGCCCATTATCAATTACTAATTAGAGCAGTGATTCTCAACCTTGATTATACATTAGAATCACTTGAGGAAACTTTAAAAAATATGAACGTAGGAGTTCTACTCCTTGACATTCTGATTTATTTGGTCCAGAGTGGAGCCTGAGCATTGGCATTTCTAGATACTTCCCGGGTAATAGTGTGTAGCCAATGTTGAGAAACACTGGATTAAAGAGTCGGGAGAAACAGTTCTAAGGCCAGCTCTGTCACTCGCTCACTTAGTGACATTTGAGCCTAGTTGTTTGTGGAGTTGAGAGTAGGTGAATGAGAAGTCTCTTCTGGTTTGAAAACATTGATTTGTGAACCTGTTTCCTGCCTGCATTTATTTTTTTCCCAGAACTTTGAAATTCTGACAGGAGATCATCCCTCAGATGCCGTTCTCTCCCCATCGTAGTAAGATATCATGAGATATCTTTCCTTTTTCCCACTTCTGTGCTTCCTGAGATCTGGCTTACACCTTCCTCTCTGGTGATAACCCCAAAATAGCATCCTTATCAATGGGTTGGTTAATATTCTAGGGATTTGAACTGTACCTATCCTATAATTTTTAAATAATCTTATTTCAGTTGCAGCCCTGCCACTGGTCATCTGTTGTGTTACTTGCTGTATAGTACAGTGTTCTGCTCTAGTTCTCTGATCCTGGGACCTCACCCGTTTGTTGTCTTTTAGGAGAAGTCTTTGAATTAAAGGCTGAACTCAACAGTGAAAAGAAAGAAAAGAAGAAGGAGGCTGTGAAGAAAGTGATTGCTGCTATGACTGTGGGGAAAGATGTGAGGTAAGGGTAATCTCTTCTGCTTTGCTCATTTTAGACTCTTACTCTATGGCTTTTACTGCCTTTTTTTTTTTTTTTTTTTTAAGCAGAGGTCTTCTTAGAAGCCCACATGATTTAAATCTATTTATTTATTTATTTATTTATTTATGGCTTTGTTGGGTCTTCATTTCTGTGCGAGGGCTTTCTCTAGTTGTGGCAAGCGGGGGCCACTCTTCACTGCGGTGCGCGGGCCTCTCACTCTCGCAGCCTCTCTTGTTGCGGAGCACAGGCTCCAGACGCGCAGGCTCAGTAATTGAGTAGTTGTGACGCCTGGGCCCAGTTGCTCTGCGACATGTGGGATCTTCCCAGACCAGGGCTCGAACCCGTGTCCCCTGCCTTGGCAGGCAGATTCTCAACCACTGCACCACCAGGGAAGCCCTACTGCTTTTTATTTAAAGCTATTACAGTCAGAACGTATAAGAATGAGTTTGTCCCACTGGAAACATCAGGAAGTGTAGTTGCTTTTATATTAACTCTGTGACTAAGTTTTTTTTGTTTTTTTTTTTTCTTGAGTGAAACGAGCTTGATTTCACTTGCATACAGATCTAGCATAAAACCTCCTAAGAGCTGACAGAGTTACAAATCTGTTGCTGAGGTAGTTTTAGAAGATGATAAAAATACACTGAGAAGCAGAAGCCCATGTGCACTTTAATTGGCTCAAGCCAGTGCCCTCAACTTTACAACTCTGCCTTTAATTGCTGAATTCAAGATGAAAATCAGTGGTAACAAAATCCAAAGGGTCTTTTTTGTTTTTCCTCCCTTTTTTCCTGTAATTTAGGAAGGCCATTTGGAAATAAATAAGGATTGTCTGCAGGCCCCTGAGGATTCCCGAGATCCTTTCCATGAAATCCATGAAGTCAAAGCTATTCTTGTAATAATACTTAGGTGTTATTTACCCTTTTCACTGTGTTGATGTTTGCATGGCTGGTGCCTTAGTGTGAATTAAGGCAGTGGTGCCAAACTGTAAAAGTAGTCATTGTATTCTTCACCATCATGTGCTTGCAGGAAAAAGGGCAGTTTCACTTAGGACTGTCCTGCATGAAGCACTAAAAATTTATTTCAGTAAACCTTGAACCTTGAGTTCAGGTCTTTTTAATATTCTGTGTGATGAAATAGGAATTAGGCATAAAGTACTTCTACTGCATAGCAAAGTGTAACGGTTGACTTGAAAAAAAGCCCTTGCACAATTGTTTGACTTGGGAACACCATTTCTTTGTGAAAGAAAGATTGACAGACAGAACTATAGTTAATCAGACTTCAGTATTTGGGAGACATTTTATAAAAAATGAGCAAAGTGAACCTGTCACTTCAAGGGAAAAAATTTGACAGTAGATAAATTTCGACTTTAAAGTAAAAATTAGAGTGTTGGAAAACTTGTATCTCCCATCGTGAGCTTGATAGCTTCCCAATACTTAGAGATTTTTCTGATGAGATTGGTGGTGAAATTAATGACTGTGATTATTTGCTGCTGTATAATGAAATATGCCACCATAGAGAAGATCTGCATAACTCATTGAACCAATATTTTCCAAATGACCAGTGCATACATCACAAAATTATGCATGGGTAAAATATCCATTCAAAATAAGTGATAAATGAATGGATTTTAATGCAACCAAGTACAGAAAGTTTATTGATATGGTTTCAGATTCCATATTGTACCTAACTTTTAAGAAACTACCATTTGTGGACTAAAAACAAAAAGAAAAACAACCATTTGTCTAGCTTTAATGTATCAAAGGAGAACATCCAGTTATATGAAAAAGCTATTAAAATACTCTTCCATTTTCCAATTTATATACGTGTATGCAAATGGATTTTCTTCTTATACTTCAGCTAAACAACATTCTACAACAGGTTGAATGCAGGAGCATGTGTGAGAATCCAGCTGTTTTTGTTTACAGTAGACATTAAAGAGATTGGCAAAAATTAAAACAATGTCATCTTAATTTAAAAAAATAAGTAAAATAGGTAGATTTTTACTTTAAAATATTTATGTTAATATGAAATGCATTGATTTTCCTTTTATTAGTTGGGTCAAATGCTGCTGATAAGAAATGGATGAGTGCAAGAATGCCAAGTAAATTGCAGCATCTAGTGGTGGATGTGAGGTGTAGTAACTCAAACATCTGAGAAGGTCCTAAGGCTGATGATGACCTTCCTAATGTCATTAAGAAAAGGGAAGTTTAAATTTAAGTGCATTCTGTGTCAGGCACAGGGACAGATGCTTTTACTTACAATGTTTTTTATAGTCCTCGTGTCTTCTGAACTAGAGGTTATTCTGAATCAGAAGTTATTCCATGTTAGAGATCAAGCAGTGTATACTTGGAGAGGCTAAAGAATAATCCCAAAGTCATACAGCTAGTGGTAATGTAGCCAGGATTCTAACCTAGGGTCTGAGTCCCAATACCTGTTACTGGTCACTTCCTTCATGGGTGTATATATACAATAGAATCTAAATGTGTACATGGCACACACGTTTAGAACTGTTTCATGTTCTGAAAATGGTTAAAATTTTGAACAAAGGTCCTAATTATCTGAGAACTGTTTTAATAAGGAAACTAATCAAATAAGTTCCCACTGGTCAGGGATGGAAGAATATGTGCATTAAAAAGCATAACAACTGTAGTGCTTTGAACTGCAAAGAATTGATATGAAAAATTATGGTTAATTTTTTTGTGTGACATAGTGATTTTTTTAAAAAGTTTGTAAAGATATACACTAAAATATTATATGAAATGTATGTGCAGGATTTGTTTAGAAATTGTTTAGAGCAACTAGATGGGGTAGGGACTGGGAGAAGGCAAGTGGATTGAGGTTGTGTATGAAACAAGATCGGGTATGTATCAATATTTGTTTGCAGCTGGGTGATGGATACATGGGTTCATTAAACTGCTGTCTCTAATCTGAAACTTTTCATAGTAAAAAGTGTTTTTTTTTTTTAACATCTTTATTGGAGTATAAGTGCTTTACAATGGTATGTTAGTTTCAGCTTCACAACAAAATGAATCAGTTATACACATACATATATTCCCATATCTCTTCCCGCCTGCGTCTCCCTCCCTCCCACCCTATCCCACCCCTCCAGGCGGTCACAAAGCACTGAGCTGATCTCCCTGTGCTATGCGGCTGCTTCCCACTAGCTACTACCTTACTTTTGGTAGTGTATATATGTCCATGCCTCTTTATCGCTTTGTCACCGTTTACCCTTCCCCCTCCCCATAGCCTCAAGTCCATTCTCTAGTAAGTCTGTGTCTTTATTCCTGTTTCACCCCTAGGTTTTTCATGACATTTTTTTTTAATTCCATATATATGTGTTAGCATACGGTATTTGTCTCTCTCTTTCTGACTTACTTCACTCTGTATGACAGACTCTAGGTCTATCCACCTCATTACAAATAGCTCAATTTCGTCTCTTTTTATGGCTGAGTAATATTCCATTGTATATATGTGCCACATCTTCTTTATCCATTCATCCGATGATGGACACTTAGGTTGTTTCCAGCTCTGGGCTATTGTAAATAGAGCTGCAATGAACATTTTGGTACATGACTCTTTTTGAATTATGGTTTTCTCAGGGTATATGCCCAGTAGTGGGATTGCTGGGTCATATGGTAGTTCTATTTGTAGCTTTTTAAGGAACCTCCATACTGTTCTCCACAGTGGCTGTATCAATTTACATTCCCACCAACAGTGTAAGAGGGTTCCCTTTTCTCCACACCCTCTCCAGCATTTATTGTTTCTAGATTTTTTGATGATGGCCATTCTGACTGGTGTGAGATGATATCTCATTGTAGTTTTGATTTGCATTTCTCTAATGATAAGTGATGTTGAGCATTCTTTCATGTGTTTGTTGGCAGTCTGTATATCTTCTTTGGAGAAATGTCTATTTAGGTCTTCTGCCCATTTTTGGATTGGGTTGTTTGTTTTTTTATTATTGAGCTGCATGAGCTGCTTGTAAATTTTGGAGATTAATCCTTTGTCGGTTGCTTCATTTGCAAATATTTTCTCCCATTCTGAGGGTTGTCTTTTGGTCTTGCTTATGGTTTCCTTTGCTGTGCAAAAGCTTTGAAGTTTCATTAGGTCCCATTTGTTTATTTTTGTTTTTATTTCCATTACTCTAGGAGGTGGGTCAGAAAGGATCTTGCTGTGATTTATGTCATAGAGTGTTCTGCCTATGTTTTCCTCTAAGAGTTTGATAGTTTCTGGCCTTATATTTAGGTCTTTAATCCATTTTGAGCTTATTTTTGTGTATGGTGTTAGGGAGTGATCTAATCTCATACTTTTACATGTAGCTGTCCAGTTTTCCCAGCACCACTTATTGAAGAGGCTGTTCTTTCTCCACTGTACATTACTGCCACCTTTATCAAAGATAAGGTGTCCATATGTGCATGGGTTTATCTCTGGGCTTTCTATCCTATCCTGTTCCATTGATCTATCTTTCTGTTTTTGTGCCAGTACCATACCGTCTTGATAACTGTAGCTTTGTAGTATAGTCTGAAGTCAGGGAGCCTGATTCCTCCAGTTCCTTCTTTCGTTCTCAAGATTGCTTTGGCTATTCAGGGTCCTTTGTGTTTCCATACAAATTGCAAAATTTTTTGTTCTAGTTCTGTGAAAAATGCCAGTGGTAGTTTGATAGGGATTGCATTGAATCTATAGATTGCTTTGGGTAGTAGAGTCATTTTCACAATGTTGATTCTTCCAATCCAAGAACATGGTATATCTCTCCATCTATTTGTATCATCTTTAATTTCTTTCATCAGTGTCTTATAATTTTCTGCATACAGGTCTTTTGTCTCCTTAGGTAGGTTTATTCCTAGATATTTTATTCTTTTTGTTGCAATGGTAAATGGGAGTGTTTTCTTGATTTCACGTTCAGATTTTTCATCATTAGTATATAGGGATGCCAGAGATTTCTGTGCATTAATTTTGTATCCTGCCACTTTACCAAATTCATTGATTAGCTCTAGTAGTTTTCTGGTAGCATCTTTACGGTTCTCTATGTATAGGATCATGTCATCTGCAAACAGTGACAGCTTTACTTCTTCTTTTCCGATTTGGATTCCTTTTATTTCCTTTTCTTCTCTGATTGCTGTGGCTAAAACTTCCAAAACTATGTTGAATAAGAGTGGTGAGAGTGGGCAACCTTGTCTTGTTCCTGATCTTAGTGGAAATGCTTTCAGTTTTTCACCATTGAGGAGGATGTTTGCTGTGGGCTTGTCATATATGGCCTTTATTATGTTGAGGAAAGTGCCCTCTGTGCCTCCTTTCTGTAGGGTTTTTATCATAAATGGGTGTTGAATTTTGTCAAAAGCTTTCTCTGCATCTATTGAGATGATCATATGGTTTTTCTCCTTCAGTTTATTAATATGGTTTATCACATTGATAGATTTGCGTATACTGAAGAATCCTTGCATTCCTGGAATAAACCCCACTTGATCATGGTGTATGATCCTTTTAATGTGCTGTTGGATTCTGTTTGCTAGTATTTTGTTGAGGATTTTTGCATCTATGTTCATCAGTGATATTGGCCTGTAGTTTTCTTTCTTTGTGACATCCTTGTCTGGTTTTGGTATCAAGGTGATGGTGGCCTCGTAGAAGGAGTTTGGGAGTGTTCCTTCCTCTGCTATATTTTGGAAGAGTTTGAGAAGGATAGGTGTTAGCTCTTCTCTAAATGTTTGATAGAATTTGCCTGTGAAGCCATCTGGTCCTGGGCTTTTCTTTGTTGGAAGATTTTTAATCACATTTTCAATTTCAGTGCTTGTGATTGGTCTGTTCATATTTTCTATTTCTTCCTGATTCAGTCTTGGCAGGTTGTGCATTTCTAAGAATTTATCCATTTCTTCCAGATTGTCCATTTTATTGGCATAGAGTTGCTTGTAGTAATCTCTCATGATCTCTTTTATTTCTGCAGTGTCAGTTGTTACCTCTCCTTTTTCATTTCTAATTCTATTGATTTGAGTCTTCTCCCTTTTTTTCTTGATGAGTCTGGCTAGTGGTTTATCTATTTTGTTTATCTTCTCAAAGAACCAGCTTTTAGTTTTATTGACCTTTGCTATTGTTTCCTTCATTTCTTTTTCATTTATTTCTGATCTGATTTTTATGATTTCTTTCCTTCTGCTAGCTTTGGGGTTTTTTTGTTCTTCTTTCTCTAATTGCTTGAGGTGCAAGGTTAGGTTGTTTATTCGAGATGTTTCCTGCTTCTTAAGCTGGGCTTGTATTGCTATAAACTTCCCCCTTAGAACTGCTTTTGCTGCATCCCACAGGTTTTGGGTCGTTGTGTCTTCATTGTCATTTGTTTCTAGGTATTTTTGGATTTCCTCTTTGATTTCTTCAGTGATCACTTCATTATTAAGTAGTGTATTGTTTAGCCTCCATGTGTTTGTATTTTTTACAGATCTTTTCCTGTAATTGATATCTAGTCTCATGGCGTTGTGGTCAGAAAAGATACTTGATACAATTTCAATTTTCTTAAATTTACCAAGGCTTGATTTGTGACCCAAGATATGATCTATCCTGGAGAATGTTCCATGAGCACTTGAGAAAAATGTGTATTCTGTTGTTTTTGGATGGAGTGTCCTATAAATATCAATTAAGTCCATCTTGTTTAATGTATCATTTAAAGCTTGTGTTTCCTTATTTATTTTCATTTTGGATGATCTGTCCATGGGTGAAAGTGGGGTGTTTAAGTCCCCTACTATGAATGTGTTACTCTCGATTTCCCCTTTTATGGCTGTTAGTATTTGCCTTATGTATTGAGGTGCTCCTATGTTGGGTGCATAAATATTTACAATTGTTATATCTTCTTCTTGGATCGATCCCTTGATCATTATGTAGTGTCCTTCTTTGTCTCTTTGAATAGTCCTTATTTTAAAGTCTATTTTGTCTGATATGAGAATTGCTACTCCAGCTTTCTTTTGGTTTCCATTTGCGTGGAATATCTTTTTACATCCTCTTACTTTCAGTCTGTATGTGTCTCTAGGTCTGAAGTGGGTCTCTTGTAGACAGCATATATAAGGGTCTTGTTTTTGTATCCATTCAGCTAATCTGTGTCTTTTGGTGGGAGCATTTAGTCCATTTACATTTAAGGTAATTATCGATATGTATGTTCCTATTCCCATTTTCTAAATTGTTTTGGGTTCGTTATTATAGGTCTTTTCCTTCTCTTGTGTTTCTTGCCTAGAGAAGATCCTTTAGCATTTGTTGTAAAGCTGGTTTGGTGGTGCTGAACTCTCTCAGCTTTTGCTTGTCTGTAAAGGTTTTAATTTCTCCATCAAATCTGAATGAGATCCTTGCTGGGTAGAGTAGTCTTGGCTGCAGGTTTTTCTCCTTCATCACTTTCAGTATGTCCTGCCACTCCCTTCTGGCTTGTAGGGTTTCTGCTGAGAGATCAGCTGTTAACCTTATGGGGATTCCCTTATGTGTTATTTGTTGTTTTTCCCTTGCTGCTTTTAATATGCTTTCTTTGTATTTAATTTTTGACAGTTTGATTAATATGTGTCTTGGCGTATTTCTCCTTGGATTTATCCTGTATGGGACTCTCTGTGCTTCCTGGACTTGATTAACTATTTCCTTTCCCATATTAGGGAAGTTTTCAACTATAATCTCTTCAAATATTTTCTCAGTCCCTTTCTTTTTCTCTTCTTCTTCTGGAACCCCTATAATTCGAATGTTGGTGCGTTTAATGTTGTCCCAGAGGTCTCTGAGACTGTCCTCAGTTCTTTTCATTCTTTTTTCTTTATTCTGCTCTCCAGTAGTTATCTCCACTATTTTATCTTCCAGGTCACTTATCCATTCTTCTGCCTCAGTTATTCTGCTATTGATCCCATCTAGAGTACTTTTAATTTCATTTATTGTGTTGTTCATCATTGCTTGTTTCATCTTTAGTTCTTCTAGGTCCTTGTTAACTGATTCTTGCATTTTGTCCATTCTATTGTCCATTCTATCTCCAAGATTTCGGATCAACTTTACTATCATTATTCTGAATTCTTTTTCAGGTAGACTGCCTATTTCCTCTTCATTTGTTAGGTCTGGTGGGTTTTTATCTTGCTCCTTCATCTGCTGTGTGTTTTTCTGTCTTTTCATTTTGCTTATATTACTGTGTTTGGGGTCTCCTTTTTGCAGGCTGCAGGTTCGTAGTTCCTCCTGTTTTTGATATCTGTCTCCAGTGGCTAAGGTTGGTTCAGTGGGTTGTGTAGGCTTCCTGGTGGAGGGGACTAGTGCCTGTGTTGTGGTGGATGAGGCTGGATCTTGTCTCTCTAGTGGGCAGGTTCACGTCTGGTGGTGTGTTTTGGGGTGTCTGTGGCCTTATTATGATTTTAGGCAGCCTCTCTGCTAATGGGTGGGGTTGTGTTCCTGTTTTGCTAGTTGTTTGGCATAGGTTTTCCAGCACTGTGGCTTGCTGGTCGTTGAGTGAAGCTGGGTGCTGGTGTTAAGATGGAGGTCTTTGGGAGATTTTCGCCGTTTGATATTATGTGGAGCTGGGAGGTCTCTTGTTGACCAGTGTCCTGAAGTTGGCTCTCCTACCTCAGAGGCAGAGCCCTGCCTCCTGGCTGGAGCACCAAGAGCTTTTCATCCACACGGCTCAGGATAAAAGGGAGAAAAAGTAGAGGGAATTAGTAGAAGTATGAGGAAAGAAAGAAGGAAAGGAGGGTAGGAAGGAAGGAAGAAAGAAAGAAAGAGGCAAAGAAGGAAGAAGGCAAGAAGGAAAGAAAGGAGGGAGCGAGGGAGGAAGGATGGAAGGAGGGAAAGAAGGAAAAAAGACAGAAAGAAAGAAGATACAGTAAAAATAAAATAAAGTATAATAAAGTTATTGAATTAAAAATTTCTTATTTAGAAAAAAAGGGGGGGACGGATAGAACCTTAGGACAAATGTTGGAAGCAAAGCTATACTGACAAAATCTTACACAGAAGCATACACATACACCCTCACTAAAAGAGGTAAATGGGGAAAAATCATAAATCTTGCTGTCAGAGACCACCTCCTCAATTTGGGATGATTCGTTGTCTAAAGGAGGGAAGAAAGGAAGGAAAGAAAGAAAGAAAGAACGAAGGTAAAGTATAATAACGTTATTAAAATTAATTATTAAGAAAAAAAATTTAAAAAAAAAACAAGAAAACATGGACGGATAGAACCCTAGGACAAATGGTGGAAGCAAGACTATACAGAGAAGGTCTCACACAGAAGCATACACATACACATTCACAAAAAGAGGAAAAGGGAAAAAATCATAGATCTTGCTCCTAAAGTCCACTTCCTTAATTTGGGATGATTGGTTGTCTATTCAGGTATTCCACAGATGCAGGGTATATCAAGTTGATTGTGGAGCTTTAATCCGCTGCTTCTGAGGCTGCTGGGAGAGATTTCCCTTTCTCTTCTTTGTTCTCACAGCTCCCAGGGCTCAGCTTTGGATTTGGCTCTGCCACTGCGTGTAGGTCGCTGGAGGGCGTCTGTTTTTTGCTCAGACAGGATGGGGTTAAAAGAGCCGCTGATTCAGGGGCTGTGGCGCACTCAGGCCGGCGGGGAGGGAGGGGCACGGAGTGCGGGGCGGGCCTGCGGTGGCAAAGGCCGGCGTGACTTTGCACCAGCCTGAGGCGCGCTGTGCGTTCTCCCTGGGAAGTTGTCCCTGGATCCCGGGAACCTGGCAGTGGCGGGCTGCACAGGCTCCACGGAAGAGGGGTGTGGAGAGTGACCTGTGCTCGCACACAGGCCCCTTGGTGGCGGCAGCAGCAGCCTTAACGTTTCCCGCCCGCCTCTGGGGTCCGCGCTTTTAGCCGCGGTTTGCGCCCGTCTCTGGATTCCGTGCTTTCAGCCGCGGCTCGCGCCCGTCTCTGGATTCCGCGCTTTCAGCCGCGGCTCGCGCCCGTCTCTGGATTCCGCGCTTTCAGCCGCGGCTCGCGCCCGTCTCTGGGGTCCGCGCTTTCAGCCGCGGCTCGCGCCCGTCTCTGGGGTTCGCGCTTTTAGCCGCAGCTCGCGCCTGTCTCTGGAGTTCCTTTAAGCAGCGTTCTTAAACCCCTCTCCTCACGCCCCAGGAAACAAAGAGGGAAGGAAAAGTCTCCTGCCTCTTCGGCAGGTGCAGACTTTTCCCCCGGACTCCCTCCCGGCTAGCTGTGGTGCACTAACTCCTTCAGGCTATGTTCAAGCCGCCAACCCCAGTCCTCTCCCTGCGCTCCGTCTGAAACCGAAACCCGAGCCTCAGAGCCTCAGCTCGCAGCCCCGCCCGCCCCGGCGGGTGAGCAGACAAGCTTCTCGGGCTGGTGAGTGCCGGTCGGCACGGATCCTCTGTGTGGGAATCTCCCCGCTTTGCCCTCCGCACCCGTTGCTGTGCACTCCTCCGCGGCTTCGAAGCTCCCCCCCTCCGCCTCCCGCAGTCTCCGCCCGTGAAGGGGCTTCCTAGTGTGTGGAAACATTTCCTCCTTCACAGCTCCCTCCCACTGGTGCAGGTGCCGTCCCTATTCTTTTGTCTCTGTTTTTTCTTTTTTTCTTTTGCCCTACCCAGGTATGTGGAGAGTTTCTTGCCTTTTGGGAGGTCTGAGGTCTTCTGCCAGCCTTCAGCAGGTGTTCTGTAGGAGCTGTTCCACGTGTAGATGTATTTCTGGTGTATCTGTGGGGAGGAAGGTGATCTCCGCGTCTTACTCTTCCGCCATCTTCCGCCTTCTCTATGAAAAATTTTTAACTCTACAAAAGTAAACAAAATAGTGTAATGAGTCCCTGTGTGCCCATCATCTAGCTTCAATAATTATCAACCCATAGTTAATATTGTTTCATCTATACCCCTGTCCACAGCGTATTGTTTTGACGTGAATGTTAGGCATTTATATCATTTCATCTGTAAATATTTCAATATATATGTTTAAAACAGATGGTGTCTTATTAAAAACATAACCACAATAACTATGTGCACATTAAAAAATTAACAAGAATTCGTTAACATCAAATATCCAGTCAGTTCTCAAGTTTTTAATTATCTCCGTATCTTAAACTTTTTGTTTGTTTTTTTTATTACTGTTTGTTTGAATCAGTAAAGTGCACATATTATGATGGGTTGATATCTCATAAGGCTTCTTAGCTACACTGTTCAGTATGATAGCCACTAGCCACTTATGGCTATATAAATTGAAGTTAATTAAAATAACATAAAATTAAAAATTCACTTCCTCAGTTGCGTCAGCCACATTTCAGATGTTCACATGGCTGGTGGTTACTAGATTGGGCAGTGCAGAAGTAGAACATTTCCATCATTACAGAAAGTTCTGTTGGACAGTGCTGATCTATGGGCACCCTCTCTTTTTCTTTTATGTTTGGTTTTCAGCAGCTTGACTGTTATGGACCTAGGTGTTTTCATTGTATTTATCTGGCTTTCAGCTGCTTGACTGTTAAGTACCTAGGTGTTTTCATTGTATTTATCTGGCTTCGGGTTCATTGACCTTGGATCTGTAAATTGATAGTTTCTGCCAAATTTGGGAAATTTTTTTCCATTATTTCTTTAAATTTTTTTCCGCCTCAGCATTCCTGTTCCCTCCTTTCAGACCTCCACTTACACATATGTGTAACCACTCGATATTGTCTCTCAGATCACTAAGGGTGGTTTTTAGTTATTGTTTTCTTCCTTTGTGTTCTTCAGATGAGGTGATTCCTGTTGATCTGTCTTCAAGTATACAGACGCTCCTTTTATAGGCTACAGTGTTCTGTTACATCCATTCAGTATAACTTTCATTTCAGATATTGTACTTTTCGGGACTTCCCTGGCAGTCCAGTGGTTAAAACTCTGCACTTCCACTGCAGGGGGCACAGGTTCAGGCCCTGGTCTGGGAACTAAGATCCCACAGGCCGCACGGCACGGCCAAAAATAAAAAATAAAAACAGCAACAGATACTGTACTTTTCAGTTCTAGGACTTCCATTTGGTTCTTTGTTAAAATTCCCCATCTGTTCACTCAGGAGTGCAACTGAAGAACCCTGTTTCACAGCCTACTCTTCCTTTATTCAATTGCTACCCTTTGGACATCCCTTGGGCCTAAGAATATGCTTACTGACCCTCAGGAAAAGTGACCAGTAGAAGTATTTCAAGAAGGCCCTGGAAACAGTGTTAGGGCTTTTAAGCCAGGAAATTCTATGTGTTCTACCTGGGCATGTCTCTTTGGCCGTGTGGATTCTTCTATACAGGGGTTCCGAGGAGGCCAGAGGAAGATCAGAGTATGGCCCTCTAAACCATGAGGGCCAGGTTAGGAGCTCCAGTTACCCATCACCGAGGGTAGCTGGAATCCTCTGTGTCAGTACTTTCATGTCTTTCTTTAGGGGCTGGCTTAATTTTTCAAAAAATTATCCTTGCCTCTCCTGTTTAGAATATAAAGAGTTTCTAGCAGCCTCCTGGGAGCTAAATTGGGAAAGAGGGCTGGAGAGTCTCAGCATTCAGTATATGCATAAATTCACTTCCTTCACCACCCCTCAGCCATGCCTGGCATCCCCTTCAAAGTGCCATCTATCTTACTATTTTATTTATTTTATTTTTTATATATTTATTTATTTTTGGCTGCATTGGGTCTTCATTGCTGCGCACAGGCTTTCTCTAGTTGTGGTGAGCGGGGGCTACTCTTTGTTTGGGTGCACTGGCTTCTCATTGCGGTGGCTTCTCTTGTGGAGCACAGGCTCTAGGCGCACAGGCTTCAGTAGTTGTGGCACGTGGGCTCAGTAGTTGTGGCGCACGGGCTTAGTTGCTCCGTGGCATGTGGGATCTTCCCAGACCAGGGCTCAAACCTGTGTCCCCTGTGTTGGCAGGTGGATTCTTAACCACTGCGCCACCAGGGAAGTCCCAAAGTGCCATCTGTCTTATTTTCTCTGAAAGAATCAATCTTTCAGTTTTATTGAGGGGCTGAGGTAGCTTAGAATGTTGGGGGATCTAGGGCTGTAACAGTTTCTTGATCCTCTTTCTTATAACATCCCCTCCCCCCATTTCCCCTCCATACAGTTCCAGAGGCACTACCAGTCCTAAGCCTTTGAGAATTCTGTGGTATTTTTGCTAACACCATTTGTTTCACAGTTACTGAGATTTTGTTGCAGTTGTATTTTCTCTTCCCCATCTCTATGAATTTATACCTTTAAATTTTTTCCCTTTAATTATGGCAGAATTTCTTCCAAGAGAAAGAAAATTTAAATGTGATTTTAAGTCTACTATCTTTACCTGAAAGCCTGATGGCCCCTTCATAAAAATTCTTCTTTCCTTCTATACTACTTTATGGTTAGAGGTTAACCTGTGGATAAAGAATTAGTCCTTTAGTGTATATGATTTTTATTATCTATCTTTGTATCCCCTTTATACCCCACATAAGTGTTGTTTAATAAGAGGATGGATATTAATTAGGGAAAAGCCATAATGTCTTGGTTTTTTCTTTAGATGTCTCTTCTAAAACAAGGCAGTATTCATCAACTGTGTTCATTTAACCTTTGAATGATTAGGGCAGGAAGTGCTGAGGATGCTAGCTGCAAAGGACACAGTCTTACAATCCCATTTATTCATATCTTTAAGATCTTTGTCAGCCAAAAGGGTTTTTTTGTTTGTTTTCTTTGGCTGCATCGGGTCTTAGTTGTGGCACCCGGGCGCTAGAGTGCGGGCTTAGTTGCCCCACAGCATGTGGGATCTTAGTTCCCTGACCACAGATCAAACCCGCATCCCCTGCATTGGAAGGCGGATTCTTAACCACTGGACCATCAGGGAAGTCCCCAAAAGTTTTTTTTTTTTTTTTTGCCAGTGTATGGCCCTGAGAAAAGTGTGTCCATTGCTACTCCTATATTGCAGTCCCAGCCTGTGAGACAATCAGTTGCAGATGGTGCCTGTCCCTAATATTTCATGTTTTACATATGTCTGTTCACACTCAGAAAGCTCACAGCTGTAGCTATTGTACCAGAAAAACTGGTAAATGCCTCCAAACGGAAGACCTTTTCAGCAGCTTCCATCAAAGGAAGCAAACTAGCTTGGCATTTACTGACTTTTCTTGACTGTTGTGCAAGCCAAACAACCTCAGTATTAAAGCCTCCTTTGGTCTTCCGGGATCCACAGTTGAGGACAGTGCACTCTGATTGCTTTTATGGAACCACATGCTGCTTGAATAGATGTTGAGTCCTTGAGGTGGTGGATCTTAGGAGAACTATAAGAGATTCCCAGGTCACAGATAGATCCAATGCTGAAAATAACCCCTGTAGACAGGACAGAATCTGAAATATTCCATTAGCAGTATGTAGGTAATGGTTATGAAAGATCTTGGTTATGAAAGATGAAAATATTTTACCACCAAAGAAAAAATTGTTTTTTCTGATTGTTGCTTCAAATTTGATATATTTTTCTTGTCACATCAGGACTATAAATGTTTCTTTTAATCTCATCTGAGAAATAGGGTATCTTATATACTAGATGTTCCTTTTTCACTAGGTTGGCCTTAGTAAGAACCCTCTTTATCCTTTTTGTCTGGATAATCAAGATTCTACTAGACAGTATCTTTTGTCTTTCTATAACCAGAACTCAACTACTGGCTTCTGGGACTCTCTTTTAGGATATGTTTGTTTTTTAATTTTTATTTATTTTTTTATTTTGGCTGTGTTGGGTCTTCATTGCTGTGTGTGGGCTTTCTCTAGCTGTGGTGAGCGGGGGCTACTCTTCGTTGTAATGCACAGGTTTCTCCTTGCGGTGGCTTCTCTTTGTTGTGGAGCATGGGCTCTAGGCGCACGGGCTTCAGTAGTTGCGGCATGCAGACTCAGTAGTTGTGGCTTGCAGGCTGTAGAGCACGGGCTCAGTAGTGGCTCCTCAGCATGTGGGATCTTCCTGGACCAGGGATTGAACCTGTGTCCCCTGCGTTGGCAGGCGGATTGTTTTTCAGTGCGCCAGCAGGGAAAGTCCCAGGAATATGTTTGTTAATAGCGACGGCCCTGCTTGAATAACCACACATAAGCAGTAGATAAGAATTCTGTATTCTGAGGAACTTCCCTGGCAGTCCAGTGGTTAAGACTCTGTGCTTTCACTGCAGGGGCTGCGGGTTCGATGTCTGTCGGGGAACTAAGGTCCCACATGCTGTGTGGCTCTGTCTCAGCAGAGGGCTACGCTGCTCCGCCTTCCCCGGGGGAACCTGCACAAACCTTGAACTTTTTCGGGGTTCAGAGTCTCCGATGTCTCCTCCTCCCCGCCGCCCCCGCCCTGCCCCCGGATGCCCGATGTCTCGGTGCAGCCGGGCATCTGCTCGCTCGCTCTCTCTCTCTCTCTCTCTCTCTCTCTCTCTCTCTCTCTCTCTCTCTCTCGGAGTCACTTTGGGTGAGCGGAGCGCCGCGCCTGCCTGTGCTGCGGGCGGCGAGACCCCGGCGCCACGCCAGGGGCCGGGGCACCGGGCGCCCGCGCAGCCCGTGGCCAGGGAGGCGGCAGCTGGTGCCTACGGGGCCGAGTGGAGAGGAGGTGCCAGCAGGGGGGCCGGCTCCCCATGGACGAGTGTGAGGGGAGAAGAAGAATCAAGGAGCAAAAAGGAAGAGGAGGTGGGGGGAGCCGCCGCCGCCGCCGCCGCCTCCTCGGCGATCGCGCCGGCTGCTCCGCCGTAAATGACTCGAGAGAAACACACACACTCGCGCTCGCCCTCCCTCCTCCCTCGTCCGGGATTCAGCGCCCACCCCGGCAGTAGCGGGTGCGGAGCCTGGCGCGCTCGCTCCCTTCCCCTCCCCTCCCCGATTCCCCGTGGTCACGTGGCCCCGGAGCGCGCGGCCCACGACTCGCGCGCCACGGAGACGCCCCCCAACCCCTGCCTCGCGCCCCAGCTTCTCCTCCCCTGTCCACGTGTCCATTCCGCATTCCCAGCCTGGGAGCGCGCGCGTCTCCTTAATGAGACTTGGGCAAGGGCCGACCTCACGATTCCGTAACCCCTGTTTGATGTTTTATTTTTCCTCCCCAGAGCAGGCTAGCGCTGGGGCCCCAGTGGGGCCGGCCGGCTGCGGCGGCCACATTTCCCCCCCGGGAAGACGCCACCGCAGCCACTGTTGTCCCTTTTCAAAGGACGCTGTCTCCTCGCCGGGCGCCAGAGGTGTTTTACGGCCTCTCGGACAGAGGCGCGCATAGAGGGTACCCTATCCCCACCGCCAGAGTCTGCATGGGGCTCTTCGGAGCCCTGGGTGGGAATCAGCCGAGCTGTCGCGCCCAGCCCCTCTCGGGCCGCGCCAGAGCTCGCCGGCTCAGCTCCGTTTGGGGATGGGTCCGGGACGCATGCAGCTCCAGGAAAATCTGTCCGCTGCTGGGGGTGAAGGGACACGAAAAGGAGGGGACATGCCTTCCTACAAGTTGTTTTGCCAGCCTTTAAAGGGACATGGGGGTGGGGGTGGGGAACTGTCCTCTTGCACACTCACCCAGGCACCTGCCGAGGGGGAGGGGTGGGTGGGATGGCGTTCTTTCCCACCGTCAGACCCGTTCCATTCGAGCGCAACCCAGATCAGACCAGACGAGTCAACCGTCAACTGTCAGCCAGGCATTGGATCAATAGAAATGATTTTATAGCATCGTTGGGTATCACGCCCCAACCCCCAAGGACCGGCTCTCAATCCCACTCTACTCTGGAGGAAGAGGGTCTTCAATCCTATGGACATAGCTCGTATGCCGGGGGTGTGTGTGTGGATCTTCAGGGTCACCCCCCCCGCCCCCCATATCTCTTCACTCAACCAGAGTGTGGGAAGAGGTAGGTCAGAGCAAGGCCAGCTGGGGCGCTTCGTCTCTGTCCCTCATCTGCCTGTCTCAGTCCTAGAACTCTCAACACTGTGAGTTTCCTTTTCATCTAGAAAAGTGACATTTTCTTTTTTGGAAAATGGGCTTGGAGCCTTCCCGGAAGCCTCCCTCCTCCCGGGCTGCTGGGTGTTGCCGCCTCAGCTTGGCACAGGGGCCTGTGGAGAGCGGCTCTCGCCCCTCCCCATATCCCACGTCTGTCTGGAGCTCGGAGGTGCAGTGTGGGGAGGGCTGACCGGGCTGTTGGCGGCCCTGGGGATGGAAGGTGCTGGAGTCATCAAGGAAGATGATTCTCATTAGGCCCCTAATGTCTGATGGCAATTAGTGTCACCCAAGGGCTTATTCACCATCCCACTGAGAGGCGAGCCAGCCTCTGTGTGGGAGAAAGGGGGAAAGAAACCACCTCCTGAGACTGGCCTGGGGTGGGGGTGGGGGTCCAGGAGGAGGAGGACGGAAGCAGGGAGGTCCTCTACCTCTGCCCACCTCCCCACAAGGAAGGGGCATGGGGCTTGTAAAGAGTAAGTCCAGGGGACAGACACAAGTTTGCTTTTCTGAGCTGAGGATCCACTGCTCCGGTGATGTGGGTCAGCGATTTCAGTCCACTCTCCCAGCTTCCTCCGCAGACTGGGCACAGTGTTCCGGTTCTTCTCTCTAGCCCTGCTCCCGTAACCCAGAGCCCTTAGATAATAGGAATCCAATCTCCCTCTGCCCACTCAGTTTCCCCTCCTCCCTCCCTCCCTCTCTTCCCTCTCCCTCCCTTTCACAATATGGTGAAAATTTCTGATACCACAGCCACTGCTCACAACGGTGAGCAAGACCGACATAGCCTGTCCTCGTGGAACTTCCATTCTAGAGGAGAAGACAGACACTAAGCTTGTGATTGATTACAAGCTGTGATAAGTTGTGATAAGTATGTGGCATAAAAATGCAAGCATTTTTGCTCATCTTATGGAGAAGACTAAGACCCAGAGTCAGGAAGGGTTGGGGGGCAGGAGCAACCTGCTATCATTAGGGAATATGTAATTTCAGCCTCAGATTCTTCTGGTACCTTCTATGTGGATCCACCTTCATGAACCCTAGAACAACCCCAGCCTTCTGCCAGGCAGCCGGGCAGAAGTTGGGCCCATCAGGGACCCACACAAAAACTGCCTGACCTGCCACGACGGTGGACCTGGTGACATCTGCCCCTGTTTTTCAGGACCCCTGCCCACAGAAGAAGATAGGACAGGTCAATGTGGGCCTTCACTAAGGGGAGCTCACTGTTTGTGTGTGGGGGGGGTGCACAGTCGCATCTTGGACAGCAGGATGAGGAGCTGCTTCTGGCAAAGGGACTTGGTGCCGTGGGGACACACCCGCAGCTGTGCCGACATGGGCCGGCTGTCCCCGGGCTCGTGGACCTCCCGTTTCTGCTGGATCAGGCTGCTGACCAGTGCCTCCATGGCACCCCGGGAGGAGACACCCCAAAACCGGCAGGCTCCCGGAGCGCGCTGGGCCCCCCCAGAGAAGCCCGCTAGCTCACCAGGACATGCTCTTGACTCTCCGGTCCGACTCGCCGCCTCACCCACGGGACCTGAGGATAAGCCCTAAACGACCCCCACCCAGGCACCAGCTCCCACCCTTGGGCCTCGTGCTAGCTTCGCCAGACCCAGCAGCCTATGTACCTCTCAGTTGACCCCACCCTCGACCTTTGCCCCCCGCAGAAAACTCCCCCTTCTCTGATCTCCAGTGTCCCTGTCCCCCACTAACACTATCCCAAAGCCAAGACCCTCAAATTTTCCACGATGTGGTTCCAATATCCCCAGGCACCTTTCCACCCTATTTCCGGGCCCTGCACTCCTGCCAAAGCCACTCTTGTAATTTTAAGGGTGTGGGTCCTTAGCTTTGGGGATATTAGCTCACCCCACCCCTGCTGGGGTGCTGCCAGTGTCTAGGGAGAACGCAACCTTGGTGTCTTTTCCTTTGCCACCCACTAAGTGAAGAATCCCCCACTGTTTTTCACTGAAATCCCCCAAAAACTATCCCTTGGAATATCCAGACTGTCGCCAATCAGCGAGAAGAGGTTCCCAGACCCTGTCTCTGGACGATACCGCTTTTTACCAAGTCACCCCCATTTCTAGTGGCACAGCATTCCAGCTGCTGAACCCCTTTCCTCACCTTGTTACCATCCACTCCTTTTGAAGTCACCTCCAAATCCGCCCTTCCTAGTGGTTACAACAGGTGGTTGTCTGGAGGGCCCTGTGTCACCTCGGAATAAGGAGCATAGGTTTTTGGCTTTTTTTTTCTCGCAGCCCCTAATTTCCTCGGGGACAGCTGGTGCTGTGTAGATCCCACGCCCTCCAATCCAGCCAGCACCCCCGAGAGAGAAGTGCACCCACGTTGTCACGGGTCCCCAAATGTGAACACACCCACTATAAGTCAGAGCGCATCAGAGCTTTCTGCGACAGGGCTTCCTTGTCCTCCCCGGGACTGCCTATAGCGCCCCCTCTTCCTTCCCCGACGCCCCTCAACCTCCTGTCTTGTCGATCCTGTGACGGCTGGTGCTGGCTCGGTTTCCAGGATCCTCTCTCCCTGTACTCAGCAAGCGGAGCTTCCCCCCACGCCCGGCTAGGCGTCCCGGACCCCAGGAAGGAGTGAGGGTGTTGACGCAGAGTGCCCTCGTCTGGCGAAGTGAGCACTGGGCCTGGCGGCTGGACCAAACCGAGCGGCGGCAACGGCGGCACCAGTAGCAGCTATGGGAAGTTGAGGCGGCGGCGGCGGCGACAGCGGATTTCCCCTCCTCCGAGAGCGGGTCTGGTGGCGGGGCAGGGGGTGGAGATGCCGGGAAAGAGCGGGAGGTGAAGCTGGGCAGGCGGAACCCCGGGGATCCTTGGAGGCAGGGAGTGGCAACGGTCTGAGAGACAGGCGGAGCCGAGGCAAGGCCGCATGTCTCGCATGTCTCGGGGTTCAGAGCAGGAGGGACAAGGAGGCGACTCCACTGAATGGAACTCTGGATGGGGGGAGAGGTTGGGCTTAGATAGATGGAATGGCAGATGCCCCGAGAACGGAGAAAGGGACCCTACTGCCCGGGATGGAGGACAGAACTGGATGAGGAAGGTGGCGGGAATAACTGAAGAGATAGCGGTGGTGGTGAGGTCTAGCCTGGGGTGAAATCCGGCCTCCTTAATGTCTCTGCTTTTGTGTGAGACAAATTGGTCAGTCCCTGGTCTCCATACCTTTCTCCTTTACACGTTTTTTCAGCAAATATATTACCCCCATCCCGATTGACTCCTAAGAGAAAAGACCATAAGAACTGGAGGAAGATGGATGCCAGAGGCTGCACCGGAGTGGGAGGGGTGCTGGCCACAGATTTGGAAAGTGGAGAGGCCAGAATGGAACGACCTGTGCCAGGGATGGGGCGGGAGGAGGGTGGGAGGAAGTGGAGGAACCGGCGAGGAGGCCTTCTAGAACGGGCTCTTCGGGCCCAAAGCGCTCAGCCTGTCTCCCAGGTGAGGGGAGAGCAGTCCCCTCCACATCCCGCTGGCCAGCAGAAGCACATTCCAGGTTAGTAGGAACAGCGTCTTTAATGGGCTCCGCCTCCCACGCCGGCTAAGCCACCCCCCTTGCCTGCAGCCTTGGCCTCTTCCACAGAGGGGTGCAGGGCGCAGGCAGGGTCCCTGCGAAGCAGGGCCAACGCCCCGAGCAGCGAAGCTGCGCCGTCCCCCGCACGGAGCTTTTGGCCACTCAGAAAATAGTGGGGCAGCGTCCCGGCCTTGAGCACCCGGCCGAGCTCATCCAGCAGCCCGAGGCAGCAGGCGCCCGCATTATCGGCTCGCGCCAGAGAGGGCGCGGGCAGCCGCTCACACGCCCAGTAGAGCAACGTCCGCAGGAGGTAGGGCGCCGCGACCCTCGTCCTGGCCACCAGACGGCGCAGCAGCGCCTGAGCCGCCGCGTGCGCTTGCAGCAAGGGAATGGATATGCGCGTCTTGAGCGCCAGCACTTGGCGGGCGAAGCAGAGCTGCCAGCCGGAGGCGTCCGTCTGCTCTGTGACGCCGCCGCCGCCGCCGCCGCCGGGCACCAGGTAGAAGGAAGACGACTCTGAGGCCAGCGGGCCGGCCCACGAGTGCCTCCGAGCCCTCTGGGGACATCCGGCCACGGACACCACGGGGATCAAGTCGAAAATCAGGAGGCGGCGCGGGGACCCGGGTGTAGCCAGGAGGATGGTGGTGAGCCCCGCGTGGCGGGCTGCGTGGACCAAGCGCGGGGCACCCGGAACCGGAAACGGGGACTCAGCGACCGCAGCCAGCGAAACAAAGAACCAGGCAGCCACCTGGGCGGGGCACAATGTGGGCCATGCCTCCGGAGCCTCCAACGGCTGTGGCACTGGGCTAACGTCGGTTGCTTTGGTGACGTCACCATCCGTTTTTTTTCGGTGGTGAGGGAAAGCCAACGTCGGTTACGTCTTGTTGAGGCAACTCTGGCACTGAAACATTACTAGGTGAGTTTTCCAAAGACTCGTGTGCCTCAGGCTCAGTGACGTGTAGCTGGTCCACGGAGATTTGCGGATCCTTGGGAGTTTCTTTGTTTTGGGCTGGGTGGATCGAATCACGTCCTCCTGGGACTGGGGGTCCTAGGCAATCCTGCCCTGCCTCCCGGGCCGAGGTTCCGCGTACCTGCTCTGGGAGGAAGAGCCATGTGTAACACGATCCCACGTCCGGTTGCAGCTCCTGCCCAGTGTCATCTAGCGAAAGCACGGGCACCAGGAGTGTGAAGCCGGCGTCGTAGTGAGGTCCCCGAGCGTAGGGACCTAGAGGCACAGGCCCCAGATCCAGGGAGCCCTCGCGAATCCCGCAACGAAGCAGCAGGAGCTCTGCCTGAGGAGGAAAGCGAGGGTCCCGGCGGTGAACGAGACCTAAGGAAAGAGAAGGGATCGTAATGTCGTGATCCAGAGCCGGGGCGGGGTGAGGCGGAGCTGAGAGCTGCAAGTTCCCGAAGGCTGGGAGGGTTACTTAACAAGCAAAGAGAAAACAAAGTCCTTGGCCTGGAAGAGATCTGGTCCTGGCTTGGGACCTTCACTCCAGCTCGCCTGCACACCCAGCTCCTGGATCAGCAGGGTTAGTTCTTGCAGCTGCACCCCAGAGCAGAAGTTGATGTACGTGAGCAGCCGGGCTGGGGCTGGGGGCGGTGGGCCCCACCAGGGAGCACTCCCCCAGACCGTGGAAGCCATATGGCTCTGTCGTTTGGGGGCTAGGAAATACACAGACGGGAGGAAGCCCAGACGGGCCGTACCTTTTGTTGCGGAAAACTGGCCCACGTTCTTTCCTCTTGCAGAGGCCAAGAGGGTTCCCAAGACTCAGTCCGCCAATGGGTCTGCAGACGAAGGGCCCTAAATTTAGTCTTGAAAGAGAACAAATAAATACCTCCTCCGCCCTTGCCCTTTTCTCATATGCTGGTCCCTGCCCCCATGGAACGGTTCACCTGACTCAGCAGGTAGAAAGTAGCTGTTTGGCCCCTCCTAAGGAATGCAGTAGCCTCCTTTGCTGCCCCTTGTCTACGTTCCCCTTACCTCTTTTTCAGAAGAGGCTAGTGGTTTGCGTCTTCCCTCTTAGGGTTAGCTACAAAGGCTGGGAAGAGAATGGATAGGAAGATTCCACAGGTAACTTCTTCCTGCTGCCTGTAAGGCCACGCCCTGAAATTATAACCACGCCCCTTTCTGGAGACTGTCGGGGTGGTTCCGGACCAGCCCGGCCTCCAGTCAGAGTTCAGTCACTCCTTTCGCTCTGCAGAGATCTCGCGGCTATCCTGGGAGTTGTAGTTTGTCTTCAAAGCTACCAGGGCGTTGGGGCCACGCCCCCACATCCTTTCCTGTTCCGTTGAAGTAGTGCCTGATGGAAGTTGTAGTTTCTATGGAGGTAAGCTATTCTGTGTCTTTATGATAAACTATTCTGTGTCTTTATAATAAACTATTCTGTGTCTTTGCAAGGCCAGGTGAACCGCACAAACACCCCTTGCGGTCAGAACAGAGGCCTAATGGGATGAATCTGAATTGCAAACCATGATGAGAGCCATACACTAATGCATGCGGATAAATAGGGGACTCTACATCTCACTTGGGAGTAGAGGAGCCCTGGTCATTTAAATCTAGAAGGGTTCTTGCATGCAATTATAACTTCATTATAGAGATGGGCCTGCAAGCCTAGAAAGGTTGCACATGACTTGTCCAAGGTCAGAGCTGAGCCAGAGAGGTGTTGGAAATGGGCTCTCCAGCTGGGACGTATCTCCTTGGAATCGGTGATGGTAACGTTAGTCAAGAACACACCGATAATGTGCATGTAGTGACCCAGGGATGGACATCTGACTCAGGGAAGGGACATGTTAGTCTTGCCCACCTCAGACACACAAGTGGTGGCAGGGAAAACGCTTTGGAATCTCGCAGCTTATGTGTGTATACAGAAGAGTTATCAGGACTGAAAATCAAGTCCAGAGGAAACACCAGCTGGGCTAGGGCAGGGCCATGAAAAATTATCAGGGGAAGGAAATGGCTTTCAGCGACCAGTGCTATCATGGACACAGCTTAAGTCCAGGATGAAACTAGGAGCCAGAATAATAGGACAGAAAGATAGGACACCAGAGACACGCTCACAGATTAGACCAATGCACACTGGACCAGAAATTCTTACATGCCTTTTTCCCAGGGGTCTGTCTCCACAGTGAACTAGGCCTAAGTCCATGGGCAAGAAAATTAAGTGGAGACACCTCAAAAAATTTAGAGGCCTATGAAGGAGGGGACCCTCAGAATCCAGGGCTCTAGTTGGGGAGCCTAAAACACAAGGTTTCCTAGTCACTGACAAAGAGAGGTCTTCTCCCTCAGTAACCAAGAGCCCCAAACACAGCCCAGAACGGGGGAGGCAAGTTTCCGTACATCTGGTCATGAGCCAAGAGACCAGATGAGGAAAACTGAAGCCTGGGCTCTTCTCACAGTCTGGGGAAATCAGGCATTGGCTGTCCATCCCACATCTTACCTCCTCCCCAGAGGGTGGCTGCTGAGCCACCCTAAAAAGAGCTAAGTTCTCTGGGCTCTGAGGGAGCTTTAAGATGTTGGGGGTGGGTGACAGGGAAAGAAAAATTGCTCTAAACTCTAAAGCACTGCTCTCCAATAGCATTTTCCATGATGATGCAAATGTTCTAAACCTGTGCCGTCCAGTGCAGTAGCCGCTAGCTCCATGTGCCTACTGAGCCCTTAGAAGGTCATGGCACTGAGGAACAGAATTTTTTTTTTTTGGCCAAGCCATGAAGCTTGTGGGGTCTGAGTTCCCCGACCAGGGATTGAACCCCAGCCATAGCAGGGAAAGCGCCAAGTCCCAACAACTGGACCACCAGGGAACAGAATTGGATGCCAGGGAAATTCCGTTCCCTGAGGAAGAGAATTTATACTTTATAACTTAATTTTTAACAGAATTAATTTTCCTTAATTTTAACTAATTTACATTCTAATAGGCATTTGGCTAGTGGCTACTGTAATTGACAGTGCAGCTCTAGGGCCTTGGCGATAACGGATTCAGCTAGACAGCGATGGAGGGAAAGCAGGGATAGTTTAGGTCCTCATCAAGCCCTGTGGGATGGGGCTGGGGTGGATGTCCTCAATAACCACAGATCACTTCTCTTGTCTCTTTATTCCTCGTGCATATCTGTCCCCTCTTTTTCTAAGTTGCTCATCACACACTGATATCCCCACTCCTTGATGGTCTCCGGTGAGTTGTTGGATGTCTCTCGGTGAAGGAGCCTGGGAGACAGAGCTTCGCACTTTCCCTGCCTGCTCTGAACTGTCTCTGGCGGGCGTCAAAGACCACGTGCCCGAGCCGGGTGCCTGACCCAGGACAGTAGGGCTTCCAGCTGGTTTTGGGAGGCGTAGACATCTGGCGATAGTTCTGGCAGGTTGGAGGAACTGTATCCATGTGGTGGTACACCCAGTCTTGGCTGCCTGCTCGCTGGGAGGGTGATTGCAGCTCAATCACCCCAGGTACCTCTGAGAAGGCTTGCAGGTCATTGTAGGCTACCTGAGCCTTGGGAGAGCAGGAGTTCTGACTGGGTGGGATAGAAGTCCATGGTATGTGCTGCCCTGCATCCTCCTTTCGAGGAACTGCCTCAGATATAAATGACTGTCGGGTCTGATGTGGGCCCAAAACTTGGACAGAGTCAGTTCCTATAGGGTTCTTATGGAGGCCAGGATTTGGGATAAGGCATGAGTTGTTATGGAGGCCTGATCTCTTGGATGAGCCAGAGTATTGAGTAAGGGCTGGACTCTTATGGGGCCAGGATCTCGATGAATTCCACAGTACTTGTGTAAGCTAGGGTCATGGGTATGTTCTGAGCCCCTGTCAATTCCAGCATCTTGGGTAAAGCCTGGAAGCTTGTGGAGGCCTTGGTCTTGAGCAAGGCCTGGGTTCTTGGGGAGGTCTGGGTTTGTGGTTAGGCCTGGGTTTCAGGAAACTCTGCAGACTTTGGAAGGGCCTGGGGTCCTTTGGAGGACAGAGGCTTGGTTGAGGCCTTGACTCTCAGGAAGTTCACGGGGTTGGGCCTGGCTTGGGGTTTGGGAAGTAGTGGATAACTGGGGAGGGATGGGGCCCTGGGAAGAGAGGACAGACTGAGAAGACTTGGAGGTTGGGGGAAAGGTGGGGGTTTGTATTAAGGTGGAGGGCTTCTGGTGGTTGCTGTGTTGATGAAGGACCCAGGATCTGGGAGAAACAAGCGGTAGATAAAGAGTGTATGGTGGAGGCATGGTGCATGGTGAGCTCTGGGCACTGTTTGGAGAATGGAAGCAAGTTTGAGAAGGTACAGCATCCTTGGAGTACAGGAATTTGGGGTAGACTGGAGTCTGGGGGTCCGTGTTTCTCTTCTGAGACCTGCAAGGAAGGAAGCTGCAGTAAGGGAAGGTCTTGGACTGTACAAATTTGTCTTTGGAATCATTTGAGATCTTCCATTCCATATTCCCCAACTCCAGGTAACCCAGAATGGATCCTGTGGAGTGCTTAGCACTGTCCCCACTACATTGCTTGAGTGTTTGTTCAGCTGTACCAGAGCTCACCAGACCATGCCCCTCTTGGGGCCTGGAGAGGGTACCAAAATCCTTTCTGGAATACCCAGAGTTCTGAGGGGCACACACATGGAATAAGTTCTGCTTTACCCTACGGGCATCATAGACCACACGGCCGGAGGAGAGGCCTTGGCTGAAGGCAGACAAGGTAGAGGGAATAGAATCTAGGATGGGGATAGGGGTGGTGGAAGGGACTGGAGTGTTCGTCAGGGCCATGCCCAGCGCTGGGACAGAGGTTGTGTCAGAAGTTGGGACAGGGGCTGGTGTAGGGGCTAGGGCAGGAGTAGTAGCAGGGGCAGAATTTGGGGGAGGGACTGGGGCAGAATTTGGGGGAGGGACCAGAGTGTATGCATGGGTATAGGTCAGATGAGCATGGGTCAGGGTGCAGAGAGAAGTGTGGCCCAGGGACTGGGCTGAGGCATGTGAGGGGGCCTGGGCTTGGGCCTGGGCTGTGGTATGGGGCTGTGGTATGCTCAGGGCCATGGACCTGGGCAGGGCTGTGCTCAGGGGTGAGGGCTGTGGAGGGGGTCTGGGCCTGGGGGGTGGTGTGCTCAGGGAGGTGGAATGTGGAGCAAGTCTCGGCCTGAGGTGGGGCGTGCTCAGTGGGATGGGTGGAGGAGAAGGTCTGGGCTTTGGCAGGAGTGTTCCCAGTGGGGTGCACTAGGGAGAAGGCCTGGGTCTGGGCGGAAGTGTGCTCATGGGCGTGGCCTCGGGAGCAGGTTTCAGACTGGGGGGTGGGTGTGCTCAGTGGGGTGGGCTGAGGAGAAGGTCTGGGCCTTGGCAGGAGCATGCGCAGGGGGCTGAACTGGGGGGCGGGTCTGGGCCCAGGCTGGGGACTGGGCTGGGTCAGAGTCTGGGGTCTTAGTCTTGCTCTCTTGGGGCAGGTGGAGTGGAACCACATCCACCTTGCTCATCCTGCGGAGCTTGGAAGATGTCTCTTACCTGGAGTAAAAGTTGGCTTGGGACTTTAAGACTGTGACCGGAGGGGCCTCCCCAGCTCTCACTACCCGCTCCATCCACAGTCCCCGTGTAACCTCCGTGGAAGCCCCAGCCCGTCCACACTGAGGCGGCATCCAGCAGTACTTAGAAGCCTTCTCATCTTTTCTGTCTCGTATCCAGGAGTCAGGGTGGTTTGGGTGCCCGAGCAGGAAGCTTGGGCGATGGCGGAAGCAGGGAGAAACTCTTGAGCACAGGTTCTTGGGATCCACGGAGCAGCGCATGCGCATGTGACGGCTGCCTACACAGCTTGCTTGCTTGTCTGCAGGGAAAGGCGAGGTGGGTCAGGGCCTGGGTTCCTGAGGGGCTGAGAATCAAGGCAGGGATAGAAGAAGGGGGACAGGCCCACATCCCCTGAACCCACGCCGGCGCCCACTCACCTTTGGTGAAAAGACGTCTGAAAAGTGCCCGCAAGAATCTCTTCAGATGCCTCCAGAGCTGAGGGAAGAAGTGGAGGGGGGAGGCCGGGAGCAGGGTGAGCCCTGAAATCCAACCCTTGTCCGGCCACACCCCAGCAGCCCTCCCACCTCAGCCCCTTCAAGACCCCAGGGCTCCCCCAACCCCACTGCACATTTCCTGCCCTGACCATAACCACCATGTTGATCCCCACGTTGACGAAGATCAAGCTGACCAGGAGCAGGATTATTGCGTCTCCTTGCTCCTGGCATTTCCTGGGGATGGGGCCAGGGAACGGCTCAGCTCCACAGTAGGTTCGCTCACCCATGGCCATTGGTCCCAGGACTGCCTGGGCCCCCTGCCCTCCACTTTTAACTGGGTGTCAGACTGGGTCATAATGGGGCAGGTGGTGACATCACAGGGAGGGGGACGAAAAGGAGGGCCCAGGGTGGCATTGCCTGGTAACCAGGGTCAGGTAAGCTGAGCTTGGACAGTCAAATAGGGCCCGTAGGCCGGCACACCTCCCGAGCGGTCATTCATTCGCTCACCGCCCGCTCACTCACTTGTTCGAATGACACATTCCATCTCTTGGCCCCTCCTGAGACTAGGAAGACCTCGGCCTCAGAGGCCTCCTGAAGGCCTGGCTGGAGTCCAGAGCCTCAGCCTTCTTCATGCCCTTCACTGGGCCTGGAGCTGGACCTGCCCAGATGTGGAACCTCCCAGTTTGGAAGCAGCTTCTTGTATGAGGCTCTTTGGGGACAGGGACAGCTGAGACACAGAGGAGGTGCCCAGAGACCAGTGGTTTGGAGTGTGCAGCTGCAGATGTACTTAGTGCATGGTATAGGACCAGGAGGGGCCTGCTGTCAGGACTGTGGCCACTAAACCAAGGGGACCCTCAGGCCAAGAAGGGGACACTGGCTTCTTATTGCAGGAAGCCAAGGGCAGGGACCCAGGCTGGTAGAAGGAGTGGTGCTTCCAAGCCACAGACCACCAGTGTTTCCTGGACTCTAGCACTCTTTATTCCTCTCTCCATGCCCTGACGGCCCCGCCCCGGCCCCATTTGCTGCTGGTCAGTTCATTTTCCCAGTCTGTCTCCCATGCAGAGAGGGCCTTGAGGCCGATTTGGAAGGTAGCAGCGAGTTGGCCCGCGTTTGGCTCTCTTGCACTTGCCACTTCAGCTCCAGGCTGTCATACATCTGGTAGTTGGCATTGCCCCCCGGGTTCCAGCTGAGTTGCATGAAGGTGGGTGGGGGTGGAGGGTGCTCGGTAGCCTGGACTTCGGGAAGGGGCTGGGAGGAGCGGAGGAGCAGCGCTGAGCTGGGGAGCCGGGGCCCGCTGGTACGAGGCCTCGGGCAGCACCGTGAGGGAGGCGGACGTGGCCAGAGGGCGCCGCACGGGCAGCATATCAGCCCATTCGGCCGCCCGGCGCCGCACCTCGTGGGGATCCCGGGAGTAGTTCAAGTGTCCCGTGGAGAGGTGTGGCCTGCGGTTGGGCTGGCTGTGAGCACAGCTGGGGAGGCTCCGTCCACTGGCCGGTGGGGAGTTGCGCTGCCAGGCTTCGGGCCGGCAGCCCCTAGGCACCAGAGCGGATGGAGGCCCAGAGCCCTCCAGACCACGCCGCTGCTGATCCCAGGAGTCATACGGGAGCTGGCCCCTTGAGGGGTAAGTGCTGTGCCCCCCAGGAACCCACGAGGGGTTAGGGGGCAATCGTCGGGGAGGTGGTGGAGACGAGGTCCACCGGTCAGCCTCCACGTTGCCCCAGATGCAGGTTGGTGAGCAGGGGGCCCCGAAGGACTGCAGGCTTAGCTCGGACTTGGCCTCCACACGCTTGGCCATGCGGCGCAGCTCGGGCGACAGGTAGAGACAGGGTGGTGGCAGGCTGGCCAGGATCCCACCCTGGCGGCCCCAGAGGCCCACGTTGGAGGGCAGGCCCATCTGCTGGTAGAGCCCTCCCCAGCACCCCCACGGGTACTTGGGTTGTGGGAAGGAAAGATCATCATCCTGCTCCAGGTAGGAGTCCCGGTCCTCCCAATCAAAGGAGGGCATCGGCCGCAGCTGTGACATCCCGCGGCTGCGATGCGGCCTACGGAAGCCTGAGCGGCTGTAGGGGAATTGTCTGCGGTTCTTCGGCCTCCGCTGGTGGCTGCCGGGGCGGCGGCTGCAGCTGCGTCTACGGTTGCAGAGATGATGGTAGGAGGACAGGGAGTAGCAAGCGGGCCGGGCCATCTTCACTTCCACAGGGTCCAGGGTGCAGTGGATGTGGACTTCATGGGCCTTGGCAGGAGGATGTTTGGGGGACCTTTCACAAGCCTGTGAGATTTCATCTGGGGGAAGCGAGAGTCCGTGAGGGCAGGGCGACTGTCAGAAGAGTTCAGGGTTGGGAATCTGGGGGCCTGGGTTTCTAGGGCCCAGGGAGTGGCAGGGGGGTGCCACTTACCTGTCTTCCGTAGTTACTTTTCTGGTTAATCCAATAGACGGTCTTGTTTAAGGCATTCTGGAGCCCATGCCATACCTGGGGTGGGGTGGGGTGGGGTGGGTGAAAATGAAGGCCAGGCTCTGTACCCTCACCCCCCCCTCCCAGCCAAGACCGTTCCTGCAGATGGAGGTGCAGGCTGCAGCTGGTTCCCACCCTCAGCCGTCTTCACCCCTACTGGTGGTCCCCAACCATCTCTGACCATAGTTGCCATGCTGATCCCAATGCTGACAAGAACGACAAGGCCCAGCAGCAGGAGTAGGAAGTCCTCCACATTCTGGGTTCTTTCTTGGTATTGATGGCAGCACCCCAGGTTGTCATACCAGAGCCGGTTTTCCATGGTGGGGGGGGGTCCTAGAGCCACCTGGGCCGCGGGCCGCCCCCCCACCACCACCGGCCCTGACCCACAGTGCACTCATGCCAGGACCTGCGGACACCCACCAACAGGTGAGGGAGCATGGTCATAATGAGACACGTTGCAGGGAGTCACAATGCCGAGGTGGCCAATCTTTCATCCACTCAGCTGGCCCTTTATGTGGCCATCTCTGCCCTCGGCTCCCACTACATGGAGCCTAGTCCCCAGAGTTCAGTCTGTCCTTCTGTCTCCATGGGGCCTTGCTTAACTTGATTTGCAAGCATGGTTGCTACAGATGAGAGACCGTCTTCATAGGGACTGAATCATGCATAAAGGATTTCCTCCATTTCATTGTTCGAGACATTATGGCAGCTTATGTAGCCTGTTGGGATTCTTCGAACTAGCCTGTAGTTCTTAAAAAGTTTCAAGAGAAGCCAGAAATCCAAATTTCTCTGTGAAATATCCACATTTCAAAAGTAGCAAACCAATTCAAATTTTAAATTCTGCTGGCCAACAACATGGGCCAAACAAAACACACCAGTTTGTAACCTCTGATGTATACTGTATAATGCTTCTGTTCTCATCTTCTCATATGATCCTCAGACTAGGGAGCAGATACTATTATTAGCTTCATTTTACAGATGGGGAAACTGAGGCACAGGGCAGTTTAGTAGCTTGTCCAAAGTTTGAGCACCAAAGCTGGAACTTGAGGTTTTTACAGTGTGCTTTTTTATCCTCATCACAAATGCATCCTTTTAGAAATAACCTTTTTTTTAATCCTAAAGATATTACAAAATACAATAAACTACAGGAAGGTAAAAACAAAGAAAAAACGACCACTGGTCCCAACATGCAAACATAAACACTGTTACTTAGTGTATTTCCTTACAGAAAAAAAATTTCCCTGTTCATTCAACCAGAGGTACCGGCTGTATAGGTTAGGATCTGTGCTAGGTGCTGGGGATATTACAGTGAACAGACATAGTTCCTGCCCTCAGAAGGCTTACAATCTAGTTCTTGTTCTTTGTTCCATTCATTGCCAACCTAGATGTGAATATCCAGTGGAGCTTCTTCAAGAAGCCAAAGAGTAAATAAGCGGATAGTGCATTTCAGGTGGGCCCAAGGCCCCAACTGCCCAGTCCCACTTGGGCTTCCTCCCTAGAAACGAAATGATGAGAGGATTGGACTCCTAGTGAAGGAGTTAAGATGCAGAAAGGGATAGGACTTGAGAGTCCTACCAAACTCTCAATTCAACTGGCCGAGGACCTCGGTCTCGGCCCTCTCGTCCTCAAGGAAAGGGGTCGGGAGGGGCCAAGTGGTACGTGGCGTCCTGAAAGATGACGAGGGTCCCGACGCTCGTGAAGATGATGAAGGTCCACAGGAAGAGGCAGTCCACCACCATGACCACAAACTGCCAGTCCTCCTTCAGCTGGGGGTAGGAAGAGGAAACTGTTCCTGAGCTCCAGACCCCCAGGGAAGGCGGCCCCAAGGCCCTGTACTGCACCCAGGTGCTCCTACCACGGCTTTGAGACAAGGGCGGGCCCGCAGAATAGCAGAGAGCGAAACTGCGGGCGACCGAGGTGAGTAAAGAACAAGTCGGAAACCAGGAGGCGGGACCAAGTGAGGCAAACTTCCAATCAGAAATAAAATCGAGTGCTGGGGGCGGAGCCTAAGTTTGTGGGTGGAGCCAAGGCCACCCAGGCCTTGCCTTGGCCCACCCTCTGGATTCACCGCGTCGTGGTCCTCCTGTTCCTGCAGCTGTTGAGCGATGTAGCTGATTGAGGAAACGACCTCCCGTAGCTCGGGAGGCAGGCCCACAGCCCGGTGTGGACCATCGGTAAATCGCCGCAGGGCCGGGGCAGACAGTTCAGGCTGGAACCTGGAAGAGGCGAGTCTGTTTGGTCACGACCGGGGCACAAAGACGGCCTGCGCGGCTGCTCTAGGCCCCACCCCAACTCCCTCCTCCAACGCCCATCCAGGTTTCAAAACGCGAGAGAGCACTTCAGGTTCTCTCCGACAGCGGCGACCTCTCTAGCCTTCCGCAATTCCTCCTATTCCCTTACGCTTTACTTCCCACCTCCCCGCAAAGTGGGCAACAGAAGGGATACTACAAGTCCCATGATGCTCAACCATGACAACCTCCGGGAGCTTAGGACGCCTGCCTCCGCACAGTCTCCTGGGAACTGTAGTTCTCCCTCTCCCTTCTACATGGGCGATGGGGAGTAGATACTACCTGTTGGGTTTGGGGAAGAGAAAATCATTTGGTGGCTTGCGGATGAAATATTCATCTGTTCCCCGACCCCAGCCACTTCCTGGAGAATCCCTGAGAGGTATAGGAGGTGGCTCCGGTTTCTGGTCTCTCTCAGGTTTGGGTCTCTTCAGACCCAGATACGGAGGGAGTTTGTGGATAAGATCTGCTGAGTAGAAGAAGAGGCGTATTGGAGGGGGCTCTTATGCTCTCAGACCAGAAGGGAAGCCGCCAACCACCCCCACGGCATGTGCCCATTCCTGTGCATGCGTGCATGCGTCCCACAGATGAAATGCAACTACACAGCCCAAGAGTTCTTAAGTGGGTTAGGAGGCATCCTGACTGGAAAGAAAAGTTCTGAGGGCTTCCACCCTGATAGTACCTAACCCTTAGAATGCTTCCTTGGGACCCACGATGGGCAGTATTGATGAAGATAGTCTGGGATCTACACAGCGTCAATGATGGGAGGATAAAATTAATTGGGCAGCATTTCAACACCCAAAGACCTTGGCACTTTGACACTCTACCAGGAGTTGTAGTTCTCCCTCAGGTCTGTGAAAGGGAAGGTTGAAGTTGGTGGGAGGGAGGAGCGATACCTGGACAAAAAGCCAAATACTAGGATTGAGAGTTAACACAGGTTGGAGAGGAGATCTTCTTACCTGACGGACCTAAAGGGGCATTTGGTGGGTGTGGGGTGAGCGATGGTGCAGGTTGAGGTCTACGACGCTAAGGATGACAGAAGGTGACGAGGACCATGGTAAACATGAGGTATTTGATAATCATGGGGACAGACGGGGAGGTCTCAGGCACTTTGTCTGCCGGCAGCAGCAGGAACACAGGAAGGGTCAGCAGGGCAAAGGTCGAGAGCCCCATCTTCTCTCCTTGGGGGACAGAGGGGAAGGCGGAAGGATTAGGCTTTGCCAGAAAGCAATCTCCCCGGCATAATCAGTGACCGTGTTTCCAGCCCACTCAAGGACAGGCTTTTGGAAGGGTCAACTGCATGTAACTAACTCCTACATTTATACCTCCAACCTGGACTGATTCCCCTAAATTCCACACTTGTATCCACCTGCCTACTTAACCTCTCAATTTGGGTGTCCACTAGACATCTCGAACTTCACATGTCCAAAACTTAATTCCCTCACCACCGACTCCCGCCATAGTCTTCCTCAGTTCACAAATGACAACTCGATCTTTCCTGTGGCTCAGGCCAAATCCCTTTGAGTCATTCTCAGCTCTCCTCTCTCTCATCCCATATCCAATCCATACCAAACCCTGTTGGCTCTACCTTCAAAATATATCCTGAAACTGATGACTTATCACATCTACCACTACCATCCTGGCACAAGCCACCATTACCTCAGATCTGAGTTATTATAAAGGCCTCCTCTTTGCTTCATCCTTTGCCCCCCTGCTGACTGTTCTCAACAGAGCAGCCAGATTGACCCCATTAAAATGTAAACCAGATCATACCACTCCAGTGGCTTCCCATCGCCTTTAGCATAAAAGTCCATACTGAAGTCTACAAGGCCTTCCCATTAGTTCTCTGACTACATCTCATACTGTTTTCTCTCTTGCTTACTTCATTTATTACTTCATTGGCTATTTCTTGAATATGCAAGGCACACGCCCACCTCAAAGCTTTTTGCACTCACTGTTAACTCCTCCTGCTAATTTCTTCCCCCAGATATCTACCAGGGTCATTCTCTCACTTCCTTCAAGTCTTTGTTCAACTATTGATCAAACATTCCCTTTTTAGTGAGGCATTCACTGACCATCCTATTTTTAAATTGCAACCCCTGTGATGAACCATAGCGGAAAAGAATATGAAAAAAATATATGTATCTATAAATGAGTCACTTTGCTGTACAGCAGAAATGAAACACAACATTGTAAATCAACTATATTTCAATAAAATTGTTTAAATAAATAAATAAATTGCAACCCATACCCCCATTCGCATCCTCCCCAAACCCTTTTCCCATTTTTCCTTCTTAGGAATTGACCTCTCCTAATATACTATCTAGGAATTCCCTGGTGGCACAGTGGTTAGGAATCCACCTGCCAATGCAGGGGACGCGGGTTCGAGCCCTGGTCAGGGAAGATCCCACATACCGCGGAGCAACTGAGCCCGTGCACCACAACTACTGAGCCTGTGCTCTAGAGCCCGCCAGCCACAACTACTGAGCCCACGTGCCACAACTACTGAAGCCCGTGCGCCTAGATTCTGTGTTCCACAACAAGAGGACCCACCGCAGTGAGTAACCCGTGCACTGCAACGAAAGTAGCCCCTGTTCACCACAACTAGAGAAAGCTCCCGCGCAGCAACGAAGACCCAATGCAGCCTAAATTAATTAATTAAAAAAATAATAATACACTATTCAATGGGTTTATTATGTTTGCTGACTGTCTCCCCACTAGAATATAAACTCCATGAGAGCAGGGATTTTTGTCTGTTTTATTCACTGATGTATTCCCAGCGCCTTGCACATTACAGATGTTCAACAAATATTGTTAAATGAGTGAGTGGACCAACCCCTGTAGCAGGAACTATATAGCAAATCGAAGGATCTAAAAATGAAACCAAGTATATAAGAATATGCCAGGTGACTGGTTATTACTGTGGCATACGACAGGCGCTGAAAACTTCATGGAAGCTATTGAAATAAGTAACTATTATGGTCTGTTCTACTTTAGTCCTGTAATATTGGGTTCCAAGATTTGCCTTGCTCCAGGAAGAAGGAGAAGTTACATGTGGAAGTGTGTTCTAGAGATGCATCACTCTCCTTCCCCAGACTGAGAGAGGGCTTGATTACAGAGAGAAGGAAAGCGTGTGTTTTTTGTTTGTTTTGTTTTGTTTTTCAGGCCACAGCAGTGAAAGCCCAGAATCCTAACCACTGGGCTACCAGAGAACTCCCAGTAAAGCATCTTTGAATATGAGAGTTTAGGATATCAGTCTCTGGATCAGACTAGTACTAAGCAGGGTTGGAACAGCAATACTGCCTCTCTCTGTGTAATGTCAGGTGAATGACTTAAACTCACTTAGCCTCTGTGAAACGGGCAGACAATTCAGTACTTACCTCACAGAGTTGTGAAGATTAGAACTGAGTTAATATATGTAACACATTATTTGTATTATCTTATAGCAAGTGCTCCAAATTAGAAAAGACTATACCTACACGTACACAAAGCTTACAGAGTACCAGGCATAGTTCTATTAACTCAGTTAATCCTCAAAATAGTCCTATGTGGGAGGGACAAAGACTGTCCTATTTCCAGATCAGGACACTAAGAGATTAAGGAATTTGCCCAAGGTTACTCTGTTAGCATATTGTGCTGTCTCCCAGAGAAATGTTGGCTATTATTTCCAAGGGACATAGGAGGTTAAGGGACTAGTAGGCGGCATTTGACAAGTGGGGAGGGAGGATGCCAGGAATGGGAAAAGGGAAAGGAAGCGTTAGCTGAGCCTGGGAGTTTGTTGGTCAGAGGAGTGGCAGTTCCAAGGATGAGATCCTAGGATTCTGAAGGGAAGAGTTCAGAAGTTACTGGGTGCAGAGAAGTGAGCAGCAGAGGGGAGGTAGAGCTTGAGGTTGGAGGGGAAATCTGGATGCAGAGGCAAAGGCTCTTCCTGAAAGGAAAACCTGGGTGAGATTGCTGAAGCACAGTTCATGAAGGCTTGAGTTGGCAGGAAAACCTTCCCTGTATTATGGGTGAAGAGCAAGAACCTGAGCTATTGGTAAGAAGGAGTGCTGGGCCCCTTCCCCTCTTACCTGCATCTGGTGGCAGGTAGAAGACGAAGATGGCCAGAAGAGTGATGAGGATGCATGGGGCAATGACGGTGACCAGGTAAAAGAGAGGCTTCCGGCAAATGATGAGGTACAAGGTGACTTCTTCACGCCGCCTTTCCCCCCCTCCCCTACGATCCACTGGAGGCTGGATTAGCCGAGAAGGCTTGTGAATAATCTCCCATTGATTATTGGGGAGAGTGGGGGGAGAAGAGAAGGTGACACAGATGTGGAACCTGTCTTTGTTGGTGCCAGATACGGCTTTCTTTTCTTTTTTTCTTTTTTTTTTTTGCCTCACTGCGCCACCGCGCTGCTTGTGGGATCTTAGTTCCCCAACGCGGGATTGAACCCGGGCCCTCAGCAGTGAAAGTGTGGAGTCCTAACCACTGGACCGCCAGGGAATTCCCAGATATGGCTTTCTCTGCCACATCCTAGAGCAGTGGGCACTGATGTAATAAGGGGCTAGCTATGGTCCCTGGGCTGGACAGCCCATCTCTAATAAATTTGAGCAAGTCTCAACTTCCATAAC